>NW_023602073.1:53392939-53801523 GCF_014898055.3 Talpa occidentalis | reverse complement strand
ATTTAGAGAAGAACAAAGACCCCGGGAGACGCGCACACAGCCCAGGCTGCCCGTAAGCTTGTGCGGAAAAGCGGCGCGCTCAGCGCACTTGAAAAGCAAGTGCAGACCGGGATCGCGGCTGCCAGGTCCCCGCGCCTGCGACCTAGGCTTGCGGGGAGACGCGGAGGTCCTCACTGAGGTGAAGGTCCCTCCCTGAGTAAGCAGGAACCAGGCACCCAGGCACGGGAGCGGAGCAAAAGGCGCCATTCCGCGCCACTGAACGGGCTACAGCCCGCGTCCTGGAACTGAGGGCTTTGAACTGAGACCCGGGGCACGAAAATTCGGGCGTGGGTTCTCCACGACGGTGGGGCACAAGGCAGACACAGCACCCCAAAGCTGTTGAGGTGTACCCTACCATTCCCGCTCTGTTCCCTGTCCCACGGGGTGGGGGGAGGCAAAAAACAGCCCCCCAAGGACAATAGGAGAGATCTCTGGCACCACCTAGCGACCAGGAAAAAAAAGTCACTAACACCCCATAGAACAGGAAATCTCTTAAGACTGCTTGAAAAGGGCAGAAGGCTTCTGGAGGACCCAGTGGCCAGCCGGGAAGTTATTCCACGCCAGCCCCTTCAGACCAGCAGTCTGAGCCCACAGAGGGAGCAGGCACCCACGTCCGGGGCAGACCGGGTGCGCAGAAGAGTGTGCCTGAAACCGGAGGCGCAGGGACTGCATCCGGCTTTCATTTGAGAACAGGGACATTTCTTCAGTAAAAACTGCCTAAAACCAGCAGAAAGCTCCCCCAGAAGACAGAGATGGCTCCTGGAAGAGCCAGAGGGGAGCGGAGAAGTTCACCCAAGATGTCAGTCAGTCCGAGCAACACAGTGTCCCAACGCATACGACAAATTAGAAAACAGACAGTAGGGAGTAGAAGAACCACACGCAACCTAACAACTCCTCAGGAAAGAAGCACACCACAAAAAGAAAACCACTCCCCAGATTGCAACGACAGCAACTTGGAAGAACTTCTGAGCCTTCCAGAAAGAGAATTTAAAATTGCCATGATTAAAAAAGTGATAGATCAGAAAAGGAAATTGAGTCCCTAAAGAGGGAAAACAATGGTCAGAAGAAAGAAATGAGTCCTAAGAGGGAAGTAAAAGAAATGCAGGCGATCAAAGAATTAATGGAGGAACTAAAGCACTCGGGAAAAGCAAGGAAAGCAGAATAGATGAAATGAAAGAAACGAATAAGTTCTCTTGAAGACACAAGAATAAAAAGAACCAAAGGCAGAAAAGGAAAGAGAAGTACTCCATGAGGAAAGGAAATATAAGAGTTATAGGAATTCCAGAAGGAGAGGAGAGAGATGTAGGAACAGAGAGAAAATATTCCAGGAGATAATTGAAGAGAACTTCCCAAATGCGAAGGAGCTGAAAATTGATATACAAGAAGCAAGAAGAACACCAAACTTCCACGATGAAAGGAAAAATACAGCAAGACACATAATAGTAAAGCTCCCAAGAATTCAGGACAAGGAAAAATAATGAAGCTGACAAGAGGGAAGAAACAGATAACATTCAAAGGAAAACCAATCAGGCTGACATCAGACTTCTCTGAAGAAACACTACGGGCAAGGAGAGAGTGGAGGGACATAGTCAACAGACTCCAAGAAAACAGATGCCAACCAAGAATACTCTATCCGCAAAGCTCTCTTTCCTCCATGAAGAAAGAATATGGACCTTCCCAGACAAAGAGAAACTCCAGAATTTCATTACGAATAAACCCCCACTCCAAAAAATACTACAAGAATCCTAAAGCCAGAACCTCAGAGGACGAATAACAACGAAAGAAGACCAAAAAAAAAAAAAAAGTTATAAATAAAATCAAAGGAAAGACAAACATAATGGCAAATACAGACGTTAACATATCAATATTAACTCTAAATATAAATGGATTAACTCTTCAATAAAAAGACACAGAGTTGCAGGCTGGATTAAGAAACAAAACCCAACCTTTTGCTGTCTCCAGGAAACACATTTAGCTACAAAAGATAAAAATAGGCTCAAAGTCAAAGGATGGAAAACAATCCTACAAGCAAATGGGCCAAAAAGAAAGCAGGAACAGCTATACTTATATCAGATAAAACAGACTTCAAACTCAAAAAAATAAAAAGAGACCCCAATGGTCACTACATTATGATTAAGGGGACAATACTTCAAGAAGAAATAACACTCATTAACATATACTCACCAAACGAAAGAGCACCAAAATGTATCAGACAACTGTTGTCCTCTCTGAAAACAGACATCAGAGAAAACACATACGTAGTGGGAGACTTCAACACACCACTATCAACAATGGATAGATCAACAAGACAAAAATAAGCAAAGAAACTAAAGCTCTAAATAAGGACCTAGAGCATTTGGGCTTAACAGACATCTATAGAACACTAAAGCCAAAAAAACGGAGTACACATTTTTCTCAAGTGCACACGGATCATTCTCCAGGATCAATCACATACTGGGGCACAAGACAAACATCAACAGATACACCAAGATTGAAATCATACCAACCATCTTTTCTGACCACGAAGGCATCAAACTAGAAATAAATCATAAAAAGAAGGCAAGGAACTATCCTACCTCATGGAGATAAAAGCCACACTACTGGAAGACCACTGGACTAACGAGGAGATTAAAGAAGAAATTAAAAAATTCTTTGAATTGAATGACAAGGAGGACACCAATATCCTAAATGTATGGGATGCAGCAAAAGCAGTAATAAGAGGAAAATATATAGCAATAGAAGCTCACATCAAAAAAACAAGAAAGAACTCAAAGAAACAACCTAATCTCGAAGCTCAAAGATCTAGAAAAAGAACAACAAAAAAACCCCAAAACCAGTAGAAGAAAAGAAATAATAAAAACAAAAGCAGAAATAAATGAAATTGAAACTAAAAAAACAATCCAAAAGATCAATGAAACCAAGAGCTGGTTCTTTGAAAAAATAAATAAAATAGACAAACCCCTAGCCAGGCTCACAAAGGAAAAAAGGAGAAAGCACAAATACACAGGATCATAAATGAAAGAGGAGAAATCACAACGGACACAGCAGAAATCAAAAGAATAATCAGTAACTACTATGAACAGTTATATGGAAACAAGTTCAACAATCTAGAGGAGATGGACAAATTCCTACAACTCTACAATCACCCAAAGCTAGATAAAGAAGAAATAGAACACCTAAACAGACCAATTACAAGCAGCGAAATGGAAATGGTAATCAAAAACCTCCCCAAAAACAAAAGCCCAGGACCTGATGGATTTACAAATGAATTCTACCAAACATTCAGAGACGAATTAGTGCCTATCCTTCACATACTCTTCCAAAAAATTGAGAAGGAAGGGACAATACCAAACACGTTCTATGAAGCCAATATTACACTAATACCAAAACCGAATAAGGACAACGCAAAAAAGGAAAACTACAGGCCAATCTCCATAATGAACACTGATGCAAAAATCCTCAATAAAATTTTAGCTATCAGAATCCAACAATGTATCCATAAGATAATTCACCACGACCAAGTTGGATTCATTCCAGGGGCACAAGGATGGTTTAACATCCGAAAATCAATCAACTTTATCCAACACATCAAAAAAAAAGAAATATAAAAACCATATGATAATATCAATAGATGCTGAGAAAGCTTTCGACAAAGTGCAACACCCATTCATGATAAAAACCCTTGAAATTCTTGGGATACAAGGAACATACCTCAACATCATAAAGGCCATCTATGACAAGCCAACAGCCAGTATCATTCTCAATGGTGAAAAGCTGAAAGCAATTCCATTAAGATCTGGAACAAGACAAGGATGTCCACTCTCACCACTGCTTTTCAATATAATACTGGAAGTCCTAGCCAGAGCAATAAGACAAGAGAAAGACATCCAAGGAATCCAAATAGGAAAAGAAGAAGTCAAACTATCACTATTTGCAGGTGATATGATAATATACATAGAGAACCCAAAATCTCCACAGAGAAACTAATTCAACTCATCAATCAATTCAGTAAAGTGGCAGGATACAAAATCAACACGCAAAAGTCAGTAGCCTTCCTATACACAAACAATAAATCCGAAGAAGAAGAAATCAAAAAAACCACCCCTTTTATTATCGAAACAAAAAAATCAAATATTTGGGAATAAATCTAACAAAAGAGGTAAAGGACCTATACAAAGAAAACTATAAAACACTGTTAAAAGAAATAGAAGAAGACACAAAGAAATGGAAAGACATCCCCTGCTCATGGATTGGAAGAATAAACATTATTAAAATGGCCATCCTACCAAAAACAATATACAGATTCAATGCTATTCCAATCAAAATCTCAATGGCATTCTTCAATGAAAAAGAACAATTATTGATGAAATTCATATGGAATCACCAAAAACCCCGAATAGCCAAAGCTCTACTGAAAAAAAAAGAAGGAAATGGAGGCATCCCACTCCCAGACTTCAAACTATACTACAAAGCCATAATCATCAAAACTGCATGGTATTGGAACAAGAGCAGACATACAGACCAAACCCTACCAACTGGGAGAACATTTTGCACACAACACTAATGATAAAGGACTGATCACAAAAATCTGCAAAGAGCTGATGAGACTCAACAACAAAGAAATTAATCCAGTGAAAAAATGGAAAAATGGGCAGAAGAGCTAAAAAGAAACTTCTCTGAAGAGGAAATGCAAATGGCCAAAAGGCATATGAAAAAATGCTCACCATCACTTGTAATAGGGGAAATGCAAATCAAAACTACCATGAGATACCATCTAACACCAGTGAGAATGGCACATATTAAAAAAAACTAGCAACATCAAATGTTGGCGAGGTTGTAGAGAAAAGGAACTCTTCTGCACTGTTGGGAGTGCAAACTGGTCCAACCACTATGGAGAGCTGTGTGGAGATTTCTGGACCTACTAAACATAGAGCTTCCATATGATCCAGCAATTCCACTCCTAGGTATTTACCCAAAGGACACACAAACATCAACTCCAAAGAGCACCTACACCCCTATGTTTATAGCAGCACTGTTTACAATAGCTAAGCTTTGGAATCAACCCAAATGCCCAAAAATAGATGACTGGATCAAGAAGATGTGGTACATATACACCATGGAATATTACTCAGCATTCAAAAAAGATAAACACATGCAATTTGCAGCAACATGGATGGCGCTGGAAGGGATCATGCTCAGCGAAATAAGCCAGAAAGAAAAGATAAATATCGGATTGTCTCACTCATAGCAGAATCTAGAAAACTTAAATAAGGGACCAGGAAAATGAATATCTATAAGAAAGTGAAAATCATAATCAACAAACAACTATAAACCAGAGACACTTTATGAGGGTGGGGGAGGGATTGGGGTCAAAATAAAGGGGTTGCAATTGTTTGGGGAATATAATAATTAAAAAAAAAACTGAGTAAAAATAGAGATGTCTACTATATTTCTGTTAGTATAATTTTGGTTAAAATTAATAATAGGGTAATGGAAAACTATATATTTTTATTTTTGTTTGGTCATGTAAGTATTTCATATCTTCTAAAGCAGTGATTTATTTTACTATTAAACTACCATAGTATCCTATCTTTTTTTATTTGCTTTTTGAAAAACAATTACTTTATTTTATTCTACAAAATGTATAAGACCAACAAACAGGAATTCATGTATTTTACATATTAACATGCTAAGTTACAGTTTTTTGGACCCAGTTATTTTTTTCTTTCTTAGGCAGTAGTGCCTTACCACATTTGAAGATAAGTTTCACACAAAGTATACATTTGGGTGTATATATTCATTCCAAATATATATTAGTATATGTTTTTGAGTAGCGATTTTTTACCAAAAGGTTTGACCTCAAACTTCACACAACTTGCATAATAGTAAATATTTTGTATGAAATATAAATAGGAACTTGAACCAATATCTAAACTATGTCTTCCAAATATTTTTGTTAACTTGATACTAAATACTATAATACTGAAACTGAAACTGAAAACAAATACTATAAGCTATTTGTAGCGAGGCATCTGATTCTGATTCATTTTGGTTAGAGCCAACACTCATACTACTATTTAGTTTCATGCAAACTTTTCAATACCTATACCTTAATTTCCTCTTAAGCTATCACCAATTAGTAAAATATAACTTTCTAAATGAAGAATTTGAATATTTCCATTTCTTACTATCTAATCCCTTCAGAACTTTGAGGCTTTTACTTACTATTCTTTTTTTTTTTTAAGAGGCATGTATTTTTATTTATTTATTTATTTATTTATTTGTTTGTTTTTTTGTTTATACATGCACTGGGTACAGTCAGAAGTGCAGGAGGGTGAGAGAATTCACCAGAGCCAGAGTGGTGAGCAGAGCAGGCAGAAGGACCAAAGTACACTGCTGAGGGGAGCAGCGGGTGGCAGGTTAGGTCTGCGCGCCATGGGGGACCCTCCTCCAGTGGCCAGGGAGTAGCCGGGGATCGAACCGGTGCAGCAGAGGCCGTGGGCAGCTTCGCAACCCAGCCCTCAACTGCTGCGCCACCGGGGAGGCCCTACTTATTATTCTTATTTTTCATGACAACTATATCTATTTAAATAAACTCAAAGAGAATATTTCCTCTGATAGGACATATATTAGAAACAAGGTTGGGCCTTCCTTGTGGTGCAGGGCTAAGCACAGCACTTTGAAGCTGTCCACAGCCTCTACAGCATGGGTTCTATTCTGGGCCGGCCAAGGAGAGACCCACATGGCACAGCAGACCTCTTCTGTTTCTCCCACTGCTCCCCTCAACAGTGTTTTCAGTCCCTCTGCCTGTTCTGTTCCCCAATCTGTCTCTGGTGAATCCTCTCACACTCCTGCACCTCTGGCCTATATCCCAGTTCTTGTATGCATAAATGAATAAATCTTTAAAAAAAAGAAACATGGTTATATTACAAGGTTTTGACTGAAATGATAGACATGAAAATAATGTGCATAAATTCAAATATAACCAGATATCTATAAGAAATTTAGATTGACTTTATAGAGTCTATAAAGAAAAAGCAGCCTGATACCTTACTTCTAGGGTTGCTAACTATCTAACCAGATTGAAAAAGAGTTCATGCCTTTTAGGCCCAGAAATCCCAGGATATTTTGGGAAGTAGAGAAGAGTTCCCAAATCTTAGTATTCTAATCTAAAGTTATCACAGACAAAGTGTAGTGATGAGATGTCTACATGGCTTCTAAGGCTGTTAAGAGCTCAATCTCACATTTATTATGAAAAGATACAGTACAGATTTAAAGGAATCTATTTGGATAATCCTGTTCATGCTGCACTTATGACCATTAAAGGTAAAATTCACTGTAACGAGACTTAATTAGCAAAGAAATTAACTTTACTATAATTAACTGGTAGAAATGGGGATTATGACAAAGAGAAGATAATGTTTCAATCAGACACCATGTTAAATAATAAGATTTTGGTCTTGTGAATCATTTTTATGCTTTTGTTTTTCTACCTTTTAATAGGACTGGATCCTGAATTATTCTATTGTCTTTCAATAATTGAATATGACTCTGTTCTATGACTATGACATGTTTTATGAAGCCAACATTACACTAATACCAAAACCAAACAAGGACAACACAAAAAAAGAAACCTACAGGGCAAACTTTCTAATGAACACTGAAGCAAAAAATCCTCCAAAAAATATTAGCTGTCAGAATCCAACAATGTATCTATAAGATAATTCACTACAACCAAGTAGGATTTATTCCAGGGACACAAGAATGGCTCAACATACGAAAATCAATCAATGTAATCCAACACATCAACAAAAAGAAATATAAAACCATATGATAATATCAATAGATGCTGAGAAAGCTTTCGACAAAGTACAGCACCAATTTATGATAAAGGCCCTTGAAATTCTCGGGATACAAGTAACATACCTCAACATCATAAAGGCCATATATAACAAACCCATAACCAATATCATTCTCAATGCTGAAAAGTTGAAAACATTTCCATTAAGCTCTGGAACAAGTCAAGGATGTCCAATCTTAACACTATTTTTCAATATATAATACTGGAAGTCCTAGCCAGAGCAATAAGACAAGAGAATCCAAAGAGGGAAATCCAAGGAATCCAAAGAGGGAAAGAAGAAGTTAAACTATCACTATTCACAGATGATATGATAATATACATAGAGAACCAAAAAGACCACAGAAAAACTAATCAAACTAATCAACCAGCTTAGTAAAGTAGCAGGATACAAAATCAACACTAAAAAATCAGTAGCCTTCCGATACACAAACAATAAATCTGAAGAGGAAGAAATCAAGAAAGTCATCCCCTTTTTATTGAAACAAAAATAAATCAAATAGGGCCTCCCTGGTGGCACAGCGGTTGAACGCTGGGTTGCGAAGCTGCCCATGGCCTCTCTGGCACCAGTTCGATCCCCGGCTGCTCCCTGGCCACTGGAGGAGGGTCCCACATGGTGCGCAGACCTCTCCTGCCGCCCGCTGCTCCCCTCAGCATTGTACTTCGGTCCTTCTGCCTGCTCTGCTCCCCGCTCTGGCTCTGGTGAATTCTCTCACCCTCCCGCGCTTCTGACTGTATCCAGTGCATGTATAAGCAAGCAAACAAACAAACAAACAAACAAACAAATAAATAAACATCCTCTATTAAAAAACAAACAAAAAAATTAAAAAAAAATAAATCAAATAAATGGGAATAAACCTAACAAAAGAGGTAAAGGACCTATACAAAGAAAACTATAAAACACTGTTAAAAGAAATAGCAGAAGACACAAAGAAATAGAAATACATCCCCTATTCATGGACTGAAAAATTAATATTATCAAAATGGCCATCCTACCAAAAGCAATTTACAGATTCAATGCTATTCCAATAAAAAATTGTAATGACATACTTCAAAGAAATAGAGCAAATGTTAAAGAAATTCATATGGAACCAACAAACTCCAAATATCTAAAGCTCTCCTGAAAAAAAAAAAAAAAAAAAAAGAAGAGAATGGCGGTATCAAACTCCCAGACTTCAAACTATACTACAAAGCCATAATAATCAAAACTACACGGTATTGGAACAAGAACAGACACATGGACCAATGGAACTGATGGAAATGCGAATAGAAAATCCAGAAATAAACCTACAGGTTTATGGTCAACTAATCTTTACAAAGGAGCAAAGAATATGCAATCGAGCAAAGAAAGTTTGTTCAATAAATGGTGCTAGGAAACCTGGGTTGCTACATGCAAAGAATGAAGCTTGACTACTACCTCATACCATGCACAAAATCCAACTCAAATTGGATTAAAGAACTAGACATAAGGCCTGAAACCATAAAATATATAGATGGAAATACAGGCAAAACACTACATGACATATGCCTCAGTAACATCTTTAAAGACACCTCACCCAAAGCAGTGATAGTAAGGGCAAAGATAAATAGCTGGGACTACATCAAATTAAAAAGCTTCTATACAGCAAGAAAGACATTAACCAAAACAAAGAGACACCCCACCAATTGGGAGAAAATTTTTGCACACAACACTAATGATAAAGGACTGATCACAAAAATCTACAACGAGTTGACAAGATTCAACAATAAGAAATTAAACAATCCAGTCAAAAAATGGGCAGAAGAGCTAAAAAGAAACTTCTCCAAGGAGGAAATGCAAATGACCAACAGGCACAAGAAAAAATATTCAACATCACTTGTAATCAGGGAAATGCAAATCAAAACTACAATGAGATACCATCTCACACCAGTGAGAATGGCACATATTAAAAAAACTAGCAACGAGACATGTTGGCGAGGATGCAGAGAAAAAAGAACTCCCCTACACTGTTGGTGGGATTTCAAACAGGTCCAACCACTATGGAAAGCTGTCTGGATCTTCCTCAGCTTGCTAAAGATGGAACTTCCATATGACCCAGCAATTCTACTCCTAGGTGTCTACCCAAAGGACATACTGATAATAAGAATACATGAGCTAAATTTGTGTAAACACTACAAGTTTGCTCATTGTTCTACCAGAATTGTGTTATTTCATTCTATTTGTATATTTTCCTTTCCTGTGATATCAGGTGACTTCAACAACTTCATTAAGAAATGCAAAAAAACTTATATAAACAAATGAATTCTACACTTAAGGAATGAGAAAAAAGTACAAAATGAACCTAAAGTTAAGGAAAATAATAATAAATATTAGAGTATAAATAAATGAAATAGACAAAAGTAAAAGTAGGAAACATAAACAAAAGTGTTAACTAGAAGTTTGGTCTTTGCAAAGGTAAACAAAAATGGCAAACCTTCACTTAGATTATCAAGGGAGATAAAAAGAGGACAAGGGCCTCCCCTAGTTGCATAGGCAGGTTGAGCACCACCCTGTGAAGCTGTCCACAGCCTCTGTAGCACCAGTTCGATCCCAGCTGGCCTGTTAGAATCCCACATTGCATGGCAGACCTCTCATGTCTCGCCCGCTGCCTCCCTCAGCAATGTATTTCATCAGTCTGCCTGTTCTGTGCCGTGCTCTGTCTCTGGTGAATCCTCTCACCCTCCTGTGCATCTGGCCTGTACCCCAGTTTTTGTATAAAATAAAGAAATAAATCTTTAAAAAAAAGAGGACAAAAGTCAAAATTATAAATGAAAAATGACATGATAATTAATGCCACAGAAATGCAAAGAATCACAACAGGTTACTGAAACAATTATATGCCAACAAATTGGACTCCTAGAAGAAATGGAGAGATTCCTAGAAACATACTACTAACTAAAGCTGAAACCTGAAGAAATAATAGAATTTCTGAATAAATCAATTCCTAGTAAGGGAACTGAAAAAAAAAAAGTATTAAAATATTTACCAATAAGGAAAAGTCTAAGACCAGATAACTTTTCTGGTGAATTTTACCAAACATTTTAAAGATATAATTCTAACCATTCTCAAATTCTTCCAAAAATTAAAATGGGAGGAAATACATCCTAACTCACTTTAGGTGGAATACACCATCCTAAAAAGGGAGGAAAGGAGGGAGGGAGGAAGGACGACCAATTTCTTTGCTGAATTTGGATAGAAAAATATCAAAAAATACTGGAAAACACAATTCAACAGAGCATTAAAAAGGATCACTCATCATGATCATGTGGGATCTATCCCTGCAAGGCTGGTTAAATATATGAAAATCAATAAATGTGATAAATAGCATAATAAAATGAATGAAGGTTAGGCTTAGTGTGACCCTATGAATGACAGAGTACACACATCAGGGAAGAACAAAGAGCACACACAGACCACAAAATCTCTGGGACAAGTAGTTATTGACCCATCAACATCAACAAAGTTCTTGAGAACACCAGTTGGACTCTAAACCCCAACCTGGCCTGGTGAGATTTGAGGTGTACCTCAGGGAGGTACAAAGAACACATAGAAACAAGTGACCAGGTTGAAGCTGCTGGAACCCCCAGCCTACAACTCCAGCAGCCCCTGACACCCTAGTAGGAAAACCCAGAAGTCATGCCTGACGGCATGCCTTATGCCTGGAAGAAACTGGAAAGCAAACAATGTGGAAAAATAAAAATAAAAATGGTCAAGCAAGACTTCCAGGAAAAAGCACACCACAGAAAGAAAGTCATCCCCAAAACTCAACATCAATGACATGAAAGAATTTTACTGTCTGACAGATAAAGAATTCAGAATTATCATAATTAAATAATTTAAAGATGAAGAAAAAAAAGAATGATATGAGAAATAAAATCAAGAACAGAATAATAAGATTGATTATTTGAAAACGAAATATAGGAATTGCAAGATGGAAAAAGATCAATGGAGGATCTAAAGGATTCAGGGGAAAAACACAAGACTAGAACAGATTAAATGGAATAACTACTTAGTACTCTGAAAGATAAAAAGAAACAAAAATATAAAAGGAAAGAGAAAAATATACATGAGGAAAGGAAACATAAGAGTCATAGAACTCCCAAATGTAAAGAAAGAAATAAAGGGACTGAGAAACTATTCAAGGAAATAATTGACAAGAAATTCCCAAATGTAAAGAAGAAAATGAAAAGAGGCATGCAAAAGGTAGAAGAACACAAATTACCATAATGAAAGGAAAACTATAGCAAGACACATAATAGCACAGTTGCAAGAGTCAAAGAAAAGGAAAAATAATGAAGTTGATGAGGGGGAAGAAAGGAGATAACCTATAAAGGAAAACCAATTAGGATGACATCAGATTTCGCTGAGGAAACAAGAATTTATCCTGCAAAGCAATCCTTCCTGTATGAGGGGAAAATAAAGACCTTTTCAGACAAACAACATATTAAAAATTTGCTAATATTAACTCCCCACTCCAAGAAATATTACAATAAGCCTTAAAACTAAACTAATAAGGGAATGAACAGGAAGAACAGACTAAGGTAATGACTAGAACCCAAAAATAATGAAAAAAAAATAGCAATAACAGACATCCATGTATCAATAATCACCCTAAATGTAAATAGACTGAACTAATCAATAAAAAAGACACAGAGTAGCAGTCTGGGTTAAAAAAAAAAAAAAAAGATTCAACCTCCTGCTGTCTCTAGGAAACATGCTTAAGTGTCAAAGATAAGCCTTGATTAAAAATAAATGGCTGGAAAACATGGACTTCAACTAGAAAAAGTGACAAGACACTAATGGACATATATAATGATCAAGAGAATAGTACACTTGAAAGTTGTAACAGTCATCAAAATATACTTGGTATACAAAGAAGCACCAAAATACATTAGACAAATACATCAAATCTGAAAACAGAAAATGAAGAAAATTAATGTGGTAGAATAAATCAACAGCCCACTCTCACAGATGGACAGAGGGACAGATCAATGAGACAAGAAATAAACAAGGACACAATAGCCCTAAACAAAGATCTAGATCACATGGGCCTAACAAACATCTATAGGACACTACACCCAAAAAAACAATGAATACATGTTTCCTTCAAGTGCACACAGATCATTCTCTAGGATAGACCATGTATTGGGCCACAAAACAAACATCACATCAATAAATGCATGAAGTTTGAAATCATACCAACTACCTACTGTGAACATAAAGGCATCTAACTACAAATCAACTATGAAAAGAAAGCAAGGAACTCTCTCTTTGGATTAGCAACTGGATTAACAATGAAATCAAAGAAGAAATAAAAATACATTAAGACAAATGATAATGAGAACACAAATTTCCAAAGTATAGGATGCAGGAAAAATAATAAGAGGAAAGTATAGAGCAATCAAGTCCCACATCTAAAAAGAAAAAAGAACCCCCCCAAAAAATAAAATCTAATCTCACATTTCAACTAGAAACAGAACAACAAAAATAAAACCAAAAGCCAATAGAAGGAAGACTATAACACAAATCAGAAATAAATTAAATAAAAATAAAAAAGATAGTCCAAAAGATCAATGAAACCAAAACCAGGTTTATTGAAAAAACTAAACAAAATAGACAAACCTCTAGAAAGACTCACAATGAATGAAAAGGAGAAAACTCAAATTAATAGGGCAAAAATTGAAACAGGAGAAATTACAATAGCCATGGCAGAAATCTAGAGGATAATGAGTCTACTATGAAAATTTATATGCAAACAAGTTCAACAATCTAGATAACATGGAAAAATTCTTAGAATTGTACAATCATACAAAGCTGAATAAAGAATAGAAAACCTAAACAAAGCTATTAAAAGCAGCAACATTGAAACAGTAATCAAAACCCTCCTAAAAACAAAAGCCCAGGACAAGATTGTTTCATAAGGGAGTTTTACAGACATTCAAAGCTGAACTAATACCTAGCCTACAAAAAATTCTTTCAAAAAAACTGAGAAAGAAGAAATATTACCAAATACATTTTATGAAGCCAATTTTACACTAATAGCAAAAACAAAGACAATGCACACAAAAAAAACTACAGACCAATCTTCCAGTGAACACTGATGGAAAGAGCCCCAATAAAATCTTTTTTTTTAAATAATAAATTTTATTTTTATATTCCCCCATACAATTGCAAACCCCCCATTCTGACCCCAATCCCTTCCCTCCTGCCCCCCACCCCCCAAAAAGTGTCTCTGGTTCATAGTTTTTGTTGATTTTGATTTTCACTTTCTTATAGTTATTCATTTTCCTGGTCCCTTTTTTAAGTTTTCTAGATTCCTGCTATGAGTGAGACCATCTGGTATTTTTCTTTTTCTTTTTGGCTTATTTCGCTGAGCATGATCCCTTCCAACGCCATCCATGTTGCTGCAAATTGCATGTGTTTATCTTTTTTGAATGCTGAGTAATATTCCATGGTATATATGTACCACATCTTCTTGATCCATTCATCTATTTTTGGGCATTTGGGCTGTTTCCAAAGCTTAGCTATTGTAAATAGTGCTGCTATAAACATAGGGGTGCAGGTGTTCTTTGGAATTGATGTTTCTGTGTCCTTTGGGTAAATACCTAGGAGTGGAATTGCTGGATCATATGGAAGCTCTATGTTTAGTAGGTCCAGAAATCTCCACACAGCTCTCCATAGTGGTTGGACCAGTTTGCACTCCCACCAACAGTGTAGAAGAGTTCCTTTTTCTCTACAACCTCGCCAACATTTGTTGTTGCTAGTTTTTTTAATATGTGCCATTCTCACTGAGCCCAATAAAATCTTAGCAAACCCGATCCAGCAATGAAATTAAAAAAGCAAACAAATCTTCCCAAAAAAAACAAAATGCCAGGACTAGATAAATTTACGAGTTCTACCAAATATTTGCAGATGAACAACTGCCTCTTTCTACAATTTGAGAAAAAAAAAAAAAGGAATACTACAAAATACACTTCATGAAGACAACATAACATAACATAAGCCAACATAACACTATGACCAAAACTGAACAATGACAACACAAACAAAGACAACTAAAGTGCAATTTCCCTAATGAATACAGATACAAAACTCCTCAGTAAAATATTAGCAAACCAATCCAACAATGCACCGAAGTATGATCCATCATGACCAAGTTTGATTTATCCCATGAACACAAGGATGAGTGAACATCCAAAAATCAATGATAAAAACAGCATGGTACTAGAACAAAAGCAGACACTCAGACCAATGGAATCATATTGAAAACCCAGAAATCCATGTATATATGGTCAACTATCCTATGACGAAGGGACAAAGGAAAAGGTTATTTTCTTCAATAAATGATTCTGGGAAAACTGGACTAGCACATAAAAAAGACTGAAAATATACTGTTGTCTCACAACATACAAAGAACTCAACTCAAAATTCATAAAAGACTTGAATGTAAGACCTGAAACCACAAAATATGTAGTAGAAGACATAGATAAAATACTCCATGGCATACACCTCTGAAACATCTTTGAGGACTCCTCTCCAAAAGCAAAGAAAATGAAGGCAAAGATAAACAGCTAGTACGACATCAAACAAAAAGGCTTCTGCAGAGCAAAGAGACAATAACCAAAATAAAGAATCATCCTATGGAATGGGAGAAAATATTTGCTTATCATAAAACTGTTAAGATACTGATATCAAAAATCTACAAATAGTTCACATAACACATACCTACACAACAAAGCAAACAACTCAATCAAAAAATAGGGAGAAGAGCTAAAGGATACTTTTCAAAAGAAGAAATGCAAATGACCAAAAGGTATATGAACAAATATACAACATAACTTATAGTCAGGGAAATGCAAATCAAAACCACAATGAGACACTACCTCACAACAGTGAGAGTGGCCTATATTAAAAAAAAAAAAACAAAAACAAACAAACAAACAAACAAAACCTGGCAACAACAAATACTGGTGAGGATGTGGAGGAAAAAAGAACTCTCTTACACTGCTAATGGGAATGAAAACTGGTCTAGCCACCATAGAAAGCTATGTGAAGGATTCTCAAAACACTAAATGGATCTATCATATGATCCAGTGGTTCCACTCCTGGGAATATTGTCAGAGGACACAAAACACTAATTCAAAGATAGCCCTGCACTCCTATGTTTAGGAAGCAAGGAATTGAAAATAACATATACAGGCATCCAAATTAGTCTTTTCTTTAATTTTATACCAGATACACTCCAAGCAAGAAGAAATTAGAACTGCTCACAATCCTAAAAGACAAGAACTGCAATAATACTGTATCCTTCAAAGTAGCTACTCAAGTATGAAAGTGAAATAAAGGTCTTCCCAGACAAACAGAAGGAAAAAAGATAAGACAAAAGAAAAATGAGGATACTTCATGAGAAATATCAGACTCAATTAGTAGAAGAAATTTAAGAATCATTGCATTGCAGAAGTTGAAGAAAGAGAAGGGAATGCAGATGGAATTTACCACTACCAGATCTGCCCTTCAAGACATGGTGAAATCAGTTCTTCCACAATATAAGAGTAAAATATAAAAGTCTGAGCAAAATGACAATAGGAATAAACAATCAAAAACATGGTTAAGAATAGTGAGTCAACAGCAAAACACTAAAGGGAAGAAAAGAGGGGAAGGAAATGGACAGAATCTGTAGAGTCATATGTTGGAAAGCAATCCTGAGTACATGGAGGACTTAAAAAATAGAAATTTAGGGCCCCCCCTGATGGTGCAGAGGTTGAGCGCTGGGCTGCGAAGCTGCCTGAGGCCTCTGCAGCACCAGTTCGATCCCTGACCAGCCGGTGAGGGTCCCACATGGTGGGCAGACCTCTCCTGCCGCCCACTGCTCCCCTTAGCAGTGTATTTTGTCAGTCTCTGTTTTTCTCCCCGCTCTGGCTCTGGTGAATTCTCTCATTCTCCCGTGCTTCTGACTGTACCTAGTACTTGTATAAAAATAAAATAAATAAATCTTTTTTTTAAAAAAAATAGAAATTTAAGCACAAATCCCCATTCTTAATCACTAAACAAAAATTCAGAAAAGTGGTCCACAGATGAATAAAGAAAAATTGATAAAATTATCAGAAACAGTCAACCAGAAAGAGCCTCAAATTAAAAAAAAAAAAAATCCCAAGTTAATATTTTAGTACTGCAGCTCAAGAAACAAGAAAAGGAATACATCTGTATATATATATATATATATATATATATATATATATACACATATATATACAAAAACCAATAAAGGAACGAAATACTAAACTTGAAGCAGAAATAAATAATATAGAAAACAAAAAGTCCAAAAGATCACTGAAACCAAGAGCCATTTCTATGAAAAAATAAACAATTTTTCTTAGGTAGTCTTAAGAAAAACTCAACAGAGAAAACCCAACTATATAGAATCAGGATGAAAGAGGTAAAATTACAATAAATAGTGTAGAAATGCAAAGGATCATACAATCTTATTATGAATGTCTCTGTGCAAACACTGAACAACCTAAAGGAAATTGACACATTTTTAGACTCATACAACCTTTAAAGACTAAATTAAGGTGAAATAGGTAGCTTAAATAGTCTAACCAAAAGTGCTGAAATTCAAATAATTAAAGTGTCACTAAGAATAAATTCCAGGGCCTCCCCAGTTGTGCAGTGGTTGTGCGCTTGGCTGCAAAGCTGCTTGCAGCCTCTGCAGCGCTGGTTCAATCCCCAGTCTCCAGCGAGGGTCCCACATGGTGCACAGACCTCTCCTGCCATGCCCACTGTTCCCTTTGACAGTGTACTTTGTCATTCTGCCTATTCTGCTCCCCACTCTGGCTCTGGTGAATTCTCTCACCCTCCCGTGTTTCTGATTGTACCCAGTGCTTGTATAAAGAAATAAAATATTTTTTTCAAAAAAAAGAATAAAGTCCAAGGGGCCTCCCTGGTGGTGCAAGGGTTAAGTGGCAGCACTCTAAAGCTGTCTACAGATACTGCAGCATGAGTTAAATCCCTGGCCAGTGAGGTGACCCTCATGGCACAGCAGACCTCTCCTGTCTCACCCACTGCTCCCCTCAGCAGTGCATTTTAGTCAATCTGCCTGTTCTGCTCCCCACTCTGTCTATGGTGAATCCTCTCACCCCCTGCACCTCTAGACTGTACCCCAGTTCTTATATGCATAAATAAGTAAATATTAAAAAAAAGAAGAAAGTCCAAGAACTGATGGCTTTTCCAGTGAATTCTACCAAAACTTTAAAGAGGAACTAAATATCTATCCTACACAAAATCTTCAAAAAAAAAAAAATCAAAGAGGGGTGGAAAATCCTCAATGCATTCTATAAGATCAACATTACTCTGACCACAAAGACAAGCTAAGACAGTAGAAAAAAATAAAAAAGTTATAACTAATGTTTCTCATGAACTAGAAGCAGAAATCCTTCACAAAGTGCTAGCAAACCAAACACAAAAACATATTAATAGAATAATCCACCATGATCAATTAGACTTCACCCCAGGAATGCAAGGCTAGTTCAACAAATCAATCAATGCCATTCACCAGATGAACAAAAGGGCAGATAAATCACATGACTATCCCAATAGATGGTTAAAAAAGTATTTGACAATTGTCAACATCCACTTATGATAAAAACATTCAATGAAATGGGAATAAATAGATCTTATATACACATCATAAAAACTATCTATGACAAACCCACAACCATCATCATAGTCAATGCTGAAAAGGTGAAGCCCTTTTTTTAAGATCAGAAATAATGCAAGGATGTTCACTGTCATGACTGTATTTTAATATAGTATTGGAAATTTTATTCAAATCAATTAGACAAGTACAAGCATAAAAATAATCCAAATTAGAAAAGATGAAGTGAAACTGTCACTGTTAGCAGAAAAGACATGCTAACACTGAAATAACCCAAAAAACTACCAAAACTAATAGACATATTAAGTGAAAATAGTAACTGGTAGGATACAAAATTAATTGACAAAAATCAATTGACTTTCTACATGCCAATATTGTATCAGAATAAAGGGAAATAAGGAACCCAAAGCTATACCACAAACAAATGAAATAATTGAGAACATTTAATGGAGGTGAAGGAAATATATATTGAAAACTACAAAGCTCTGTTAAAGGAAATAAAAGTAGAATCAAAGAAATGGAAAGTACCCCACTTTTATGGTTGGAAAATAAATATCATTAACATGGACATATTACCTATAGCAATCCACAGATTCAATGCAATACCTATCAAAATTCCAATGACTCTTTTCAAGAAATTGAATAAATGATATTATTTTTTATATTAAAATTTATATGGAACCATATAAGATCCCAAATAACTAAAACAATCCTTAGTTAAAAAGAAGGAAAATGGAGGCATCACATATGCTAACTTCAAATATTATCACACAGAAACAATAATAAAAACAATATGGAGGTCCTCCCTGGTGCACAGCATTTTGAACACTTCACACTGTGAAGCTGTCACAGCCTCAAAAGAGTGGGTTCTGATCCTGGCCGGCCGGCAAGAATCCACATGGTGCCGCAAAACCTCTCCTGTCGTGCCTGCTGCTCCCCTCAGCAGTGTATTTCTGTGGTCTGCCTGTTCTGTTCCCCACTCTATCTCTGGCAAATCACCTCCCATGCCTCCAGCCTGTACCCCACTCTTGTATAAAAATAAATAATCTTTAAAAAAATATGGAAAATAAACAAGTGGAGCTACATCAATCTAAAAGGTTTTTTGTGACTCAAAAAAAAAAAAAAACTATCACAAAAACAAGAAGGCAAATTACAGAATGGGAAAATATATTTTCCCCATTCCCATTTTTTCCCAAAGTAATATTTGTGCATCACATATCTGATAAGGGGCTATATTCAAAATTTACAAAGTTCTTATACAATTCAACAACAAAATAACAAACAACCAATTAAAAGGTAAGCAACTAAATGGATAATTTTCTAAAGAAAACATTCAAGTGTCATACAGACATATAAAAAGTTGTTCAAAATCATTCATTAAAAGAGAAATGCAAATCTTCCATGGCATGTCACCTCACCCTCAGGAGAAAGACTCATATGAAAAAGAATGAAATCAATAAATGTAGTCAAATTATGGTGAAAAAGGAACTCTCATTTACGTGGGTGGGAATACAAGTTGGTACAGTACAGGCTCTTTGGCAAAACAGTATGGATATTTCTTAAGAAAATACAAATGGAAATTCCATATGCTACAGCAACATCTCTCTTAGTTGTTTATATTAGAAATATGAAAATGATATCAAAAGATGCATAAAGAGGGCCTCCCCTGGTGGCGCAGGTGGTTGAGCGCCAAGGTGTAGGCTGTCCGTAGCCTTGCAGTGCTGTTTGAACCCGGCCAGCCGGCGAGGGTCCCACATAGCACTGCAGACCTCTCCTGTCTCCCCCGATGCTTCCCTCAGCAGTGTATTTCATCAGTCTGCCTGTTCTGTTTCCCACTCTGTCACTGGTGAATCCTCCCACCCTCCAGTACATCTGGCCTGTACCCCAATTCTTGTATAAATAAATAAATAAATCTTTAAAAAATGCATAAAGAAATTGTGAAATAAATAATGAAATACTACACATACGTGAAAATAAATGAAACAGCAACTTTTGCAACAAAATATTAATAGATAGAACTTGAGGTGATTATTAAGTGAAATAGTCAGAAAATGAGAGATAGGTATTGGATGATTTCACTCATCTGTGGAATGTAAATAACATAAACCACACACACAGGCAAAAGATAGTATAATAACCAGCAGAAGGCTCCCTGCAGAGCCAGAGGTGAGCTGGAAGTTCCCCATGCCAGGTCCTCTGGCAAGCAGTCCGAGTCCAGAGGGGGAGCGGGCACCCATGGCCAGGGCAGACCGGGTGCGCAGGAGAGTGTGTCTCTGACTCGCCATTTTAGAACAGGGACCTTTCTTCAATAAATACTGCTTGAACCAGCAGGAAGGCTCCCCAAAGAGCCAGGGGTGAGCTGGGAAGTTCCCCCACACCAGGTCCTTTCTGGCCAGCAGTCCAAGCCGAGAGGGGAGTGGTCACCAAGGGCCAGGGTAGAACGGGCACGCAGGAGAGTTCATCTCCAACTCACCATTTAAGAACAGGGACCTTACTTCAATAAAGACTGCTTGAAACAGGGAGAAGATTCCTGTGCAGTCAGAGGTGAGCTGAAGGCCCCCACAAGCCTAGTCCCACCAGGCAGGAAGTCAGAGCCAGAGGGGGATCCAGCGATTTCAAACCAGAGTGCAATCCAGCTGCCCCACCTTCAGGAAGTCTATGGGACTCCAAGACACACCTTGGGAATTAAACACAGAAGGAGGAGATATTCTGTGATAGCAACCATTAGCATATTCAAAGTACCACTACCTCACTAGACTTCCAGCATAAAAGTATTTGACTCGTTTGGACCGCCAGTTTCTGAAACACCAGAAACATAAAAAGAAGGCAAGGAAACCTCCTACCTCATGGAGATTGAAATCCACAATAACAAAACACCACTGGTCGTACGAGATGAAAGGAGAATTAAAAAATACTTTGAGTTGAATGACAAGGAGGACATCACTTTCCAGAATGTATGGGATTCAGCAAAAGCAGTAATAAGAGGAAATATATAGCAATAGAAGCTCACATCAAGAAACAAGAAAGAACTCAAAGAAACAACCTAGTCTCAAAACTCAAAGAACTAGAAAAAGAAAAACACAAAACCCCAAAATCAGTAAAAGAAAAGAAATAATAAAATCAAAGCAGACATAAATGAAATTGAAACTAAAAAAACATCTAAAAGATCAATGAAACCAAAAGCTGGTTCTTCAAAAAATAAATAAAATAGACAAACACCTAGCCAGGCTCACAAAGGAAAACAGGAGAAAACACAAATAAATAGGATCACAAATGAAAGAGGAGAAATCACAGTGGACACAGCAGAAATCAAAAGATAATCAGAGACTACTATGAACAGTTATATGGAAACAAGTTCAACAATCTAGAAGGATGGACAAATTCCTACAACTCTACAATCACCCAAAGCTAGATAAAGAAGAAATAGAACACCTAAACAGACCAATTACAAGCAGCGAAATTGAAATGGTAATCAAAAACCTCCCCAAAAACAAAAGCCCAGGACCTGATGGATTTACAAATGAATTCTACCAAACATTCAGAAACAAATTAGTGCCTATCCTTCACAAACTCTTCCAAAAAATTGAGAAGGAAGGGATAATACCAAACTATTCTATGAAACCAAGACTACACTAATACCAAAACCAACAAGGACAACACACAAAAAAGAAAACTACAAGCCAATTCTCTCTAATGAACAGTGGTACAAAAATCCTCAATAAAATTTCAGCTATCAGAATCCAACAATGTGTCCATAAGATGATTCACCATGACCAAGTAGGATTTATTCCAGGGACACAAGGATAGTTCAACATCCGAACATCAATCAATGTTATCCAACACATCAACCAAAAAAAAATATAAAAACCATATGATAATATCAATAGATGCTGAGAAAGCTTTCAACAAAGTATAACACCCATTCATGATAAAATCCCTTGAAATTCTTGGGATACAAGGAACATACATCAACATCATAAAGGCCATATATGACAAGCCAACAGCCAGTATCATTCTCAATGGCAAAAAGCTGAAAGCATTTCCATTAAGACCTGGAACAGGACAAGGATGTCCACTCTCACCACTGCTTTTCAATATAATACTGGAAGACCTAGCCAGAGCAATAAGACAAGAGAAAGACATACAAGGCATCCAAATAGGAAAAGAAGATGTTAAACTATCACTATTTGCAGATGATACAATAATATAGATAGAGAACTCCAAAAACTCCACAGAAAAAGTAATTCAACTAATCAGTTCAGTAAAGTGGCAGGATACAAATCAACACACAAAAATCAGTAGCCTTCCTATACACAAACAATAAATATGAAGAAGAAGAAATCAAGAAAACCATCCCTTTTATTATTGAAACCAAAAAAAGTGAAATACTTGGGAATAAACCTAACAAAAGAGGTAAAGGACCTATACAAAGAAAACTATAAACACTGTTAAAAGAAATAGAATAAGACAAAAAGAAATGGAAAGACAGCCCCTGCTCATGGATTGGAAGGATTAACATCATCAAAATGGTCATCCTACCAAAAGTAATTTACAGATTCAATGCTATTCCAATAAAAATTTCAATGACATTCTTCAAAGAAATAGGACAAATACTGAAGAAATTCATATGGAGCCACCAAAAACCCTGAATAGCCAAAGATTTCCTGAAAAAAAAAAAAAGAAGGGAATGGAGGTATCACACTCCCAGTCTTCAAACTATACTACAAAGCTATAAAAATCAAAACTGCATGGTATTTGGAACAAGAACAGACACAGACTAATGGAATCAATAGAAAATCCAGAAATAAACCCACAGATTTACAGTCAACTAATCTTTGACAAAGGAGCAAAGAATATGCACTGGAGTAAAGAAAGTCTGTTCAATAAATGTGCTGGGAAAACTGGGTTGCTACATGCAAAAGAATGAAGCTTGACTACTACCTCACACTATGCACAAAAACCAACTCAAAATGGATTAAAGAACTAGACATAAGACCTGAAACCATAAAATATATAGAAGGAAATATAGACGAAACACTACATGACATGAACCTCAAAGACATCTTTACAGACACATCACCCAAAGCAGTGATAGTGAAGGCAAAAATAAACAGCTGGGACTACATTAAATTAAAGAGCTTCTGCACAGCAAAAGAGACTATAACCAAAACAAAGAAAAACCCCACTGACTGGGAGAAATTTTTTGCACACAACACTTATGATAAAGGACTGATCACAAAAATCTACAAAGAGTTGACGCGATTCAACAAAAACAAAGTAAACAATCCAGTCAAAAAGCGGGCAGAAGAGCTGTAAAGGAACTTCTCAAAGAGTAAATACAAATGGCCAACAGGCATATGAAAAAATGTTCAGCATTACTTGTAATCAGGGAAATGCAAATCAAAACTACAATGAGATACTATCTTACACCAGTGAGAATGGCACATATTAAAAAAAAAAAAAAAAAACTAACAACAACAATTGTTGGTGAGGACACAGAGTAAAAGGAACCCTCCTGCATTGCTGGTGGGAGTGCAAACTGTTCCAACCACTATGGAAAGCTGTCTGGATCTTCCTTAGTCTACTAAAAATGGAGATACCATACAAGCCGGCAATTGCACTCCTTAGGATCTACCTAAACAACACAAAAGCATTGATTCAAAAGAATACCTGTACCCCTATGTAAAGTTGTATGGAGATTCCTCAATCTACTAAAGATAGAGCTTCCATATGGTCCAGCAATTCTCCTCCTAGGTATTTATCCAAAGTTCCAGAGTCCAGCTCCAACTGGAGCCGGGTTTCTGTGAGGACGAGACAGCATTGGTGAAGTAGAGGGATGTGTGGAGCAGGAGATGAGGTAGGTGAGGTAGTGAGGAGTCACTGACACTTGATCACGGTGCAGACATCTCCAACTGAGGGTCTCAGCAGAGTTTTATTTATACATCAGAAATTGTTATTTGATCATTACATCATGCAAACATTTGATTTTACTTTTACATTGTTTCAGAAATTATTAATGATCATTAACAGTGCACAGTCCTTTTCTGAATTTTTCTAGTCTATGATTAACTTGGTCACTTGGTTACATTAACTTGGTTATATATTTTCCTAGGTGATATATGTTATTCAGAAATGGAAACAGGTGCTATACGCAATGTGATTTATGCAGTCAAGCTAGCTAGGTTACTAAAACAAAGCTAAGCAGGCATTGTAAAATTGAGGGTGGCTTCCTATTTTCTATATAGAACCAAGGGGTCCGGTGCCATGGGAACAGTATGTGGTGTGTTTCTCTCAGACCATTTTGCCTCCCGGGGTGCCTCAGGGCCTTCTCTTGTGGGGACTTTTACCAGACTCAGTTCCATCAGTTCTATCAAGTGTGGTTTGTTAGAAAACTCAATGTTACTCATGGTAACTGAATTACAAATTGGAGGACGTGGAGAAATAGTGGAAACCATTTGATTATCAATCATGTTGGAAGGTATATTTCTCAAACTACTGAAGTGTGCATACTGAAACTGGCATTGATGGCAACACTCATTGTGTTGTTCTAAAGCTTATAGAAAATTTCCATGGTTTCAATAACTGCTACAAACAAATGAAAGGAAGTAGCATGAGCCAGCTATGGAGTCTTCTGACTTTTCAGAAATTTCCCCATACCCGGACCTTGTCAGACAGCATGAGTAGCATGGCCCCCACCACAAAGGACACAGAAACATTAATTCCAAAGAGCACCTGCACCCCTATGTTTATAGCAGCACTATTTACAATAGCTAAGCTATGTAAACAACCCAAATGCCCAAAAATAGATGACTGGATAAAGAAGATGTGGTACATATACACAATGGAATATTACTCAGCATTCAAAAAGATAAACTCATGCTATCGCAGCAATATGGGTGGAGCTGGAAGGGAATATTCTCCGTGAAATAAGCTAGAAAGAAAAAGAAAAATACCATATGGTTTCACTCATAGCAGTAATTTAGAAAACATAAATAAGGGACTAGGGAAAAGATTAATTATAATAAAGTAAAAATCAAAATCAACAAGCAACTATAAACCAGAGGCACATATGGGGGAGGGTTTAGGAGGGATTAGGATCAAAATAAGGGGGTTGTGACCTGTATGGGTACTATAACCAAGATGAAAATGCATACATTTTAGGTAGGGGGAAGCAAATATTGTTTAAAATTTTTAAAAATAAAAAAATTAAAAATAGAAAAAATAAAATAAGCAGAAGTCATTTAAAAAAGAAAGAAAATACATACATTGTGCAAAAATGAAAAATGATGCAAAATATATATAAAATAAAATTTAAAAAATCACAATGACACTTCAAACAAATAGGACAAATATTGCCATATTCACAGGGAGTCACAAAAAAACCTCAAATAGCCAAAGCTCTCCTGACTAAAATGAAGGCGAATGAAGGTATCACACTCCCAGACTTCAAACTATAGTAGAAAGGCATAATAATTAAAATAGTATAGCATTGGAACAAAAACGAACACATACATCAATGGAATCAAATATAAAAGCTGGAAATAAAGGCACACATATATGGAAAACAAAATTTGAATAAGGAGGAAAGACTATGCCATAGAACAAGGGCAGTTTGTTCAATAAATTGTGCTGGGAAAACTGGACTACCACATCCAAAAGAATGAAATTAGACTACTATCTCACCCCATGTGCAAAAAGCAAATCAAAATGGATAAAATAATTGACCATAAGACCTAAAGTCATAAAATATATGGGAGAAAATATAGACAAAGTACTACATGACATCCATCTCAGAAACATATTTCAAGACTCATCCCCCAAAGCAAAGAAAGTTAAAAAAATAAATAAACAGCTGAGATTACATCAAACTAAAAATCTCTGCAAAGTAGACAGACACCAACCAAAACAAAGAGTACCCTATTGATTGGGAGAAAATTTTGCACTCCATATAACTGATAAGGTACTAATTACACATATCTACAAGGAGCTCACATAACTCTACAAAACAAACTAAAAAATTCAGTCATAAAATGGACAGAAAAGCTAAAAAGACACTCCTCCTAAGAGGAAATGCAGATGGCTAATAGGTATATGAAAAAATGTTCAACGTCATTTTAATCAGGGAAATGCAAATCAAAACCAGAATAAGATACAACCTTGCACCTGTGAGAATAGCACATATTAAAAAAAAACAAAAAAAAAAAACTGTCAACAATAAATGTTAATGACAATGTGGAGAAAAAGGAACAGTCCTACACTGCTGGTGGGAATGCAAACTGGTCCAACTACAATGGAAAGCTGGTTGGGGATTCCTCAAATTACAGAAAATAGAACTAGCATGTGACTCAACAATCCACTCCTAGAAATCTACCCAAAGAACACAAAAATGTTAATTTGAAAGGATACCTGTATCCCTATGTTTATTGCAGCACTATTCACAAGCACTAAGATATGGAAACAACCTAAATGACTAAAAATAGATGACTGGATCAAGAAGATGTGGTATATACACACAATGGAATACTATTCAGCAATCAAAAAAGAAAACTTTTCCCATCTGCAGCAACATGGATGGAGCTGGAAGAGATTAAAGTTCAATGAAATAAGTCAGAAGGAAAAAGAAAAATATCAGATTATTGCACATAAAAGGAATATAGGGGAACCAGATAAAGTATCAGGGAAAAAAATAATAAATTAAAAAAAATACTAGTAGGCATCTAGAAATCAGAAACATTCTGTAGGGATCAAAACAGGGGTGTGAAGAGCACTTGGAACTATGGTAATGGTTCATGGGTAACTTGTTGGTTTTTTATGGGGGCTACACCTGAGAAGGAAAATCAAACATTGTACAAAAATGAACAATGATGTAAACATATATGTAACGAAAGTCTAATAATAAAAATATTGCTAAATCAAACTATTTCTATTAATATACTCTATTCTTAAAAAAATTACCATAAATTATGAAAAATGAGAGGAAATAATTTTTGTCATTTATGTGTCATATATATGACTATGTGAACAAGTTTAAAATTGAATTATAAAATATAGATGACTTAATTTTTAATATGAGCAAAAGTTTGGAAATTCAATTCTTAAATGACCTTATGCTATTTGTCAATAAATATATTAAGCAGGTACTACTTGATAAACCAATGGAAAAAACAAAATTAAACCTGGCATAAAATAACCCTACACATTCTCCAGTACGTATTAAATAAAATGTCAATATACTGAGCTTTGATAAACATGGAATAGTTGGAATTCTCATAACTTATGCCATCAGTGTAAATGACTGAGAAGGTTTAGAAAACTATTTGACAGATTTCAAATAATCTTTGGTATGTATTTAAGTGAAAATGAATAGAACAACATCTGCCTCTGTATATATAATTAATTAGGTTACAAACAATCTGATTTTCCTCACAGAATTTAACTATAAATCTTGGGTGAAATATTTTTTAAAAATCTACTTGATGATTCTGGAGAGTGAACAAAAGCAGGTAGAATTTGTTGGTGAGTCAAAACTTGAACAACCTATTGGTATAAAACAAGTTTCCCATATATATTTTTTTGGCTTTCCCCTGAGGGCAGACAGTTAGTAATGTTGTTACAATTCTAACAGAAAGGCTTATATAATTTTTATGTATGGGGATGAGGGAAAGAACTAGGAGTACAGGAGTACAGTGCATAGAATCACACAAATATAGGAAAGAGAAGACATGCTTGAAATATATTTATTTATTTATTTAAAGTATTTTAAGATTTATTTATTTATTTGTACAAGCACTGGGTACAGTCAGAAGCTCGTGGGAGGGTGAGAGAATTCACCAGAGCCAGAGCGGGGAGCAGAGCCGGCAGACCAATGAAATACACTGCTGAGGGGAGCAGCGGGTGCGGCAGGAGAGGTCTCTGCGCCAGGAAAGGTCTGTGTGCCATGGAGAGGTCTGCGTGCCATGTGGGACCCTCACCCCGTGGCGGGGGATTGAACCGGTGCTGCAGAGGCTGCGGGCAGCTTCGCAACCCAGAGCTCAACCGCTGCGCCACTGGGAGGCCCTGAAATATATTTAATAATGACTGTAAACCAGTGAAATATTTCAAAGAACATGAAGTGCCCAGCAGCTCAGAGATCCTTTACAGAATAAATATGACAAGCACCAGGCCTAAGGACATCAGATTGAAAGTGTAACATCCAAAAATAAGGAGGGTATTTTAAAGTGGCTAGAGATAAATGACATATTACATAAAAAGAAACAATAATTTTCCAGTGCAAATTCTCATCACAAACTATGAGAGGATTGAGAGAGATGACCAGACATTCTGGTGAAATAAACAATGTCAGGAATATATTCCCACATAACACAACCAGAAATCAATTAAAAAACTCATTTGCCTCACTTTGAGTTATTAATAGAGAGTCTTCCACTCACACACATCTATACTTTGAAGCTGGGAGTATAAATGTCCAGGTGTTGGTGAACTAGGAGGGAGTATTTGGAGCTACAAACACATCCATGACAGGGTACCTAGCCATATCACCACAGATAACAGACAAGCAGGGAAAATCCCAAGTCTCTGGGAACATGTACCTCTCTAGGACTCTTGTGAACTCTTTCACAGAATAGGAGTAGACACAAGTTCTGGAAGCTGGGTGATGGGGCCAGATGATGGAGCCCACTGAAATTTGCAGGCATAGCATGGCAACTGAGACCCCTCTCTACCACCCCTGAAAGAATGAGATAAGCCAGTGGTGGCAGCATAAATTAGACCTGAAGAATGTCCAGTCAGGTGGATAGCCTTACAGCACAGTTTACAAACCAAAGAGGACCTTGGGGGAACAAACAACTGTCCAGGGCTTCCATAACCTCCTCCTTAGAGGAAAATATTCATGCCTTTGACACTGAAATTCAGCAATTTCAACAAGTGTTAGTGTGATAAATTAATCTCCTTCATCATGATAATTCATGGATGTCTGTCTTAAGAAATAGCTATTGCTACTTTAAAACACCTGAAATTGGACCTGAAGGAGCGTTCTGGATCCAATGATTTTTTTTTTTTTTTTAAAGATTTATTTATTTATTTATACAAGCACTGGGTACAGTCAGAAGCGCGGGAGGGTGAGAGAATTCACCAGAGCCAGAGCGGGGAGCAGAGCAGACAGAAGGACCGAAGTACACTGCTGAGGGGAGCAGCGGGCGGCAGGAGAGGTCTGCGCGCCATGTGGGACCCTCCTCAGGTGGCCGGGGAGCAGCCGGGAATCGAACCGGCGCCGCGGAGGCTTCGGGCAGCTTCGCAACCCAGCGCTCAACCGCTGCGCCACTGGGGAGGCCCTGGATCCAATGATTTTGCGCTCAAATTGAGAATGAGTTTAGTCACAAGGACAGAGGGAACAGCGATTGATTTTAGACCCAGGTTTGCCCTCCCCAATAAAGATCATGACTAAAGGAAAACCCCAAATTAGTACTTTCCATACACTGAGCAATATCCTAAAAACAAAATAATTCCAAAATTAGAACCACAGCACCACCTACTGGGAAATGGCAAATGGCAATATAAATAAATAAACAAAAAACAAACAAATAAATAAATAAATAGGACAAGCACTTCAGAATTCAGAAATTAAGAAATATCAGAGATGATAAATAGCTACATAAAATAGTAGACTTTTCCTTTAAAGCTTTAAATGACTTACAAACCTGTTTAAAGCAAAAGTTAGAACTTGTGATATTGTGTTTTCAGTATACTTTTATGTAATGCATATTATATCATAAGTTATAGAGAGCAGGTGAGCTAAAAAGACCTATGTTGTTGACAGTTTATATATTTTAAAGGAATATGGTACAAGAATGATGCAAAGAGTTAAAACTAAAAAGTCAAGAGATAAATTTAAATAGAATCTAATCCTAAAAATATATAAAGAATCCAAACGTATGGGGGGTGATAGAAAGAGAGAGAGAGAGAGAGAGAGAGAGAACAGAGTACTAAAAAAGGACACAATTTAAAAATATAAAATAGTAAACATAAAACCAACCATATCAGTAATTGTACCAACCTACTACAGCGTATACTCCAGAAGCAAAATGAACACAAGGCATTTTTAGAGAAAAAAGAAATACACTATTTTGAATGCTTTGGTACCAGCTTGTCAATTTCACAAAACAATACAAATACACAAAATAAAATAAATAAATAATTGAAACCATTTTTTTTTCTTTGGTGCAAAGAACAAAACCCTCATTTACCAGATCACAAATTTAAAGGAGAAAGCATAAATTTCAATGAAATATTGTGGAGAATTATTGGGTCTTTATCAGCAGATGTGGTGTGGTTATATACATCTAAAGAAATGTGAACCCATACCCCTTAATCATATATAGTGACATCCCAATTTTACCTCAGTTTTTATGTTTTTATATTTTTAAGTTTTATGTATTTATGCATACAAAAACTGGGGTACAGGCAGAGGTGTGGGGGATGAGAGGATTCATCAGAGACAGAGTGGGGAACAGAACACGCAGACTAATTGAAACACACTGCTGAGGGGAGCAGCGGGCGAGACAGGAGAGGTCTGCTGTACCATGTGGGTAGATCCTGGCTGGCCAGGGGCAGGATTTGAACTCGTGTTGCAGAGGCTGCAGATAGCTTCACAGTGTTGTGCTTAAACCCTTGAGCCACCAGGGAGGCCCTTTAACTCAATTTTTAAGTGATACAATGATGCAATTTAAAAATAAAAATGTAAAAAAAAGGAACAAATTGGACCATTTTGATGAAATTAAAATCTTGGAAAATACAATTTCCTACCATGATGCAAGATGAACATAAAGTGTGATTATCCCTATAACTAGTAAAGAAATTGAAATTGCTATCAAAAACCCTCCCACAAAAATAGTCCAAACCAGTGACTTCACTGTTGAATTCTGTTGACCATTTAAAAAACAGTAACAACATTCTTCAACAAACTTTTAGAAAACAGTTACTTACAGAAGGGACAATTTTAACCTTTTTTTATGAGGTCAGCATAAACCTCACAACAAACCCTGGTGAAGATATTACACAAAATAAATTTCCACATCTGGGCCTCTCCTGGTGGTGCAGGTGGTTGAGCTCAGTGCTGTGAAGCTGTCCGCAGCCTCTGCAGCGCAGGTTCTATTCTGGCCAGCTGGCGAGGGTCCCACATGACGCGACAGACCTCTCCTGCTATGCCCACTGCTTCCCTCAACAGTGTGTTTTGTCAGTCTGTCCTGTTCCCTGCTCTGTCTCTGGTGAATCCTCTTACCCTCCCACGCATCTGGCCTGTACCCAATTCTTGTATAAATAAATAAATAAATAAATAAATAAATAAATAAATAAATAAATCTGTAAAAAATAAATAAATTTCCACAGCAACATCACTCATAAACATAGACACATAAATTATTTATCAAAACATTGGAAATTGAATCAAAATCATATGATAAGGTTGAGGTCAATCCTGGCAATGCAATACTCATTGATATTCTCAAAGCAATCAATGCAACTCATCAACAAAATTTAGGACCAAAAAAAAAAAAACAAAAAACAAAAAACCCTGAATAGCATTTCATGGATGAAAAAAAGCATTCCACTTTATACACACCCATTTTGGATTTTAAAAAAATTAAAATTCATTCAACAATTATTAATAGAGATTTCTTCAATCTGAGTTGTAGGGAGAACATTTTTGCACCCAACACTAATGATAAAGGACTGATCACAAAAATCTGCAAAGAGCTGATGAGACTCAACAATAAAGAAAATAATCCAGTCAAAAAATGTGCAGAAGAGCTAAAAAGAAACTTCTCTGAAGAGTAAATGCAAATGGCCAACAGGCATATGAAAAAATGTTCAACATCACTTGTCATCAGGGAAATGCAAATCAAAACTACCATGAGATACCATCTTACACCAGTGAGAATGGCACATATTAAAAAAACTAGCAACAACAAATGTTGGCGAGGGTGTGGAGAAAAAGGAACTCTTCTGCACTGTTGGTGGGAGTGCAAACTGGTCCAACCACTGTGGAGAGCTGTGTGGAGATTCTGGACCTACTAAACATAGAGCTTCCATATGATCCAGCAATTCCACTCCTAGGTATTTACCCAAAGGACACAGAAACATCAATTCCAAAGAACACCTGCACCCCTATGTTTATAGCAGCACTGTTTACAGTAGCTAAGCTTTGGAAACAACCCAAATGCCCAAAAATAGATGACTGTATCAAGAAGATGGGTACATATATACCATGGAATATTACTCAGCAATCAAAAAAAAATATACACATGCAATTTGCAGCAACATGGATGGTGCTGGAAGGGATCATGCTCAGCGAAATAAGCCAAAAAGAAAAAGAAAAATACCGGATGGTCTCACTCATAGCAGGAATCTAGAAAACTTAAATAAGGGACCAGGAAAATGAATAACTATAAGAAAGTGAAAATCAAAATCAACAAAAAACTATGAACCAGAGACACTTTTAGGGGGGCGGGATTGGGGTCAGAATGGGGGGGCTGCAATTGTATGGGGAATATAACAATAAAATTTATTATCTAATAAAAAAAAATTCAAAAAAAATTGTTTTCCAACTCTTTACTTTCAGTATTTTTATCCTGGGATTTTAGGTGCATTTCCCAGAGGCAGGAACAGGTTGGATTCTGTTTCCTAATCCTACTAGATATTCTATGTCTTTTTATTGGTGAATTCAGTCTATTGACATTTAGAGAGATTACTGAGATGTGAAAGTCTGCTACTGCCATTTTGTCCACAGTTTTGTGGTTCTATTTAATTCCTTGTTTAGTTCTTTGTGTTCATTCCTCTCTTTTGTTTAAACACTAAGTCTTATTTTAATATTTCTTGGAGGTGGGGTTGGAGTGGAAGGGTTAGTGGTGGCAAACTCCTTAAGATTCTGTTTGTTTGAGAAACCCTTATTACTCCCTCATCTTTACTGGTGCAATTCAGGATATAGTATTTTGGCAGGTAATTTTTATCTTGGAGTATTTTGAATATATCTCTACATTCTCTTTTTGCCCATAAGGCTTCTTTAGATAATTCTTATATTAGACTAAATGGGATTCCTTTATAGGTTATCTGCTTCTTCCCCCTTATCAATTCCATTATTTGTTCTTTGTTTTGGACTCTTGGAAGCTTCACTACCATATGTCTTGCTGTAGCTTTACTTTTATTTTGATATCTTGGTGTGCTTTTAACTCCTGTGTTTGTGTATTCAATTCCTTCACATTTGGTTAGTTTTATTTCATTGTTTATTTCATTTTTTTCAATTTCCCTCTCACTCTCATCTTCTGGGATACCTAAGATTCTTACATTTCCTTTTATCATCATATAATTCTCAAAGTTTTTTTAAAAAGATTTCTTTTTTACTTATTCATGCATACAAGAATTGGGGTATAGGCCAGAGGTGCGGGGGGGTGAGAGGATTCACCAGCGACAGAGTGGGGAGCAGAACAGGATGAATGACTGAAATACATTACTGAGGGAAGCAGCAGGCAAGACAGAGAGATCTGCTGTACCATGTGAGTTAGACATATCAATGTCTCCTCCATTGATATTTTATATCCTACATCTGTTATTTTCTTATTTAAAATTTCAATTTCATTTTGTATTTTTCCATTTCTTTAATATTCTTTTTTATGGCAATTATGAATTCTGTATCTGTATCATACCTTGTGTTTGAGTTCTGGAGTTAATTTTTTCTCCCCATATTTTTCTTTGATGTTTGCTTCTGTAGTTTGGCTTATGTTGTATATCGTTTTTCCTCTCCCACTGTTCTAGGTGTTTACTCATTGGAGGGCATAGCAGCTGGGCTTTGTGTGGTCTGGGGTGATATTAGGCTCCTCCAAAGCACTTCTGTGCTTGGTGGTGTGTCATTGGAGTTCTATTAAATGTGTTCCAATTTTAGACACCCTGTGTCAGTCCTGCAAATAAGTCTAATATCTATATAGAATGCTTGAAGTTTTATTATAACTCTCTTTATTCCTAGTAACTAATCGCCTGATACTATATCGCTAATTATGATTACATTACATTTTTGGGTTAATACTATCTTATGTATTGTTCCTAACTGGACCCTGCTTGGCAGAACTACTCATAAGTAAAATAAATAAATGGCTAATCTAAGCAGCAACTAAGTATAAAAATATATATACTCAGCCAAAGAAGTATAAATTCATTCATGCAAAATTATGGATTAGATAAAACTTATCTCTAGAAACAGAAAGCAGAACTGTAGATGAGTAGATTCAGTGATGGGTGAGACTGACTTAAAGAGGCATGGTGAAACTTTTTTTAACTTTATTAATATGACTGAAGAACTAGGGTATAGGCCAGAGGTATGGGGGTGTGTGTGAGAGAGGATTCACCAAAAACAGAGTGGGGAGCAGAACAATTGGGTTCATTGAAATACGCTGCTAAGGGTGAGGGAAGCAGTGGGTGAAACTGGAGACATCTGCTGTGCCATGTGGGTCAGCTCCTTGGGTATTGAACTCAGGTCAGAGTGGTGATAGTGATGAAACAACATTTCGGCCACTAAGGATGCCCATGATGAAATTTTTTGATGAACATGTCATTCCATAATAAACAGAATTTAAAATATATGATAATACATTTTGATGTTGAATTTGTGGCTAATCAGACATTCTTCACTGATGGCAGAAATTTAAACAATTACAACCCTGAGAGAAATCCAATATGATAGAATACAAAGAACTTTTGATTATTTCCTCCAATTGAAAAGGAAAGCCAAAAAATAAATGAATTCAGCAAAAGTGCCATAAGATAAACATTCCAACCAAGGTGCAATAAGCAGGTCTGTTTTCCCTTACCACAAGGTTGCATTCCAAGAGGAGAGGGGATGGCAGGCCAACTCCCCTTATATTCTGCTGGCCCCTTTCCCACTCCCATTGTGTAACTCCCTTTGTGCTCTTCCATCTGAAGGACAAAAGGTATTCTACCTGCTGGGGACCAGCCTCAGGCAAAATGTTGTGTCAGGTGTTCCTGAAAGGATGAGACAGCCTAGGCGAAAATTTAAGGGCTAAAGGGAAGGGGATTAAGGAGACACTGATACTGGATGGGGTGCAAATCTCTTCTGCGGAGACTCAGCAGGTCTTTATTTATTCATTTTTAGTAATCAGAAAAATTATATCATCATGTGCAAAGCAGAAACAATTAGAGTATTTTATTCCCATGGACTACTGGTTTCTACAGGTCTCAGCTAGACAGTAGCCTTCAAGGTTAATAGATAAAAAACCAAACCTAACACTAAAACTTATTATTTCAGCTAGACAATTACCTGACAGATGATAGCCACCAGTACACCCCTATCAGCTAAAGCCTAAGCATCAAAAGACTTTTCTATTCATATGGCCTTCAGCCGGAGACCAGCTGCTACTCAGCTATCAGAACTTTTTCTACCTAGAAACTCCTTAACACAGTTAACTTCATTTAAAAACTTTCCTAAGAAACTTCTTTAAAAAAAGCAAAAGAAAGATTTATTATAATTGTTGTGCTGGACTGCTTGCCAGATATATACAATAAATTTTCTCCCATTGTCAAGTGGGCCAAATTGTTTAATAACTAATTTCTAAACAAATAATTTTCCATACCATTTACTTGCAGTATGCTGATGCATGTAATTTATTGCCTAATGTACTTTTTGGGAATTTTTTCTCTTTTTATGACCAAGAACAAAAAGGGAAGGGATGTTAAATCTTCAGCCCCATGGTGTGAAGCACAAGGAATCTTCAGCCCCACGGTGTGAGGCCCTTTAACTTAGCTGCTTGCCAGTGTCTTATCTGGCTGAGGCAACAAGGCCCCTGTAGCATCTACCCATATAGCCTATGCTAAATAAGCAAGTATAAAAGGAAACTTGTTTGTATGGCTGGGGCCCAGATCTTAGAAGAAGGGAATTCTCTCCTGCTTGGTGCCCACTAGCGTGATAATAATAAAACCTGTATTCACTTGACCTTAGAGTGTTGTTTGGTCTTTTCTGGCCTGGCAAAATAGTTTTTCATGACACTATGATCACAAAAAATATACATCTAAATATTTGCTAATCTACACAGATGTAGACCTGATGCATGGACAGAGCTTCCTCAACCCAGGATAAAATGGCAGAACCCAGATATGAGGCAACACTCTCATGAAGGAAACCCATAGTGAGGCCGAAAAGGCACTATTGGTAAAAGATATGTAAGGTGTGGAACTTTTCTTTGAGGGGTTGGAGGAGAATTCTGCCAAATACCCAGTATCCCAACTCTACAATACAGATAGCAGAGATGGGTCACTGGAGCCCTTCCCTGAGGACTAGAAGGAAGAGAGCACAGGAAAACTGAGGAAAATGTAAAGACAAAGAACCAACCCTTAAGATACTTGAAAGCAGACTCACTTGCCCTGGGACCCAAAGTAACATAGGTCTGAATACCACCTGACCCATAGTTTATGGAATCCCAGATACCACCCTCACAGTGTTGGCCTCAAAGGCAAGAAGTCCTAGGGGATAATCTGAGGTCAGGACCACCAGTAGGTGCTATCCTGTTGCAACATTGTTCATAACAGAAAGGGTAAATGCCAACTTGAAAGCTACCATTCACATTTCCCAGACCCTGACAATGAATACCTGATGAGAGTTCTACCTACTAACCCTCAAGAAGCCAAAAAAGCTGAGGGCAGAGAAACAACAACCAAGAAGTTACACCCCTGGCAGAAACCAAAAACAGTCCTTGATACTAACAACTTGCCTGCTAGAAAGCAAGTTATTCCCCTATAGCCAGATAGCACCCAGACCTCCCAAAGCATAGACAGCTAGCAAGTAGATTCTGCCATGTGATGCACTCCTCTATCAACACACAGCCAAACAGAGTCCACACCCTCTGGACCCACACATATGTTCCACCTCAGAAGTCCACTGCACACTCCATAGGCCTGCTATCAGATCCAAGCTATCCCCTCTGCAAGGATCAGACTGCATCTATTGCAAGGCCTATTGCAAGGTACCAGCTATGCCCACATGGCCAAAAACACCCCCAAGGCACACCATGCTCCCATACTCACTGTGCCCACAAAGTATTCTGTGCATGGACTCAGCTGTGCCTGTGAGAAAGCAGCTGCTACCAGGATACAGCCACTGGATCACATTAGAGTGTACTACAGCTACCACCAGCAGCATCACAGCTACATCGTTACACCTCCTGTAGCCTAGCTAGCTAGCTGAGGGCCATGTCTCCAAAAGATAACCAACCTCATGACTCAACAGGCTATTTCTGGTATGGCAGTGCACACTTCTGCTGAGCTAATGAATACCAACATGACAGGCAATCTGGGCACACCAGCACACATCCTGCAGCAACTCCAGGTAGCCACACATGAAAGCTGAACCCATAGCAGATTTAGTACATCTTAGTCTGGGACTGAGTCAACCCAAGTAAAAAACCACTGCCTGGCAGATTTGACAGTCTTACCCATAAAGCTTCTCCAACATAGACGGCAAGTAGATGAAGCTCAAAAAGGGGGCACATCTTAAATGACTACCTCAAGACACTGGGCAGGGGGGTGGTGCCATGTGTTGAAGATACAAGGTGGCTTAATAGACAGGCACAAATGGTGAGGAACTGAGATCTCCAGTCAATAGCCATGTGAATCTGCCTTCATATAAAAAGATCCTCCAGCATCAGTCAAGTTTTCAGATGGCTGCAATATAACAACAGTTTAACAGTAATCTCATGAGAGATCATGAGCCAGAATTAGCCAGTTTAAATGCACCTAAGTTCCTGACTTGAGAGATAATATGCATTTGTTGTTTTAACCCACCAAGTTTTGGGTTCATTTATAACTAAATCACTAGGATGCTGTCATAAGAAATCTTTTTTGGATTTCAGTTACTCACTAGCAAACATAGTACCAGAAATGCATACTTACCTCCAGCATTTATCTAATTATCTTTGAATGCAGCAATTTTGCTCTTGATATCAGACTTTCTCACAGTTAAATTATATTAGACATTTGAAGGTAAGGGATAGCCTGCCTTGACTCTCAAAATTAATCCTCTGATGCAGGATTTGGCTGCTGCTTATAAAACACTGCATTTTCCTGGCTTAAAGATTGATAGAAAACTCGTAGACACTTACTCCATTTGTATGGACCTAGTAATTTTCATGTGAGATTTTGCCTCCACACATGTGAATATCTCTTACCCAAGAACAACAGTCAATAATTGGAAGCAACAGAGAGGTAGGAACTGGGGACACTAATTTCTTGCAGTAATATTGCTAAGTTCTGACTTATATTTATTTCTATTTTTCTCTTTAATTACAGATACCTTGACCTCAGACTTAAGGTGATTTTGGACAGCATAAATGTATGCTTTATTCCATGATTTTGAAATGAAATTTGACAATCAAAAGTATAAAAAATAGTCTAAGCTTCTTGAAAACACTTGAAAGAGAAAGGAAAGTTTCCTCTTTTCCCCTGAATATCTCTAACCTATTGATGGGGAAGAAAAACTTGTGCAGAAAGAATGCTAATTTCAAGAATGCAAATTTCAAGAATGTTCACACAAAATTTAAAGCAGGATTTATCTATTTATCTGTCTTAATCTTCCTAGTGGTAAATGGAGATTTACCCTCTTCAAACTTTCTTACCTTTCCAGTTTTATAAAAGGAAGTTCTGTGTTTTACTTACTTCCACAATGTTATAGAAAAACTAGGGCTAAACCTAAGAAACAAGCCTTATTATATCTGAATTAAACCAATGCATATCATCTCTTACATACCCTGGGTGGACTGATACATAGGCAAAGGGAATGGGGTGAAGGAGAAAATACTGAAACTTTCCTGTCACCATCATTAAAGTTATAAAATTAATCCCAAACCCTGCTCAGAGAAAATACAAAAATCTTCAAATTTTTAGCCAGTAAACCTGCCATAAACCAATCTCCATTTCCCTTCTGAAAAATACATATTTCGAGTGATACAAAGTGATGCACTTTGACATCATAAAAAATGTGGTATAAAAATCCTTTTGGCTAATCAACAAGGCTGAAATATTAACCCTATTTTTACATCAGCAGTTCTCAACTCCAATCAGTCTTTAGATCCATCTAAACAACTTTGTACAGAGCACCAGTGTCAAAGTTCCATCTCAGACCAAATAGAAATTTCATGGGGTGTGGGCACGGGTAGAAGAAAGGTAGAGATATAAACCAGTAATTAAAATAATCTCAAGTGATTATGCTGTGCATGCAGGAATAAAGAACACGGGCCAAGACATCTCTACACCTCCAATCCCTTATCTATCAATTTATGCTGAGACTTCAGGATAGGGTGAGATGGAAGGGAGTGCATTGTTCAAGGACTTTTTCTACCACACCAGGAAGAGGGAAAGAGGAAAATATTTGAACTCTGTTCTTCTCATTAGGAGTTTAAGCACATTATTTGTAAGTTCTTGATCCATATGACTATCTGCATGAGTATAAGGATATTGTGGTCCCTCACCTATAAAATTTGTTGTATGCCTTCTATGTATTTTATGGTTTCAGGTCTTATGTCTAGTTCTTTAATCCATTTTGAGTTGGTTTTTCTGCATTTGTGAGGTAGTGGTCAAGCTTCATTCTTTTGCATGTAGCCACCCAGTTTTCCCAGCACCATTTATTGAACAAACTTTCTTTGCTCCAGTGCATATTCTTTGCTCCTTTGTTAAAGAAGGAAATACAGGCAAAACACGACATGCCATGCACCTCAAAGACATCTTTACAGACACATCACCCAAAGCAGTGATAGTGAAGGCAAAGATAAACAGCTGGGACTACATCAAATTAAAGAGCTTCTGCACAGTAAGAGACAATAAACAAAACAAAGAAGAACCCCACCGACTAGAAGAAAATATTTGCACACAACACTAATGATAAAGGACTGATCACAAAAATCTACAAAGAGCTGATGAGATTCAACAAAAACAAAGAAAATAATCCAGTCAAAAAATGGGCAGAAGAGATAAAAAGAAACTTCTCCAAAGAGGAAATGCAAGTGGCCAACGGGCTAATGAAAAAATGTTCAACACCTCTTGGAATCAGGGAAATGCAAATCAAAACTACAATGAGATACCATCTTATACCATTGAGAATGGCATATATTAAAAAAAAAAAAAACTAGCAACAAATGTTGGCGAGTTTGTGGAGAAAAAGGAACTCTCCTGCACTGCTGTTGGGAGTGCAAATTGGTCCAACCACTATGGAGAGCTGTGTGGAGATTCCTCAACCTACTAAAGATAGAGTTTCCATATGATCCAGCAATTCCACTCCTAGGTATTTACCCAAAAGACACAGAAACATTAATTCAAAAGGGCATCTGTACCCCTATGTTTATAGCAGCGCTATTTACAATAGCTAAGCTATGGAAACAACCCAAATACCCAAAAAATAGATGACTGGATCAAGAAGATGTGGTATATATACACAATGGAATATTACTCAGAAATCAAAAAAGATAAACTCATGCAATTTGCAGCAACATGGATGGAACTAGAAGGGATCATGCTCAGGGAAATAAGCCAGAAAGAAAAAGAAAAATACTGCATGGTCTCACTCATAGCAGGAATTTTGAAAACCTAAATAAGGGACTAGGAGAAAGACTAATTATAATAAAGTAAAAATCAAAATCAACAAGCAACTATAAATCAGAGGCACACTACAGTGGGGGAGGATGGGGAGAGGAAGGATGAAAGTCAAAAAAAGGGGGGGTGCAATTGTATGGTGAATATAATCAAAATGAAAATGCATACATTGTGCAAAAATGAAAAATGATGTAAGAATGATATAAAATAAAATATTTTAAAAATTTGTTCTATGCCAATAAAATTTATAAAAGTAGTTAAATTATAACTGGTCTGTAGGTGAAGTTATGGTAGACCTTTAATTCTGTCTTATTTTGTGTTCCTTATTTTCTAAATACTCTGTCTCAAAGAATACATAAGGCAAGAGTGACCTTTGAGATTAAATTATGGGAATAACAGCTTGCTTGTGAAGAAATTGAAGGTTATTGCTCTGTGATTATACAAAATAAAATGCATTGCATTTTTATAAACATAGAGAAGCTGGTCCATAGTTTCTTATGTTATATGAGCTAGCCTATGTAATTTGTATATGCTCTTTACTGTGAGGACTATGAGTTTGACTTCTCACTCTAATATGTAAGTTTATTAATCAATTCTGAAGGATCTTAAGGAGAGAAACCTCTCTTACATGATTTTCATAACACTTTCTTTCTATCTTGTTTTTAACATGAAGTATTCTGTAAAGTTTAGTATGTTGGGGTTATATAATTTTTCATCTCAGTTTGCAACCCTATGAATTCATAATTTCAGATATATTGATGACTATTTAAGTGTCACCTCTATGTCAAACTTGGAATTTTAAATCCCCTCTGCCCCCTCCCGCCTCCTGCATTGGACCAGTCTTGGTGAAGTGGGTTATGAAATATAAGTTGCTGAATAGTGTGTGTCTAAGAATTCACAGAGGTATATAAAAAAAAAAGAAGAAGAAGAAGAAAACCTCTAAATTTTAATCACACTAGTAATGTTTTAGGTTTGATACTTTTAAAGCACTATATGTGAAATTGTTTTTTATATCTCCAAAACAAATAGTTTGATTTTATCTGTTGTGGGTTTTCCAAAACCACAAATATACCTCAGCCTCCAGTTACTTAATAAGAATAATTTGTTGTGTTGTTTTTTTGTTTTGTTTTTGTGGTTTTTTTCCTAACATCATTCATTTTTGTATGATATTTGATTCCTCCTCTCAGTTGTAATCCCCAATAAATCTCCCATTATCAGCTCAGTTGTGAACCATCACCTAGTCCCTTCAGACCTTCCCTCCCCTGTTTCAACCACCTTCTTCCCCATCTCCTGCTGTATGTCTCAGATCTATAGTTTGCCTGCTACTTTTGTCTTTTTTTTCTCTGACCCTTTGTCAGTTTCCCTATATTCCACCTATAAGTGAAATCATCTGATATTTTTTTTTATATAGATTTATTTATTTATGTAGACAAGAATTGAGGTACAGGTCAGAGGTGTGGGGGGTGAGAGGATTCACCAGAGACAGAGTGGGGAACAGAATAGACATATTGACTGAAATACACTGCTGAGGGAAGCAGCGGGCAAGTCATGAGAGGTCTGCTGTGCCATGTGGGTAGCTCCCTGGCCGGGAATCAAACTCATGCTGCAGAGGCTGTGGATAGCTTCATATGTTGTGTCTTCACCATTTGCACCACCAGGAAGGCCCCTAATATTTTTCTTTTCCCTTCTGACTTATTTCCCTGAGAATAATCTCTTCCAACTCCATCCATGTTGCTACAAATGGTAAGAGTTCATTTTTTGATTACTGAGTAGTATTCCATTGTGTATATATACCACATCTTTTGATTCAGTTAACTGTTTTTGAGCATTTAGGGTTGTTTCCGTATCTTAGTGCTTATGAATAGTGCTACCATAAGCCTAGGAGTGCAGATTTCCATTTGAATTAATGTATTTATGTCTTTTGGGTAGATTCCTAGGAGTGGAATTGCTGGGTCACATGGTAGATCCATTTTTACTAATTTAAGGGTCCTCCCCACAGATTTTTACTGTGGTTGAACAAGTTTGCATTCCCACCAGCAGTAGAAGAGAATTCCTTGATTGTTTGCATATAGGAAAGCTACTCATTTTTGTGTATTGCTTTTGTAGTGTGATGCTTACTGACCTGGTTTATTGTTTTAATTTGGTTTTCCATGGAAAGCCTTCTCTATATATATTATCATACCATCTGCAAATAAAGATAACATTTTACCTCTGCTTTCTCTATTTGGATTCATTTTATGTCTTTCTCTTACCTAATTGCCATATATAAGACTCCCAATATTATTTTGAAAAGCAGTGATGACAGTGGTCATCCTTTTCTTGTTACAGATCTTAATTGAAAGGTGTTTGGTTTTTTACCGTTGAAAGTGACATTAGCTGGATTTTGTCGTATATGACTTTTGCTATCTTAAGATATATCCCTTTTATACCACATTTTTCAAGGGATTTATTATAAATGGATGTTAAACTTTATTAAATGCTTTCTTGGCATCTATTGATATGATCATATGGTTTTTATTTTTATTTTTCTTGATGTGTTGAATGACATTATTTGATTTTGAGATATTGAATCATCCCGAGGGTGGAGCTTCTTACCTGATTCGTTTGAGCCTAGAGAGTTGTCCCAGACCAGCAGGAAAGATGAGTCTTCACCAGAAGATCAACTGGGGTGGCCACTGGGAGAATCAGCCACCCCAGTATCCAGTTGACTCTCCAGGTAAAGAGAAGTGAATACACAGTCTCTAGCTTCTGGTCAGAAGTTTAAAGTTAACCTGATTGGTTTTCCCTTATAAGTTATCTGTTTCTCCCCTCTTGCCAGTTTCATTATTTTTTCCTTGTCTTGGACTTTTGCAAGCCTTACTATTATGTGTTTTGCTGTAATTTTCTTTTCGTTGTGGTAATTTGGAGTTCTTCTTGCTTCTTGTATGTCTTTATTCATCTCCTTTTTCATGTTTGGGTAGTTTTCTTCAATTATCTCCTTGAATAACTTCTCAGTTCCTTTGTTTCTCTCCTCACCTTCTGGAATGCCTATAACTCTTATATTTCCTCTCTTCATGGAGTCTGATAATTGTTGAAGATTGTCCTCAATCTTCTTCCCTTGAACTTCTCTCTCATTTTCTCTTTTGGTTCTTTTTTATTTCAAGAGTACTGGTCCGTTCTTCCATTTCATCGATTCTGTTTTCATTGCTTTTCCCAGAGTTCCTTATCTCCTCCAGTAATCTTTTAATCTCCTGCATTTCTTTTCTTTCCTTTCTTATGGGCTCAATTTTGGTCTTCAGTTCATTGATTATTATCTCAAATCATTTTTTTTTCTTTTTGTTTTCTTTTGCTTTTTAATAATGATGGTTATTAATTGTCTATCTGGCAGAGTTCTTCTATGTCATTGTTGAGCACTGGTGACTTTTTCTTTTTGTGGAGTGTCCTTCTCCCAAGGGCTTGCTTAGTTATTTATATTTTTCCTTCTCCCTGCTGTTTGCTTTCTAATTAGGTCTATGCTTTTGGATGTTGTGCCATTGGTGTTGGTGGGCATCTCTTTGTAGTGTTCCTTCAGGGATTTTGGAAACTGTTTACCACAGCGAGTCCAGCACTGTTATGCAAAACTCCACCAGGGTGTTGATGCTGTGGCTGTGTTGCTGGGCACCATTCCTTAATGTCCCTCCCTCTGTATTTACTCAGTTCCAGCAGGGAATAAGCTAGTTGGTGATTTTGTTCTGGTAACTAGGTAGAACAAGAGACCTGTACTTGCTGACCTATTTTTCCCCCACTGGTTCTCTGGGAAATGGAGGTATGGGGGGTACCTCAACACAGGGGCTATTGCTCAAGCTGGGTGCTGTGTCTGTCCATGTTCATCTGGTGTTGTGCCCACAGCTGTATGGATCCCTCACCCTGAATTCTGCACTCTAGGTCTCAATTCCAGGGCTCTCAGATCCAAAATGCTGGCTGTCACCCTGTGCAGTGCCTATTGTTATGGCATGTCCCTCACCCCGGTTCCTGCTCCTGGCTCTTAGTTCCAGAATGGGGTCTTGCTCTATGCCTGTTTCTCTTCTTACCTCCATTTGTGTGTTCCCACCCCCTCTCAGAGTTTGAGGGTGTTTTTGGAATCCCTGGCTTCCAACTATCAGGAAGTTGATGATGATCATTATTCTGATCATTAGGTGGCACTAGAGATCTTTCCTAGTATTCTTCCAGAACTGTGTTTTTTCCCCTAGTGGGTCTCTGAGGAACAGAGTAGGGGTGGCTTGGAGTACCGCAATGGCATGGGGGTTGTGTGTCTGTCCTGTGCCCCACCATTGTGGGGATCCCTTGGCCCAAATCCCATACCCCAATCCTCAGTTCTGAAGCCCTTAGATCAGGGACTCAGGCAGTAGCCCAGTTCAGTGTCCGCAGAAATGGAGTCTTTTGCACCCTGCTCCAGTGCCAGGAAGCCTAATTTTGTTTGTTGTTTTTTAAAGATTTATTTTTATTTATTTATTTTATTTATTTATACAAGCACTGGGTCCAGTCAGAAGCGCGGGAGGGTGAGAGAATTCACCAGAGCCAGAGCGGGGAGCAGAGCAGGCAGAAGGACCGAAGTACACTGCTGAGGGGAGCAGTGGGCCATCAGGAGAGGTCTGCGCGCCATGTGGGACCCTCCTCCAGTGGCCGGGGAGCAGCCGGGGCTCGAACCAGCGCTGCAGACACTTCGGGCAGCTTCACAACCCAGCGCTCAACCGCTGCACCATGGGGGAGGCCCAGGAAGCCTAATTTTGATTACACAGTGAGGGCCATTCACCCCACTGATGGTTCCAGCACATGTCCCCATAAACTTAGGTTGGGGGCACAGAGACCTGGGCAGTGGCAATCCGAATAGCTATATGCTTTTTGAGCATGTGCGCTTCTCCACACAAACTTACAGGCTAGCCTTTGCCTATTTGCAGGTCTCTCCAGAGAGTCCTTATCTTCCTCTAATGTCACCTGGAGCCTTTAGCTAACCTCCTTGGTGATTCCCACAGGGTTTTCCTCAGTTCCCATTGGCGGGGTGCAGTGCCTGAAATAGTTCCTTTCCTCTGACCATTCTGCTTGATCTCTAGTTTGTTCTTGGTGCTTTTTTTTTGGTGTGTTTTTGTCCTTCTTCTCATTTCTGTTGGTCTGAGTGTGCCCACTTTATGGGGGGGAGGAGGGTAGCAGGGTTCTGAGCTTTCCTCTCTTTTCATCCTCTATTATGGCAATTTTCCTCTTCGGACAGTTTGCCAAAGTGGCGCTTTTATCTTCCATGTCCCTATTCTCACAGGGACTTCTTTGACCATGTTTTGACTGTGTTTTCTTCTATAAGCTTATGCTCTGAAGTTTTTTATTTATTTATTTATTTTAATAATAAATTTTATTTTTATATTCCCCATACAATTGCAACCCCCACATTCTGACACCAATTACTCCCCTCCCACCCCCCAAAAAAAGTTTCTCTGGTTCAAGTTTTTTGTTAATTTTGATTTTCACTTTCTTACAGTTTTTCATTTACCTGGTCCCTTGTTTAAGTTTTCTAGATTCCTGCTATGAGTGAGACCATCCGGTATTTTTCTTTTTCTTTCTGGCTTATTTCGCTGAGCATGATCCCTTCCAGCGCCATCCATGTTGCTGCAAATTGCATGTGTTTATCTTTTTTGAATGCTAAGTAATATTCCATGGTATAAATGTACCACATCTTCTTGATCCAGTCATCTATTTTTGGGTACTTGGGCTGTTTCCAAAGCTTAGCTATTGTAAACAGTGCTGCTATAAACATAGGGGTGCAGGTGTTCTTTGGAATTGATGTTTCTGTGTCCTTTGGGTAAATGCTTAGCAGTGGAATTGCTGGATCATATGGAAGCTCTATGTTTAGTAGGTCCAGAAATCTCCACACAGCTCTCCATAGTGGTTGGACCAGTTTGCACTCCCACCAACAGTGCAGGAGAGTTCTTTTTCTCCAGACCCTCGCCAACATTTGTTGTTGCTAGTTTTTTTAATATGTGCCATTCTCACTGGTGTAAGATGGTATCTCATGGTAGTTTTGATTTGCATTTCCCTGATTACAAGTGATGTTGAACATTTTTTCATATGCCTGTTGGCCATTTGCTTTTTCTCTTCAGAGAAGTTTCTTTTTAGCTCTTCTGCCCATTTTTTGACGGGATTATTTTCTTTGTTGTTGTTGAGTCTCATCAGCTCTTTGCAGATTTTTGTGATCAGTCCTTTAACATTAGTGTTGTGTGCAAAAATGTTCTCCCAGTGGGTGGGGTTTCTCTTTGTTTTTGTTCTTGTCTCTTTTGCTGTGCAGAAGCTCTTTAATTTGATGTAGTCCCAGCTGTTTGTCTTTGCCTTCACTATCACTGCTTTGGGTGATGTGTCTGTAAAGATGTCTTTGATGTGCAAATCACGTAGTGTTTCGCCTATATTTCCTTCTATGTATTTTATGGTTTCAGGTCTTATGTCTATTTCTTTAATCCATTTTGAGTTGATTTTTGTGTATGGTATGAGGTAGTGGTCAAGCTTCATTCTTTTGCATGTAGCGACCCAGTTTTCCCAGCACCATTTATTGAACAAACTTTCTTTGCTCCAATGCATAGTCTTTGCTCCTTTGTCAAAGATTAGTTGACCATGAATCTGTGGGTTTATTTCTGGATTTTCTATTTGATTCCATTGGTCTCTATGTCTGTTCTTGTTCCAGTACCATTCAGTTTTGATGATTATGGTTTTGTAGTATAGTTTGAAGACTGGGAGTGTGATGCCTCCATTCCCTTCTCTTTTTTTTTCAGGAGAGCTTTGGCTATTCGGGGTTTTTTGTGATTCCATATGAATTTCATCAATAATTGTTCTATTTCTTTGAAGAATGACATTGAAATTTTGATTGGAATAGCATTGAATCTGTAGATTGCTTTTGGTAGGATGGCCATTTTAATAATGTTTATTCTTCCAATCCATGAGCAGGGGATGTCTTTCCATTTCTTTGTGTCTTCTTCTATTTCTTTTAACAGTGTTTTATAGTTTTCTTTGCATAGGTCCTTTACCTCTTTTGTTAGATTTATTCCCAAATATTTGATTTTTTTTTTGTTTCAATAATAAAAGGGATTTTTTTTTAATTTCTTCTTCTTCAGATTTATTGTTTGTGTATAGGAAGGCTACTGACTTTTGTGTGTTGATTTTGTATCCTGCCACTTTACTGAACTATTGAGGAGTTGAATTAGTTTTTCTGTGGAGTTTTTGGGGTTCTCAATGTATATCATCATATCATCTGCAAATAGTGATAATTTGACTTCTTCTTTTCCTATTTGGATTCCTTGTATGTCTTACTCTTGTCTTATTGCTCTGGCTAGGACTTCCAGTATTATATTGAAAAGCAGTGGTGAGAGTGGACATCCTTGTCTTTCTCCAGATCTTAATGGAATTGCTTTCAGTTTTTCAACATTGAGAATGATACAGGCTGTTGGCTTGTCATATATGGCCTTTATGATGTTGAGGTATGTTCCTTGTATCCCAAGAATTTCAAGGGCTTTTATCATGAATGGGTGTTGCATTTTGTTGAAAGCTTTCTCGGCATCTATTGATATTATCATATGGTTTTTATATTTCTTTTTGTTGATGTGTTGGATAACGTTGATTGATTTTCAGATGTTAAACCACCCTTGTGTCCCTGGAATGAATCCTACTTGGTCGTGGTGAATTATCTTATGGATACATTGTTGGATTCTGATAGCTAAAATTTTATTCAGGATTTTTGCATCAGTGTTCATTAGGGAGATTGGCCTGTAGTTTTCCTTTTTTGTGTTGTCCTTGTTCGGTTTTGTTATTAGTGTAATGTTGGCTTCATAGAACGTGTTTGGTATTGTCCCTTCCTTCTCAATTTTTTGGAAGAGTTTGTAAAGGATAGGCACTAATTTGTCTCTGAATGTTTGGTAGAATTCACTTGTAAATCCATCAGGTCCTGGGATTTGTTTTTGGGGAGGTTTTTGATTACCATTTCAATTTTGCTGCTTGTAATTGGTCTGTTTAGGTGTTCTATTTCTTCTTTATCTAGCTTTGGGTGATTGTACAGTTGTAGGAATATGTTCATCTCCTCTAGATTGTTGAACTTGTTTCCATATAACTGTTCATAGTAGTTACTGATTATTCTTTTGATTTCTGCTGTGTCCGTTGTGATTTCTCCTCTTTCATTTATGATACTGTTTATTTGTGCTTTCTCCCTTTTTTCCTTTGTGAGCCTGGCTAGGGGTTTGTCTATTTTATTGATTTTTTCAAAGAACCAGCTCTTGGTTTCATTGATCTTTTGGATTGTTTTTTTTTAGTTTCAATTTCATTTATTTCTGCTTTGGTTTTTATTATTTCTTTTCTTCTACTGGTTTTGGTGTGTTTTTGTTGTTCTTTTTCTAGATCTTTGAGTTTCAAGATTAGGTTGTTTCTTTGAGTTCTTTCTTGTTTCTTGATGTGAGCTTCTATTGCTATATATTTTCCTCTTATTACTGCTTTTGCTGCGTCCCATATTTTAGGATATTGGTGTCCTCCTTGTCATTCAATTCAAAGAATTTTTTAATTTCTTCTTTGATCTCCTCCTTAGTCCAGTGGTCTTCCAGTAGTGTGGTTTTAATCTCCATGAGGCAGGAAAGTTCCTTGCCTTCTTTTTATGGTTTATTTCTAGTTTGATGCCTTCATGGTCAGTAAAGATGGTTGGTATGATTTCAATCTTGGTGTATCTGTTGATGTTTGTCTTGTGCCCCAGTATGTGATCGATCCTGGAGAATGATCCGTGTGCGCTTGAGAAAAATGTGTACTCGTTTTTTTTGGGATTTAGTGTTTTATAGATGTCTGTTAAGCCCAAATGCTCTAGGTCCTTATTTAGAGCTTTAGTTTCTTTGCTTATTTTTTGTCTTGTTGATCTATCCACTGTTGATAGTGGTGTGTTGAAGTCTCCCACTACGTATATGTTTTCTCTGATGTCTGTTTTCAGAGATGAAAACAGTTGTCTGATATATTTTGGTGCTCCTTCGTTTGATGAGTATATGTTAATGATTGTTATTTCTTCTTGAAGTATTGTCCCCTTGATCATAATGTAGTGACCACTGGGGTCTCTTTTTTATTTTTTTGAGTTTGAAATCTGTTTTATCTGGTATAAGTATAGCAGTTCCTGCTTTCTTTCTTGGCACATTTGTTTGTAGGATTGTTTTCCATCCTTTAACTTTAAGTCTCTTTTTATCTTTTGTAGCTAAATATATTTCCTGGAGACAGCAAAAGGTTGGGTTTTGTTTCTTAATCCAGGCTGCAACTCTGTGTCTTTTTATTGAAGAGTTTAGTCCATTTATATTTAGAGTTAATATTGATATATTAGCATCTGTATTTGCCATTGTGTTTGTCTTTCCTTTGATTTTATTTATTTATTTTTTTAATAACTTTTTTTTTTTTAGGCCTTCTTTTGTTGTTACTCGTCCCTCTGAGGTTCTGGCTTTAGGATTCCTTGTAGTATTTTTGGAGTGGGGGTTTAGTCGTAATGAAATTCCAGAATGTCTGTTTTTCTGGGAAGGTCCTTATTCTTTCTTCATAGAGGAAGGAGAGCTTTGCAGGATAGGTATTCTTGGTTGGCATCTGTTTTCTTGGAGTCTGTTGATTATGTCCCTCCACTCTCTCCTTGCCCGTAGTGTTTCTTCAGAGAAGTCTGATGGAGTGGTCTTATTGGTTTTCCTTTGAATGTTATCTGTTTCTTCCCTCTTGTCAGATTCATTATTTTTTCCTTGTCCTGGATTCTTGGGAGCTTTACTATTATGTGTCTTGCTGTATTCTTCCTTTTGTCGTGGAAGTTTGGTGTTCTTCTTGCTTCTTGTATATCAATTTTCATCTCCTTCTTCACATTTGGGAAGTTCTCTTCAATTATCTCTTTGAATATTTTCTCTGTTACTACATCTCTCTCCTCTCCTTCTGGAATTTCTATAACTCTTATTTTTCCTTTCCTCCTGGAGTCAGATAGTTCCCGAAGTCTTTCTTAATTCTTTTTCCTTCATACTTCTCTTTCCTTTTCTGTTTTGGTTCTTTTTATTTCTGTGTCTTCAAGAGTACTTATTCGTTCTTTCATTTCATCTATTCTGCTTTCATTGCTTTTCCCAGAGTTCTTTAGTGCCTCCATTAATTCTTTGATCTCCTGCGTTTCTTTTGCTTCCCTCTTTATGGTCTCAATTTCATTCTTCTGACCATTGTTTTCCCTCTTTAGGGACTCAATTTCCTTCTTCTGATCATTGTTTTCCTTTATGAGTTCTGTCATTTTTTTAATCACGGCAATTTTAAATTCTCTTTCTGGAAGGCTCAGAAGTTCTTCCAAGTTACTGTCGTTGCAATCTGGGGGGTGGTTTTCTTTTTGTGGTGTGCTTTTTTCCTGAGGAGTTGTTAGGTTGCGTGTGGTTCTTCTACTTCCTACTGTCTGTTTTCTAATTTGTCATATGCATTGGGACAAATTAGAAAACAGACATCTTGGGTGAGCTTCTCTGCTCCCCTCTGGCTCCTCCAGGAGCCATCTGTCTGTTTCAAGTAGTCTTTACTGAAGACAGGTTCCTGTTCTAAAATGCCAATGTTGGGACACACTCCCTTTGTACTTGGTCTGCCCCGGCGGTGGGTTCCCGCTCCCCCTCTGGGTTTGGACTGCAGGCCAGAAGGGGCCTGGCGTGGGCGAGCTTCCCTGCTCACCTCTGGCTCCTGAGGGAGCATTCTGCAGGTAGTCTTTACTGAAGAAATGTCCCTGTTCTAAAATGGTGATGCGGGATGCAGTCCCTGCGCGCCTGGTCTCAGGCACACTCTTCTGTGTGCCCTGTCTGCCCCAGCAGTGGGTGCCCGCTCCCCCTGTGGGCTCAGACTGCTGGTCTGAAGGGGCCTGGGGTCTGCTAACTTCCCAGCTGGCCACAGGCTCCTTCAGGAGCCTTCTGCCAGTTTCAAGCTAGGTGGCGCCAGAGATCTCTCCTATTGTTCTTGGGGAGCTGTTTTTTTTTCACCCCATGGGACAGGGAACAGAGTGGGAATGGTTGGGAAAACCTCAACAGCTTTGGGGTGCTGTGTCTGCCTTGTGGCCCACCAACATGGAGGACCCACACCCTGAATTTCGTGCCCCAGGTCTCAGTTCCAAAGCCCTCAGGTCCAGGACGAGGGCTGTAGCCCAGTTCAGTGGCGCCTTTTGCACCCCGCTCCCGTGCCTGGGCGCCTGGTTTCTGATTACTCAGTGAGGGACTTTCACCTCAGTGAGGGCCCCCGTGCGTCTCCCCGCAAGTCTAGGTCGCAGGCGCGGGGACCTGGGCAGCCGCGATCCCGATCAGCGTTTGCTTTTCAAGTGGGCTGCTTTTCTGAGCAAGCTTACCGGCCGGCCGGGGCTGTGTGCAGGTCTCTTCTGGGTGTCTCTGTTGTTCTCTAATGGCGCCCAGAGCTGTTCACTCACTGCCACGGTGAATCCTGCAGGGTTCTCCACAGCTCCCGTTCACGGGGTGTGGTGGCTGAAATAGTTCCTTTCCACTCACAGTCCTGCTTGATGCGTAGTTCGTTCTTGTTGGTCATTTTACTTTGTTTTTTTTTCCTCCTCTCTGTTGGTAGGAGAGTGCCGACTCTGTGGGGGGGGTAGGGGAGCAGGGTTCTGCGCTTTCCTCCCTTCTAGTCCTCTTTAATGTCAACTTTCTTCTTCGGGTAGTTTGCTGGAGTGGTCTGTTTATCTTCCGTGTCCCAGTTCTCACTGGATCTGCCACTTTTCCTCCCTATTAACTTTTTTTTAATGGGAGATCTTACTCGCAGTGTCTCCTCGCTTCATGTTACTCCGCCTCTCTGAAGGTTTTTTTTTTTTAGTTTAATTTATTTTTAAAGATTTATTTATTTATTTATTTATTTATTTATACAAACACTGGGTACAGTCAGAAGCGTGGGAGGGTGAGAAAATTCACCAGAGCCAGAGCTCTGAGAGAGAATTCATCACATCAGGCAGACTGATGAAATACACTGCTGAGGGGAGCAGCAGGCCAGACAGGAGAGGTCTGTCGAGCTATGTGGGACGCCCACTGGTGGCGGGGGATAGAACCAGCGCTGCAGAGGCTGCGGGCAGCTTTGCAGCCCAGCGTTCAACTGCTGCACCACCAGGGGATGCCCTGCTCTGAAGTCTTATGTGAATATTTTTTCCCCATTTGAGTAAAGTTTGTCTCTTATTCCACTGAGTTATTTTCTTAATCTTTCTTAATATTTTATTTTATATAATTCTTACATCATTTTTCATCTTTGCACAATGCATGCATTTTTTTTAATCTTTTTTTTTTTCTTTAAAGATTTATTTATTTATTTATACAAGTACTGGGTACAGTCAGAAGCACGGGAGGGTGAGAAAATTCACCAGAGCCAGAGCAGGGAACAAAACAGGCAGACCAATGAAACACACTGCTGAGGGGAGTACCGGGCGGCAGGAGAGGCCTGCGCACCATGTGGGACCCTCACCCGGAGAGGCTGTGGACAGCTTCGCAACCCAGCGCTCAACTGCTGCGCCACCGGGGAGGCCCAATGCATGCATTTTTATTATGGCTATATTCCCCATACAATTGCACCCCCCCTTATTTTGAATCTAGTCCATTCTCTCCCACCTCCCCCCCCCTTAGTGCTTGTTGATTTTGATTTTTACAAAACAGTTGCTTGTTGATTTTGATTTTTACTTTGTGTTGATTAGTCTTTTTGCTGGTCTCTTATTTAGGTTTTCTAAATTCCTGCTATGAGTGAGACCATCCAGTATTTTTCTTTTTCTTTCTGACTTATTTCGCTAAGCATGATCCTTTCTAGCTCCATCCATGTTGGGGCAAACTGCATGCGTTTATCTTTTTTGATTGCTGAGTAATATTACATTGTGTATAGAGCTTCCATATGACCCAGAAATTCCACTCTTAGGTATTTATCCAACAATAATTCCAAAGGGCACCTGCTCGCCTATGTTTATAGCAGCACTGTTTACAATAGCTAAGCTATGGAAACAACCCAAATGCCCAAAAATAGATGACTGGATCAAGAAGATGTGGTCCACTGAGTAATTTTTGAGACATTGTTTTGGTTTTATTCTTTTGCATGTTGCTTTCCAACAGCATCCATGGAAGGGATTTTCTACATCGTATATTCTTGGCTCCATGGCTCCACTGTCAGTAATTAAATATCTATATATGTGTGGATTTATTATGGGCTTTTTTCAATTCTATTCCATTCATTTGTGTGTCAATTTTAAGTCTGATAGTATATTGTTTGGATTACTGTAGTTTCATACTATTGTTTAAAGTCTGAGAATTTGTCCATTTCTTCTATTTTGTGCTGTTAGTGCATTATTATTCATTGCATGCTTTTATAATTTTTTTTAAATTAAAAGTGATAGTAATGATTTTTTATTTAGTGATTTTAATGTGAATCTTGTCCTTATTTTAATAGTCAATCTAGCTAAATGTCAATTTTGTGCTCTATACAGAGGAATTTATTTGTTTTATGATTTTCTCTATTTTTGGTTCTCTCATTTATCTCTCATCTTTATAAATTCCTTTATTATGCTAATTTTGAGTATTTTGTTCTTTGAATTTGTTAAAATAGATAATTGATTTGAGATATGTCTTCTTTTTCAATATATGTATTTATAACTATAAATTTCTCTCTCAGCATTTTACTGTACCATTCTTTAAGTTATGTTATGGTGTATCACATTCTAATTTTAATAGGTGTTTTCTTATTATACTTGTGACTTCTCATTTGTGTCACTGATTATTTAATAGTGTGTTGGCTAATTTCCACATTTTTGTAATTCCTGTGCTATTGGATTTCCTTAACCTCTAAAAAAATAAACAAAAATGAAACTTCAAACCCTATGCCAGGTAAAGTGGCCTAGTTTCCATGTAAACTCTTGACATCCTCCAGAAGGAACTCTTGACATCCCATAGTTCAAGTGCTCTAAAAAGTTGTGCAGGTTCCCCAGGCCATGCTGGTCAGTTTCCTTAAATTGAGTCTTGGTTGACAATTGCCCAGACCCAACCCATTTAGATCCACATTTGTACTATTAGGCAGGAAGAGGGTCAGGTCCTTGCTGTGCATGGTGACCACAGTCCTCAGTTGCCACTACCACCGATTAATGGATGGGTGACTTCCCAAGGATGACTTGCCAGTTACTTATAACCCTGTCAAATCTCCTGGACTGCGGGCCCCACTCCTGCAAGTGCCTGAAGCCCCTCTGCCTTTCTATTGGCAAAGGCCCCTGCTTGATCCCTATAGCTTCCCCTCAGAGAGACTTGAGAGTCCCTGAATAACATCCAGCTTATTTAGATAAGCCACAGGCTCTCATAGACCACCTTAAAGATGCTTTCTTTCTTGGGTCTCCCCTGGTGGCATAGGCGGTTGAGCGCAGTGTTATGAAGCTGTCAGCAGCCTCTGCAGCACAGGTTCGATCCCGGCCTGCTGGTGAGGATCCCATAGGGTGCGTAGACCTCTCCTGTCTCTCCCGCTGCTCTCCTCAGCAGTATATTTCACTCAATCTGCCTGTTCTGTTCCCCGCTCTGTCTCTGGTGAATCCTCTCACCCTCCCGCACATCTGAGCTGTATCCCGGTTCTTGTATGTATGAATAAATAAATCTTAAAAAAAATTTAAAAAAAGATGCTTTCTTTTGTCTCAGCATCACATCCATCACAGTCAGCCTCTTCTTGTTTTGGATAGGAAAACCTCCAGTCTAGCCAAAAGACTCAGTTACTCTCAGACTTTGTTCACAGAAGCTCTTACTGTGAATCTCTCCTCCTTTCTGGAAAAGAACACAGGTGTATTCTCCTGCAGGATATTGATGACCTCTGCTTAGCTAGTGAAACCCAACTGGCCTGCCGGTATACTTAGGCTCTTGTAACTCTTAAAAAATGGGCTATAAGGTCTCCTGAAGAAAGGCTCAAATATGCAACTACTTAGGATTCCACATCACAAAAGGTCTTATATATTTTGTCTTGATGCTGTAGATGGCAAAACCCATTTAAAGCAGGCAGGTTTTGGGGTCCTGGGGAGCCCCTGTCTTGTAACAGATTTGGTGACTGGCAGGACAGTGCCATCATGGTCAGTCAGCCCTATGGGGAAAAGTGGCTTCCCCATGTCACTGGCTACCATCAGCACAATGTAGTTTTTGGTACTTCTAGTGTGTTTGTTTCAAGTAAGTGTAGATTTGCTGTTGAAAAACTGACTTGGACCTTTTGGAAACTGTGTGTTACATGTGCAATTTGTAGTCACTTGCTGAGAAATTTGATTTCATAAAAATTGTTCTGTGTAGCAGTTTTACTCAAAAGATGACCGTACATCAGACCATGTGGCCTGATCAAAGATGGCACCTAAAACCCCTTCATGGACTTCTCAAAAACTCGAAAGGTATTGTTCTTTTGGTCTCCTACTGAAATTTTTGTTTTCTATGTGTGTGATATCTTTTGGTAGCTATATATAAGTTGCTGCACATTGGAATTGTGTTTATGATATCTGCTGTCTTACAGGTCTGATTAACATCTCTAAAGGTAATAAAAAGGTGTTCAAAGAATTTTTAGATAAGTAATCAGAGAAAGACAAACTTTATTCAAGAAAGTAAGTAGAAGATTATTTAGAAGAAAAAGAACAAAAGCAAAGACTCCAGGGTGGTGATGCCACAGTTGGGGAAAAGAAGCCCTTATGGGCCCTATCTAGGGGATATTTAAACTTCTTTTTTCTCTATTCTAAAAATTTCATCACCCTTTTGCTTAAAGTTAACTGCTAATTTTGTTCTTAGTGCTGCTGTACAGGACACTCCAGGATTGACTTCTTATGGAATGGTTCAAACATTAAAAGTCCTGAAGCATGAACAAGGTCTTGTAACTCTTTTGTAATTAATACAACTTTTCCTTACCGTTTCCAAAGTCTTAGGCATGTAGGATGACAATTGGAACTGTTAGGGGGAAAGGATGTCCTGAACAAACTCCACGAATAGGTTTTGTGGACTCCTCCACCGCCACACCAGACCAAAATCATCAAGCTACCAGGAACTACAAATCCCATCATCACCAAAGGGAGGTTGCTGGGAACTGAAGGTGGAGTTAAGCAGCCAGGTTTGGTATGAAACCAGACATGTGGGCTTTGGGGGTCCACTTGGCCTCTTGGCTCTTCTCTTGACTCTTGGCTTTTTGCCAGCACTCAGTGTGCCACTGGCAATCCAGGTCAGTGGAACTGGTAGGATGCATTCACCAATTTATCTCCCTCCCTCTTTCCCTGAGTTATTCATTTCTAGTTATTTTGTACATAAATCCTTATTAACCTTTTTGTGTGTGCCTGCAGTTGAGTCTTATTACAAGTTCCTTTAAGCGCAAAGGTGAGGACCCACAGTCAGGCAACCCATTTCATATTAGGTTGCCCTGTAACAGAACCAGTGCTTCCTGTCAGCAACACTCTGTATTTTTTTAAACAAGATTTATTTATTTTATGCATACAAACTGGGGTACAAGCCAGAGGTGTGGGGGTGAGAGGATTCACCTGAGACAAAGAGGGGAACAGAACAGGCATATCGACAGAAATACACTGCTGAGGGGATCAGCAGGTGAGTCAGGTGAGGTCTGCTGTGCCATGTGGGTAGCCTCCTGGCTGGGGATCAAATTCGTGCTGCAGTAGCTTCAGGTAGTTGCATAGTGCTGCATCTTAACTCCTGTGCCAGCAGGGTGGCCCCAGCATTCCACATTTTTGGAGTTAAGAATTTTTCGGAGGGCCTCCCCAGTGGTGCAGCAGTCGAGCGCTGGGTTGCGAAGCTGCCCGCAGCCTCTGCAGCACTGGTTCGATCCCTGGCCACTGGGGGTAGGGTTCCCCATGGCGCACAGACCTCTCCTACCACCCGCTGCTCCCCTCAGCTGTGTACTTCCTCACATCAGTCTGCCTGTTCTGCAACCCACTCTGGCTCTAGTGAATTCTCTAACCCTCCCTCCCTTCTCACTGTACCCAGTGCTTGTATAAATAAATAAATAAATCTTAAAAAAACAAACAAACAAACAAATAAATAAATAAATACTTTTTTTTTTCTGAGCCTTTAGAGCAAAACTGCAGTTGCATGGGAGGCAACAAAAATGATAAATAAAACAACTCTCTGTGTCTATATATTTATGTATGTATTTCCTTCCCTTGTGCTTAACTATCTAGTCCTCCAGATGCTGTAAAGTTGGCATAGATGGTGCCTATAGACATTGTTGACAAAAAAAAAAAAAGATGTAATGGCAACTGGTACAATGGTTTTGCAAACACATGATCTGAGATATTTTTTGGTTAATAGTAACTATTTTGTGGGGCCTCCCTGGTGGCACAAGAGGTTAAGCACTGCACTATGAAGCAAACCACAGCTTCTGCAGCATGAGTTCGATCCCCAGCTGGCCAGGAAGCAACCCACATGGCGAAGCAGACCTCTCCTGACTTGCCCACTGCTCCCCTCAGCAGTGTACTTTGGTCTATCTGCCTCTTCTGTTCCTCGCTCTGTCTCTGGTGAATCCTCTCACCCCCTGCATCTCTGCCCTGTACCCCAGCTCTTGTATGCATAAATAAATAAATATTTTAAAAAATAGTAACTATTTTGTGATCTAATGGATTATTATAAAACATAAATTGGCCTTCCCAGTAGCACAGTGGATTGAACACAGTGCTCTGAAGTTGTTGGCAGCCTCTGCAGCATGAGTTCAATTCCCAGACAGCCAGGGAGATCCCCACATGGCGTGGCAGACTTCTGACTCACCGCTGCTTCTTTCAGCAGTGTTTTAGGCCTGTCTATCTGTTCTGCTCTCCAGTCTGTCTCTGGTGAATTCTCTCACCTCCCCATGCCTCTAGCCTATACCCAAGTTCTTGTGTAAATAAATAAATAATTCTTTAAAAAAAACCCAAAACTAATAAGGTTGTGTTGGATATAATTTTATCTCTTGTCTGGGTTATTGATACTGGGTACATAATGTCTCTAATTGTTAGGAAAATGAGAGTTTAAAAATTTCAAGTTTATTTTGTTTTATAAAAGGGGGGCACTGGTTATGAGGTAAAAAATGAAGCTATGTTTCACTGTCAACATTGTACTACTAAACTGAGACAGAGCTTTCCTAGAAATTAAAAATTGTTGTTACTTTTGTTTTCTAAAATTTATAGCAAAGCTTCCAGAAATTTAATTTGGTTTACCTGGTAAAGTAGAACTGAAAGGAAACATTGTCATTTGGAAAAAATAAAACATTGGCATGTATAGAAAAGTTAATATTGGTTTTCTAAAATTTGTGTGAAACCTTTCAGAGCCTGGACCTCCCCGGTGGTGCAGCAGGTTGAGCGCAGTGCTGTGAAGCTGACCACATCCTCAGCAGCACAGGTTTGATACCTGGCCAGCCCGGCAGATACCCACATGGTGCGGCAGACCTCCCCTGTCTCTCCTGCTGTTCCCCTCAGCAGTGTTTCCGGTCCATCTGCCTGTCCTGTTCCCTGCTCTGACTCTGGTGAATTCTCTTACCCTCCTATGCCTCTGGCCTGTACCCAGTTCTTGTATAAATAAATAAATCTTTAAAAAAAAAACTTTCAGTGCCTGATAAATATGTAAATTGTCAGTTTTTATTGTTGTCCTGCAATATTGTATATACTTTAATGGTATGACACTTACAGAAATTATTTCTGGAAAATTAATGGGAAAAAGACCTCATCTGATTCCAACTCTTAGAACATTTTTTAGAAAGATTTATTTATTCACGCATACAAGAACCAGGGTACAGGACAGATGTACGGGAGGGTGAGAGAACTCACCAGACAGAGCAGGGACCAGAGCAGGCAGACTGACTGAAATACACTGCTGAGGGGAGCAGCAGGCGAGACAGGAGAGGTCTGCCACACCATGTGGGATTCTCACCAGCCAGCGGGGATCAACCCTCCACTGTAGAGGCTGCAGGAAGCTTCACAGCGCAACACTCAACCACCTGTGCCACCAGGGGAGGCCCTTCTTAGAACTTTTGACAATGAAAATTCCCTTCAAAGGACTGAATAGACTGTGGGAGATAAACCTGAATTTTGATAAGTTTTGTTAAAAAATACTGGTGAATTTTTGCATTTTGCAATGACTCTACAGAAACGTTTCTTGTTTTGACTCAGCAATGTAGCATTTTTTTTTTTTTTTTTTGTAAGCAGAGCTGAATTGTGTTTTCATTTTCTCCTTCCTGGATACCAACATAGTATGGAAAAGAGTGGTAGTAATATTTACTACTCATGGCAGTGGGTCTATTATTGCATAACTTCAGTAGGGAATGTTTTCTGCTTAAACTAGAGAATTAAATGTGTTTCATTGTGTGACTTTGTAATTTTTTGAGGAAGTTGAATTGGAGCTGAAGAAAGAAGAGAACCTGCTGTTTTGTTTGTAGGGTTCCAGAGACCCTCAAAGAAGATGAGGAAACTTGCCTCCATTGGCAAGACTGGACAACCCAGGAAAAGAAGTCCTCATTACCTGAGAAGAGAAAACCCCAGCTGGAGTCTGGTAAGACCAACCTTGTACCTGAAGCCTGCTTGGACCGGATATCAAGAATTCACTTTGATCCCGTAGGGAGTATTCCAACAAAGCCAACTAAAATTGCCGTTTGGTGTTCTGTCCTGTGACTTTATGCAAAAAGGAGTAATATGGACTGACATATATTTAGTTTACAAATATTTTGCTTTACTATTACATAGCATTGGGATCAAGGTGGCGAGAACTTGTTTTTAGATTAGTTGAAGCAGTTTAAAGATGTTTCTTCCTGTAATTTTGACATAATATTTTCTGTTTTGTTTTGGCTAATGATAATGCCTCCAGATGTTTTTTTATTTGTTTGTTTGTTTATTTGTTTGTTTTTTCACCATAGGCTGATACAATGTTATCCAGAAATGGAGGAAATTGGCCACATTGGACAATGCCTGGTGACTGACTAATTTCTCTTTCACACACTGGAACTCCAAAAACAAAACAAAACAAAACTCTCTTCAAAGGCTGCACACTGAGATCTGCACCAACATAGACATGGTGGAAGAAAAATTAAAAGGGGGCAAGAAGTGGAAAATGTCTGAAGTTATGTTGAGACAAAGACTCACTGTAGACTGCAATTTCCAGGGAGTAACTGATAAATACTCTCAAGGACACACACACCTGACTTATGCACCCCAGATACCATTAGGGATCTCCTGCTTCTGTACTCACAGCTTGCTTTTATTTATTTATTTTTTTAAAGATTTTTTTATTTATTTATACAAGCGCTGGGTACAGTCAGAAGTGTGGGAGGGTGAGAGAATTCACCAGAGCCAGAGTGGGGAACAGAACAGGCAGATGGACAAAATACACTGCTGAGGGGAGCATCGGGCAGCAGGAGAGGTCTGCGCACCATGTGGCACCCTCACCGGCTGGCTGCTGGGGATCAAACAGGCACTGCAGAGGCTGTGGGCAGCTTTGCAGCCAGCTTCGCAGCTGTGCCACCAGGGGAGGCCCCCAGCTTGCTTTTAAAGTGCAAGTGAACTGCTGCTCAGGCAATAAATATCGTGTTGCCTAATTGCTTGGGGCTCAAACTTTGGAGAAAGCTCTCCTCTGGGACTGCCAGCACAAATAAAGATCTTTCCTCTTTCTCTTTGAGTAAGGTTGGTTGGTTCCCTAACAAATTCTTCCATAACATCAGGACCTAGGAAAAATCTAAGATATCAGAAACAGGTCCCAGGACATCAGAAACAGGCGTCTATTTATCATGTCACAGGACATGCCTCATTGGCCTCACCAGGCAATGACGGAGCAGGCACCCTAGCCTGCGTGTTTGGGCTTGAAGCAACTCCAGGGTGGGACGTTGCACAGTGGATGCACAGATGCTTGTTTTCCATGCAAGGCAAAAGACAATGTGGGCCACTGTGCATTTCTGGGGTTCATCTATAACTTCAGAGAGGTTCAGATTGTCTGTGAACAGTGTGTATTGTGTTCCAGGACTCACCCCCGGTGACCTTTTGCTTCCACAGGTCAGGTGCAGTGGGGACAGGTACCACTGGCATGTTGGCAGATTGACATCATTGGACCACTACCCCACTCTGGTGGGGCAGCAGTATGTGGTCACCTGTGAGGATTCTGCTTCTGGTTTATTAGCAGCTTATCCTGCTCCATAGGTGGACCAAAAAGCATTTTGGCATAGCTGACCCACCTATTTGCTGCATATGTACTTCTGTTGTTGGTGGAGAGTGAACAAGGAACACATTTTACAGGTGCCCAGGTACAAGAGTCATCCAAGGACATGGGCGATGAATGGAAATTCCATGCACCTTGCAATCCCAAGGCTGCAGGGATCATGGAGTGCTACAATGACCTGCTGGAACAAGGACTGAGCACTATGGCCCCCACTCCCATGCTGGCCAGGTGTAGCCAACACCAGTGGGGTGTGCTGCAGACTCTAAAGGAGAGGAGCAGGAAAGGTGCCTGGCTCCTCTGGAGGTGTTACTGCATCATACCGCTGCTCCCATTCAACTGTAAATACAGACTTGAGACATTTTGCTAAAGCTGGGTTTGGATGGCAGAGCAAGTTTTTATTGTCAGTTCTGACTAGTTTGGACCCAGGACAGACTATGGACTGGGTATGGCTTTGGAGAGTAAAGGTTCCCACATACTTTGGGTGGAGCTGATAGCCCCTAGGGGATGCAGTCTGAAGGTAACCTACACATAACACCCTGAATGACTAGGCAATGGCTGCCACAGGTGCGTGTTACCCACTCTGGGTTGGCAGATCAGATGGCAATCCTAAAGGGAACATTTGTGTTAACCTTGTGGCCTATTATGAGCTCGCCTCTCTTGTTGCATGTAGAGCCCTCTAATGCCTCTTTGCTGACAAAGCATTTGTGGTATTCAAGACCTGGGAGGCCACTGTTGCCAGCTATGGTGCTGTACTCTGACAAATAATGGGCTTGTACACTGCCAGATGGGAGAGCTCTCTGATTCTGGTGCCAATAAGGTCTTTCTATTTTTTGCCCCTATATTGATATGCCTTAACAACTTAGTGGACTGGGCTTAGTTGTAATGCATTGTATCCAGTTGTATTGTTAATAGTTTGTATTACTGTAACCACTGGCTGAAGCCACTGCTACATGTAGTGCCCCTGGAGGATGATGTTGGTGAGGATAGACAGTCCCAGAGAAAATGCTGAAAAGTTGGGAGGGTAATGGATAAAGAATATAAGGGTTTGTAAAAGGGGGCTCAGATGCATTTAGTCTTTGGAATTTAGTGTTTTGGATTAATTATGAGGGTTCAGCAGATTTTGGCCCCCACTGTGCTGAATTTTCAGAAGGCTGCTGTGGGCCTCTGAAGGTGGAGGCTTTTAGCAGCCAACCTCAGAGAGGAAATGTTTAACGGTTTTGCAAGTAGCCAAGCAACTGAAATGATTTCCAGTTTTGTTGCTGTTGTGGCCTAGCAGAGAAGGCAAAGTGCTGGAGCCAGGTGTCTGAGATGCATGAGTGTGGCGTCTTGTTAGGTCATTTGACCGCTGTAGCTGCTGCTTTTTCACTTGTCTGGTGCTGTGCTGGGGCATCTTGGCAGCTCATGGAGCATCTCCTGTTGTGTCTTCTGCTGTCTTTGTGAGTCAGAACCTGGCTTATAGTCTGGCTGTCGCATATCTGCAGTGACAGGAAGACACCATCTTGGACATGTGGCCTCTTGCTTGGGAGAGGAGTTCTGTGTCTTCAGTGGTGGAAAGATGCCTATTTAATTGCTTTTTTTAAAAACTAAAAAAAAAAAAACAACAACAAAAAAAAAACTGGCCACTGCTTTGGGTAAGGTCAATGACCTTTTTTGACCTCAGTAATCTTTGTTTTTCCCTAATTTGTTACACAAATCCGTGTGTTGTGGTTCTCTCTGAGCCTGAGTAGAATTGTGCGTGTGGGTGAAGAGCTCAGACAGTGACCAGTAAACTATTTGGAAAGTGTCATTGGCCAGTTTTAGTGCCCCTGTGTCATTATTTTGCAAGTTATGGGTACAGTGTCCTACACTCTTCTCCAAGGGAATTTTTAAAGATTTATTTATTTATGCATACAAGAACTGGGGGGGGGCATGAGGGTTGAGAGGATTCACCAGAGACAGACTGGGGAGCAGAACAGGTAGACTGACCAAAACACATTGCTGAGGGGAGCAGCTGTGACACAGGAGAGATCTGCTGTGACATGTGGGTAGCTCCCTGGCTGGCCGGGGATTGAACTTGTACTGCAGTGGCTACAGATTGTTTCACAGTGCTGTGCTGAACCTCTTGCACCAGCAGGGAGGCCCCTCCAAGGGAACTTGTGGATGATTGTTGTGTACATTGCATGACAGCAAAAAAATAAAAACACATGAGTTAAAAACAGGCTATTTGTCACCTTCCACACAACTGAGAGCCCATACATTGAAATACTATGTTTTCCACCATTGGAACATCTAGAAAGCAACAGATGGGCCTTGCATTTGCAACCATGTATTGGTTGTGTGACTACGGGCTCTTAACAGTATAAAGGGGGCTAGACAGGGAGTTGCTGTTCCGCCTCTCTCAGTATTGGAGTCTCTCTTGTTCTGTCTGCCTGCCTGTGTGTATGGTCCCCAGTTCCAGCATTAAAGGACTGCGAAATCCACCGAAGGCTCCAAATTCACTTTTTGTCCATGAGAACTGACAATGAACCTATGCAGGTAAATTCACTTTTTGCCACCATTTCCATGGTGATGAAGATCAAATATATATGGATGTTGGGATACAGTCTCAGATGAAAAATTTTCAGGGTTCCAGCGTGAAAGAAAACCAGTCTCTCCAGGTATTGACCATTGTGGAAAGCAAAAGTCCTCCATTCCTGGAAAAACAGTTCATCAGTCCAAGCCAAAACAAAACAAAACAAAACAAAAAAACAAACAAAAAAACCCAGCAAATATGTCAAAATCACAGGAAAAAAATCTTAAAATTGGTTCAACTTATGCAAAAACGGATTCTCTCAACCTTGAGCCCAAATTGTTTTAACAGCATAGCAAAAGTTTGCAAACCAAATCTACTTTTAAACCATATTACTGGGCCTCCCCAGTGGTGCAGCGGTTGAGCGCTGGGTTGCGAAGCTGCCCGCGGCCTCTGGGGAGCTGGTTCGATCCCCAGCTGCTCCCCGGCCACCAGAGGAGGGTCCCACATGGCGCGCAGACCTCTCCTGCCGCCCGCTGCTCCCCTCAGCAGTGTACTTCGGTCCTTCTGCCTGCTCTGCTCCCCGCTCTGGCTCTGGTGAATTCTCTCACCCTCCCGTGCTTCTGACTGTACCCAGTGCATGTATAAACAAAACAAACAAACAAACAAACAAACAAATAAATAAAACATGCCTCTATAAAAAAATAGTAAAATAAACCATATTACTTACTTTTGCATAAAATCACAGGGCAGAATAACTAAACAGCAATTTAGCTGGCTTTGTTGGAATACTCCATATAGGATCAGAGCGAACCCTTGGCATCTGGTCCATGTAGGCTTCAGGAACAAAATTGATCTCATCAGACTCTACCTGGGCTTTCCTCTTCTCGAGGGTACCGGGACTTTTTTTGTTGGCTGGGTTGCCCAGTCCTGCCAATGGAGGCAAGCTTCCTCACCTTCTTTGGAGGTCTCTGGAACCCTACAAACAAAGCAAACAGGTTCTCCTCTTCTTGGTTCAGCTCTGTTTCAACTTTCTGGAAGAACTCCACTCAAAGCCACACAATGAAACTCATGTCCAATTTTTTTGTTTAAGCAGACAAAATCCCTATGGAAGTTATGCAAAAACAGACTGAGATAAGTAGCAAAAAATTACTACCGCTATTTGTATGCTGTGTTGGTATCAAGGGGAGAGAAAATGTGAACACAAGTTAGCTTTGCTGGAAAAAAAACACAACCTTGCCGCAGGTCCTGGTCACTCAAAACAAAACAAAACAAAAAAAGGATTCAGAACAAAATGCAAAAAAAATTACCAGTATTATGTCAAAGAAAACTTAGTAAATATCAGCTGTATTCAGTCCTGTGTGGGAAATTTGTACTCAACAGTTCCATCAATAGGAATCTGTTGAGGTCTTTTCTCCCTATTTTTCTAGAGACCATTTTGTCAATAAACAATCGAAGTATACAATATTACAAGGGGACAATCACCATTGACAATTTACATACATATCAGGTACTGAGAGGTTTTATACACATTTTAGAAGACAAGTGTTAACATTTCTGTACATGCCAAAGTTTTACCATTTTCCCAAGTGACAATGCTTCCCTTCCAGTTTTACTTCACTGGGTAAGCCAAATAGAACAAATTTATCTAACGCCTTTCCCAGGAGGAAAGGGAGAAACTTTGTGGAGTGTCTCAGGAGCTCTACTGAGGTTCCACAAAATATCCTTGCACCAGCCAAATGACAGGCTACCTAATTTGTACTTGAATTTAGATTTCTGGGCAGCTTGGCATAAATATCAGAAATACAACAGAAATAACAATATTCAATCTTTATGAAGGCACCGGCTTAGTTCAGTAGCACAATGTTGACAATCAAACCATAACCTTTAGTTTTTCTCATAACTGGAGACAATTTTTTTTTTCCCCACGTCTATGGGCACCATGTATATCAATTTGTCAACCACTGGAGGCCATGACAAGGACACAAGGAAAGGACATACAGACATACAACATATAGACACAAAGAGCTCTTTAGTTACCATTTATCACGCGTGGGATATCTCATACAACTGCAGTTTCACTCATATGCCAAAGTAACAAAAACAAGCATAGAAAAAAAAACCTCGAAGTTAAAAAATGCAAAAAGTTAAAAGGAAATAACAAAATCAAGATTGAAAACCCTTCTGTGTAAAAAAAAAATACTGGCAGCATATGCATGATCCTAGATGTTATTTCACGTCTCCTAAACTTTGAAAGGAAGAAGATTGGTTAGAGCATGTTTGTTTTTCTCAGTGTTTCTTCAGAAAGAAAAATGAGTCCTTGGGTATCCTGCAACAATAACAGGAAAAGAAGTCAGTAACATTCAAGTTTTTTTCTGTTTCTTAAACAAACATCTCTAGTCCTCAATGGGTTCACAAGACCAGTGGGACTTCGTCTCTGGGTCAGTTCCTTCTGGTGCTTTCTTAACTTTGGAATGATGTACCCAGGGTTTTATGCCCGCAAGTTTCAAAGAAGTATGTGTGCTCACCAAAACGTCATATGGACCAGTCCATTTTTCTGACAGCTGGTTTTGGGCATCCTCACTCTGCCAGGTCTTCAGTAAAACCTAATCTCCTGGTCTGAAGGGATGCAATGGTTGATCAGGAGGCATAGAGATCCTCGAGGTTGCAAAGTTGTGAATTACTGCCAGAAGCTCCTGGATGTGTTTTACATATTGTGTGATTTGGCAATCTTGTGCTATTTCCTGACTGGCTTTCAGAACTGAGGGCTGGAAGGGTCTTCCAAACACAATTTCAAAGGGGCTTAATTGTAGCCCAATTCCAGGTGCCACTCTTATCCGGAGGAGGGCAAGGGATAGTACCTGGTTCCAACGAAGTTGTGTTTCTTGGCACAGTTTTGCCAAGGTTTTCTTTAAGGTGTGGTTCATTTTCTCCGTTTGTCCAGAAGACTGCGGTCTCCATGCAGCATGCAATTTCCAGTTTATCTGTAATGCACTGCTTACTGCATGAGTAACGTCAGAGAAAAATGCTGGCCGATAATCACTCTGCATAGAGTCCGGCAACCCAAAGCAAGGGCTTATCTTCTTCAGCAGCTGTTTTGCAACCTCAGAGGCCTTTTCTGTCTTTGTGGGAAATGCTTCCACCCATCCCGAGAACATGTCCACAAAAACCAAGAGGTATTTGAAATTGCCTGTTCTAGGCATTTGTGTATAGTCCACCTGCCAGTCCTCAAAAGGGCACTTGCCCCGATATGGAACCTCAGTTGCTTTAGGGTGGGAGTCAGTCTTGGGGTTATTCCTGGCACATAGTTGACAACCTCGGGTGATCCGTTGTGCTATTTTATGTAAATATGGGCCCTTCAAATATGGGCGCACTGTTTCTAATAAGGCATCTCTCCCATAGTGGGATCCTTCATGAAGATGTTTTAGCACCGGATATACCAGGGCCTCCGGGAGGAGTATCATCCCATGGGAGTTTACTCTCCAAGTGGAGCTGGGGTCAAACTCAGTAAATACCCATGCATGAGCTCTGTCCTCATCCTGCTCGGTGTATTTAGGAGTATACTGAGTCAGGTCCACAAAAGGGATGAGTGCACTCTGGAGGGCAGAACAGGCAGCGGCCTTAGTCACCCGATCAGCTGCCCTGTTGCCCTTTGCATGTCAGACCCACCCTTTTGGTGGCCAGGACAATGCATCACAGCAACAGCTGATGGTAAAACTACTGCCTTTAACAAGGCCAGGATTTCCAATGGGTGTTTGACGTCCTAGCGGTAAGAAGTCCCCGCTCCTTCCAAATGGCCCCATGCATGTGGAGAATCATAAAAGATTATTTGGAGTCAGAAAATATATTGACTCTTTTACCTTTTGAGAGTTCCAAGGCACAGGTCAGGACTATTGATTCGGCTTTTTGTGCTGATGTCCCTGCCGGAAGAGCCTTGGCTTCCACAGTTTTCTGGAGCGTCACCACTGTGTATCCCGCGCATCAACGGCCTTGGTCCATGAAGCTGCTGCCATCTGTAAATAGCTCCCACTCTGGATCCGGCAGAGGCTGGTCAATTAGATCCGGTCGGCTGGCATACACTGTGTCTATGGTTTCTAACAGTTAAGGATTAAAGTGTCATCCTCAGGTCTGTCTGCATTGCTTGGAAGCAGTGTGGCAGGATTCAGGCAATTAGAAACCTGCAGTTTCACATTAGAATTGTCCAACAGAGCTGCTTGATATTTTCCCATTGGCACAGCAGTCAACCAAAGTCCACCCTTCTGCTCCAGCAATGCCAAGACCTGATGTGGCACACATACAGTAATGGGCTGAACCAATGTAAACTTCTCTGCCTCATGTGGGAGGTCACAAGTGGCAGCCACAGCATGCAAACATGGAGGCCATCCCTTAGTGGTGTGGTCCAACTGTTTGGACAGATATGCAACGGGCTGCATTTCTGGCCCCAACAATTAGATTAGCACTCCTAGGCCAACCCCCTGTCTGTCATGCACATAAAGTCTGAATGGCTTCCTAAGATCTGGAAGCCCTAATGCTAGTGCTGAGATCAGCTTTACTTTTATTTCATCAAAGGCCTTTTGACATTCTGGAGTCCAAGACAAAGGTTCAGAGTCCAGGCCTTTGAGAGCATCGTATAAGGGTTTTGCTAGTAATCCAAACTTAGGAATCCAAATCCTGCAAAACCCAGCCATACCCAAAAAATCCGCACAACTGTCACCGATTGCTGGGGACTCTAAGGGCTGAAATTACCTGTTCTCTTTTTGTCATCAGGCTTCATCTGCCTTTCTTAATCTCAAACCCCAAATATATCACCGTTTGTTTATATATCTGTGCCTTGTTAGGTGACACCTTGTAGCCACATTCTGCCAGGTGGTTCAGTACTACCATGGTATTTTCCAGACAAGATTTGTAGTCTGGACTTGCAATCAGTAAATCATCTACATATTGCAATAAGACACCCTGGTTTAATTGAAACTTCCTGAGATCTGCCAGTACTTCCCCAAAAATATTTGGGGAGTTCTTAAATCCCTGTGAAGCACAGTCCAGCAATACTTGAGAGTGCTCTTGGACTTAGGGTCCTGCCACTCAGAGGAAAAAAGCCATTGATCCTGGACATCTATTGGGATACAGAAAAAGGCATCCTTCAGGTCTAATACTGAAAAACACCCAAAGTCACCAGGTATGGCAGTTAATAGGGTGTAGGGATTAGGCACAGTGGGATGTAAATCCTGAACAATGTCATTAATAGCCCTTAAATCTTGGACAAAAGGATACTCACCTGTATAGGGTTTCTTCACTGGCAGAATTGGAGTGTTGTAAGGTGAGCGGCAGGGCTGAATGAGTCCAGATTGAAGGAACCGTTTCAATACTGGCTCAATTCCTCTCAAGGCCTCCTCCTTTAAGGGGTATTGTTTTCTCCTCGGGGTTTTGCTCCCTTCTATCACTTCTATCTTTACAGTCTCTGCATTCTGCACACGTCCTGGGGTATCATCAGCCCATACCCATTTATTTACTCTTTCAACAATTTCTGGAGGTAAAATTTCACCATTTGGTGGATCATCTTGAGTAAGTAACATCTGGAACCGCAGAGCATGCTCTGGAGGTAATTGTAGGTGAAGCCTCTGATTTTTGGGTGAGAATGTAACTCGTGCATTGAGCTTACTTAGAAGGTCATAACTAAGTAAAGGGATTGGACACTCTTCCATGTACAGGAAGCTGTGCTGGAGCTGTGTGGTTCCCAGACAGCACTCCAAAGGTTGTAGGAAGGATTTCTGTTGTGGCCTCTCCATAATCCCAGTGACTGCTACAGTCTCTTTGCTCATTTTAGTTAATTTTGAATTCAAAACTGAGTATGTCGCTCCAATGTCCACTAAGAAATCAATCAGATGATCCCCTACAGTGAGTGTTACCCGGGGCTCTGAGGGGGTTAGTCTAATGGGCTTCTTTAGAACTAGTGGAGCCCCCAGGCACCCCTATTCTTTGTCTGAACTTTCTCCATGAACCATCATTTATCTCCTTTCCTCTGCACTTGGCTCCAGAGTCCTTCTAATCTGTCTATATTCCCTCCTATCTTCACCTGAGACCCTACTCTGTGCTATCACTTGTCTCCTTTCCTCTGTGCTGGGCTCTCGATTTTTTCTCTCTCTCTATTCCCTATCATCATCCGAGCCTCTACTCTGTGCTAACATCTGTCTTCTTTCTTCTCTCCTTGGTTCCTGGTTCTGTATACTCCCTCTATATTTCCTCCTGTAACCCCTGCATGAATCATCCTGTCGTGGTGTCCTCAGTCTTCTATGCTGCCTTCTGTAATTACTGCATCTGCCGCTTCCCTGTAACCTGGGACAACTGTACTTCCAATGTCCCTCTTCCCTGCAGAAAGCACACTGATGATTTCCTAGGGGTTCACATCTCAGTCCATTACTGTTTCCCCAAAACCCTGTCCTGTGCTCTTTGTAGAAAAACAGTCACAGGTTTTGTTCTACTGTCCTCTCTATTATTATAAACCTTAAATGCTAAGTCCACTACCTGGGATGGACTCATCTCTGTGACACCGTCCACCTTTGTTAACTTTTTCTTTATGTCTGGAGCACTATATGTGATGAACGCCATAGTGATCAAACAAGCATTTTCTGGGGCATCTGGATTTATATCCCTGTGTTTTGTATATGTCTGAATAATCCTTTCAAGGAACTCTGATGGGTCCTCATTAGCCCCTTGTTCAAGTTCTAATATTTTGTTGAAATTTTTTTGTTTGGGGATTCCCTGCTCCAGTCCTACCAATAAACATTTTTAATATAGGTCAAACATTGCCATTCCTCCATTGTTGGGGTCCCATCCAGGATCTACCTCTGGGACAACAATCTCTGGCTCTGGGGATTGTCTATCCTGTTGTTGGAGATGGTCAGCCTCCTCCCTGGCTTTCCTGACTACCATCCTCCGCTTATCTAGAGTTAGTAAAGTATGTAACATCAACTGTATATCCGCCCAGTTAGGGTGGTGGGAGACAAAGATGGAGTCAAACAAGTTTGCCATCCTCTTAGGAGCCTGCCAGTATCGGGGGACAGAGCTCCTCCAATTTAGGAGGTCCTCAGTGCTAAAAGGATGGTGCAACCAAAAGTACCCAGCAGGTCGCCCATGTTCATTCAAGCCACCCATCAGCATCTGGCAAAGAGGAAACTGTCCTGCCTCAGGGTGACCCTTCCTGTCAAAATGGGTGCTGCGTCTATAGTGTGGGGAGGAGACGCCATTTTAGTTTCCTCCCTGGGGGCAGTGGAGGCTGTGAAGCCTCAGGTGGGAGGGGCCTCGCCACATGGAGAAGGCCTTTGTCCTGATATGTTTAAGGTATTTAGCAAATACTCCTCCTCCTCTTCTAACTCTGCCCTCCTGCAGTCCTCATGGGAAGGAGAAGGTTTATCTCTTCTTTGTGCCATCAGCCGAGACTCCGCCATATCCAATTTATGGAATGTGGCCTGTATCTGGTCCTGTATACTTTTAAAAGCTTGATCCTGCATGCTTTTAAAAGCTGACTCAAAAACGTTACAGTTTTCATTCCTCATACTCTTAATAGTTGAATCAAAAGCCTGATTTTGTTGTTGCATAGCTAAGTTAAGAGCTTGAATTTGTTGCAGCACATTCTCAGTATGCGAAGTAGAACATCTAACTCCCATCGAAACAAGAATGTAGCAAATGGCACCTACACATATTACCAAAAGAACACCCAGAGGCACAGACTTAAACTCAAGGCTGGAAAAAAACTGAAAGAACTCGTTAGGGATAAAACTGCTTAAGCTCATGGTTGAGGTCACATTTGGGTCAAAAACACACCCACAAGAGCCATATGTACAGGGGAAAAAAAAGCAGACTTTTTAAGACATGAAGCAAAGATTTCACTGCAGACCTAGTGTGCTTATGGTGACCAAAGCAAGGAAAGTTACTTTGGGCTGGTCAACCACGGGTGTAGCTTGGAAATCACATTGGGTGCCAAACTAGTACAGGACAGCCCCAACATAAAATGGGTTGCCTGGCTGTGGGTCCTCACCCGCATGCTTAAAAGGGACTTAGTAATACTCCACTGCATGCACACACAAAAGGTTGATAAAAGGTTTATTTACAAGGGAAGGGGAAATGAGGAAATGTAAAACTCCGGGAGAAAATTGGGAAATACAATCTTAAATGCATCCTACCCGATCCACCTACCTGGAAACCCAGTGGCACTGGGAGAGCTGGCCGAGAGCTGGTGGAGAGCCAAAAGAGAAGCCCCCCAAGGCCACGTGTCTGGTTTTTATCCAAACCTGGCTGCTTAACTCCACCCTCAGGTCTCAGCAACCTTCCCTTTGGTTTGGAGTGGGGGTGGAGTCCACAAAGCCTGTATGGAAATAGCTCAGGACATCCTGTCCCCCTAACACTCACACAGGTGACTCTTCTCCAGAGTCTACTGCTTTCTCTGTCCTCATATTACTTCCATTTTATTTAGTCTTGGTCTTCAGAAGCATTCACTGTCCACTGAATACAACCTTATTTAGATTCATTAAGTCAACTCATAGCTGAGTGTTTTAAACACCAATTTGGTGACAGTGATCTTGTACTGTGAAGATCTGTTTGGCCATGTAGTCTATTATGCAGTTTTCAAGACTAAGTGAAATATCATATTTTCTGTTTTTTCACAGGCATAATCACTCTGAAAAAACATTATGTACTACAACTTTCATCTCTCACTTTCCAACTTTTCATCTCTGCTTTCCACATAAATATATTTTTTGGTATTTCCAATTGAAAACTAAACAAAATTTAGCAAAACGATTTTAAAAAGTACTAACAGAGGCCCCTTCTGGCCTGCAGTCTGAGCCCAGAGGGGGAGTGGGAACCCACCGTTGGGGCAGACCGGGTGCACAGGGAGTGCATCCCGCATCACTTTAGAACAGGGACCTTTCTTCACTAAAGACTGCTTGAAACCGGCAAAAGGTTCCCAGAGGAGTCAGAGGTGAGCTGGGAAGTTTGTCCATGCCAGGCCCCTTCTGGCCTGCAGTCCCAGCCCAGAGGGGGAGCGGGAAACCACCGCCAGGGCAGACCAGGTGCACAGGGAGTGTGTCCTGCATCGCCATTTTAGAACAGGGACATTTCTTCAGTCAAGACTGCTTGAAACCAGCAGAAGGGTCCCGGAGGAGCCAGAGGTAAGCTGGGAAGTTCGCCCACGCCAGGCCCCTTCTGGATGCAGTCCGAGCCCAGAGCGGGAGCGGGAACCCACCACTGGGGCAGACCAGGTGCACAGGGGAGCGTGTCCCCACATCATCATTTTTAGAACAGGGACCTTTCTTCAGTAAAGGCTGCTTGAAACCGGCAGATGGCTCCCAGAGGAGACAGAGGGATGCTGAGAAGTTCACCCAAGATGCCGGCCAGTACCAGCAACACAGTGTCTCAATGAATACAGCAAATTAGAAAACAGACAGTAGGGAGTAGGAAAAACACACATAACCCAGCACCTCCTCAGGAACAAAGCACACCATAAAAGGAAACCACCCACCAGATTGCAACAACAGTAACTTGGAAGAACTTCTGAGCCTTACAGAAAGAGAATTTAAAATTGCTATGATTAAAAAAATGGACAGAAGTCATAAAGGAAAACAATGATAAGGGAAAAATAATCAACGATCAGAAGTATGAAACTGAGTCCCTGAAGAGGGAAGTAAAAGAAATGCAAGAGATCAAAGAATTAATGGAGGCACTAAAGAACTCTGGGAAAAGCAATGAAAGCAGAATAGATGAAATGGAAGAACGAATAAGCACTCTTGAAGACAGAAATAAAAAGAACCAAAACAGAAAAGGAAAGAGAAGTACGAAGGAAAAAGGCCAAAGAAAGACTTCGGGAACTATCTGACTCCATGAGCAAAGGAAATATAAGAGTTATAGGAATCCCAGAAGGAGAGGAGAGAGATGCAGGAACAGAGAAAATATTCAAGGAGATAATTGAAGAGAACTTCCTAAACATGAAGAAGGAGCTGAAAATTGGTATACAAGAAGCAAGAAGAACACCAAACTTCCAAGATGAAAGGAAAAATACAGCAAGGCACATAATAGTAAAGCTCCCAAGAATCCAGGACAAAGAAAAAACAATGAAGCTGACAAGAGGGAAGAAACAGATAACATTCAAAGGAAAACCAATCAGACTGACATCAGACTTCTCCAAAGAAACACTATGGGCAAGGAGAGAGTGGAGGGACATAGTCAACAGACTCCAAGAAAACAGATGCCAACCAAGAACACTCTATCCCGCAAAGCTCTCCTTCCTCTATGAAGAAAGAATAAGGACCTTCCCAGACAAAAAGAAACTCTGGAATTTCATTACGACTAAACCCCTACTCCAAAAAATACTACAAAGAGTCCTAAAGCCTGAACCTCAGAGGGACAAATAACACCGAAAGAAGGTTAAAAAAAAGTTATTAAAAGAATAAATAAATAAAATAAAGGAAAGACAAACACAATGGCAAATACAGATGCTAACATATCAATATTAAATCTAAATGTAAATGGACTGAACTCTTCAATAAAAAGACACAGAGTTGCAGGCTGGATTAAGAAACAATACCCAACCTTTTGCTGTCTCCAGGAAACACATTTAGCTACAAACAATAAAAATAGACTCAAAGTTAAAGGATAGAAAACAATCCTACAAGCAAATGGACCAAAAAAGAAAGCAGGAACAGCTATACTTATATCAGACAAAACAGATTTCAAACTCAAAAAGATAAAAAGAGACCCCAACGGTCACTACATTATGATCAAGGGGACAATACTTCAAGAAGAAATAACACTCATTAACATATATTCACCAAATGAAGGAGCACCAAAATATATCATACAACTGTTGTCATCTCTGAAAACAGACATCAGAGAAAAGACATACGTAGTGGGAGACTTCAACACACCACTATCAACAATGGATAGATCAACGAGACGAAAAATAAGTAAAGACACTAAAGCTCTAAACAAGGATCTAGATTGCTTGGGCTTAACAGACATCTATAGAACACAGAACCCAAAAAAAACCAGAGTACACATTTTTCTCAAGTGCACAGGGATGATTCTCCAGGATCAATCACATACTGGGACCCAAGACAAACATCAACAGATACACCAAGATTGAAATCATTCCAACCATCTTTTCTGACCATGAAGGCATCAAACTAGAAATAAACCATAAAAAGAAGGCAAGAAACTTTCCTACCTCATGGAGATTAAAAACCACACTACCCGAATCGCCAAAGCTCTCCTGAAAAAAAAAGAAGGGAATGGAGGCATCACACGCCCAGACTTAAAACTATACTACAAAGCCATAATCATCAAAACTGCATGGTATTGGAACAAGAACAGACATACAGACCAATGGAATCAAATAGAAAATCCAGAAATAAACCCACAGATTCATGGTCAACTAATCTTTGGCAAAGGAGCAAAGACTATGCATTGGAGCAAAGAAAGTTTGTTCAATAAATGGTGCTGGGAAAACTGGGTCGCTACATGCAAAAGAATGAAGCTTGACCACTACCTCACACCATACACAAAAATCAACTCAAAATGGATTAAAGAACTAGACATAAGACCTGAAACCATAAAATACATAGTAGGAAATATAGGCGAAACACTACGTGATTTGCACATCAAAGACATCTTTACAGACACATCACCCAAAGCAGTGATAGTGAAGGCAAAGATAAACAGCTGGGACTACATCAAATTAAAGAGCTTCTGCACAGCAAAAGAGACAATAACAAAATCAAAGAGAAACCCCACCAACTGGGAGAATATTTTTGCACACAACACTAATGATAAAGGACTGATCACAAAAGTCTGCAAAGAGCTGATGAGACTCAACAACAACAAAGAAAATAACCCAGTCAAAAAATGGGCAGAAGAGCTAAAAAGAAACTTCTCTGAAGAGGAAATGCAAATGGCCAAAAGGCATATGAAAAAATGTTCAACATCACTTGTCATCAGGGAAATGCAAATCAAAACTACCATGAGATACCATCTTACATAAGTGAGAATGGCACATATTAAAATAACTAGCAACAACAAATGTTGCCGAGGGTGTGGAGAAAAAGGAACTCTTCTGCACTGTTGGTGGGAGTGCAAACTGGTCCAACCACTGTGGAGAGCTGTGTGGAGATTTCTGGACCTACTAAACATAGAGCTTCCATATGATCCAGCAATTCCACTCCTAGGTATTTACCCAAAGGACACAGAAACATCAATTCCAAAGAACACCTGCACCCCTATGTTTATAGCAGCACTGTTTACAATAGCTAAGCTTTGGAAACAGCCCAAATGCCCAAAAATAGATGACTGGATCAAGAAGATGTGGTACATATATACCATGGAATATTACTCAGCATTCAAAAAAGATAAACACATGCAATTTGCAGCAACATGGATGGCGCTGGAAGGGATCATGCTCAGCGAAATAAGCCGGAAAGAAAAAGAAAAATACAGGATGGTCTCACTCATAGCAGGAATCTAGAAAACTTAAATAAGGGACCAGGAAAATGAATAACTATAAGAAAGTGAAAATCAAAATCAACAAAAAAATATGAACCAGAGACACTTTTTGGGGGGTGGGTGCTGGGAGAGGAGGGATTGGGGTCAGAATGGGGGGGTTGCAATTGTATGGGGAATATAAAAATAAAATTTATTATTTAAAAAAAATAAATATAAATAAATAAATAAATAAGTCTTTGAAAAAAAACCAAAACTAATAAGGTTATATTGGATATAATTTTATCTCTTGTCTGGGTTATTGATACTGGGTACATAATGTCTCTAATTGTTAGGAAAATTGGAGTTTAAAAATTTCAAGTTTATTTTGCTTTATAAAAGGGGGACACTGGTTATGAGGTAAAATATGAACCTGTGTTTCACTGTCAACATTGTACTACTAAACTGAGACAGAGCTTTCCTAGAAATTAAAAATTGTTGTTACTTTTGTTTTCTAAAATTTATAGCAAAGCTTCCCAGAAATTTATTTTGGTTTACCTGGTAAAGTAGAACTGAAAGGAAACATTGTCATTTGGAAAAAATAAAACACTGGCATGTATAGAAAAGTTAATATTGGTTTTCTAAAATTTGTATGAAACCTTTCAGAGCCTGGACCTCCCCGGTGGTGCAGCAGGTTGAGCGCAGTGCTGTGAAGCTGACCACATCCTCAGCAGCACAGGTTCGATACCTGGCCAGCCAGGCAGATACCCACATGGTGCGGCAGACCTCCCATGTCTCTCTTGCTGTCCCCCTCAGCAGTGTTTCCGGTCCATCTACCTGTTCTGCTCCCTGCTCTGTCTCTGGTGAATTCTCTTACCCTCCTATGCCTCTGGCCTGTACCCCAGTTCTTGTATAAATAAATCTTTAAAAAAAAACTTTCAGTGCCTGATAAATATGTAAATTGTCAGTTTTTATTGTTGTCCTGCAATATTGTATATACTTCAATGGTATGACACTTACAGAAATTATTTCTGGAAAATTAATGGGAAAAAAACCTCATCTGATTCCAACTCTTAGAACATTTTTAAAAAGATTTATTTATTCATGCATACAACAACTGGGGTACAGGGCAGATGTATGGGAGGGTTAGAGAATTCACCAGGCAGAGCAGGGACCAGAACAGGCAGACTGACTGAAATACACTGCTGAGGGGAGCAGCAGGCGAGACAGGAGAGGTCTGCCACACCATGTGGGATTCTCACCAGCCAGCGGGGATCAACCCTCCACTGTAGAGGTTTCAGACAGCTTCACAGCGCAACACTCAACCACCTGCGCCACCAGGGGAGGCCCCTCTTAGAACTTTTGACAATGAAAATTTCCTTCAAAGGACTGAATAGACTGTGGGAGATAAACCTGAATTTTGATAAGTTTTGTTAAAAAATACTGGTGAATTTTTGCATGCATTTTGCATTGACTCTACAGAAACTTTTCTTGTTTTGACTCAGCAATGTAGCATTTTTTTTTTTTTTTATAAGCAGAGCTGAATTGTGTTTTCTTTTTCTCCTTCCTGGATACCAACATAGTATGGAAAAGAGTGGTAGTAATATTTACTACTCATGGCAGTGGGTCTATTATTGCATAACTTCAGTAGGGAATGTTTTCTGCTTAAACTAGAGAATTAAATGTGTTTCATTGTGTGACTTTGTAATTTTTCGAGGAAGTTGAATTGGAGCTGAAGAAAGAAGAGAACCTGCTGTTTTGTTTATAGGGTTCCAGAGACTCCCAAAGAAGATGAGAAAACTTGCCTCCATTGGCAAGACTGGACAACCCAGGAAAAGAAGTCCTGGTTACCTGAGAAGAGAAAACCCCAGCTGGAGTCTGGTAAGACCAACCTTGTACCTGAAGCCTGCTTGGACCAGATGTCAAGAGTTCACTTTGATCCCGTAGGGAGTATTCCAACAAAGCCAACTAAAATTGCTGTTTGGTGTTCTGTCCTGTGACTTTATGCAAAAAGGAGTAATATGGACTGACATATATTTAGTTTACAAATATTTTGCTTTACTATTACATAGCATTGGGATCAAGGTGGAGAGACCTTGTTTTTAGATTAGTTGAAGCAGTTTAAATATGTTTCTTCCTGTAATTTTGACATAATATTTTCTGTTTTGTTTTGGCTAATGATAATGCCTCCAGATGTTTTTTTGTTTGTTTGTTTCTTTATTTGTTTGTTATTTCACCATGGGCTGATATAATGTTATCCAGAAATGGAGGAAATTGGCCACATTGGACAATGCCTGGTGACTGGCTAATTTCTCTTTCACACACTGGAACTCCAAAAAACAAAACAAAACAAAACTCTCTTCAAAGGCTGCACACTGAGATCTGCACCAACATAGATATGGTGGAAGAAAAATTAAAGGGGGGAATGAAGTGGAAAATGTCTGAAGTTATGTTGAGACAAAGACTCACTGTAGACTGCAATTTTCAGGGAGTAACTGATAAATAATCTCAGGGACACACACACCTGACTTATGCACCCCAGATACCAATTAGGGATCTCCTGCTTCTGTACTCCCAGCTTGCTTTATTTATTTATTTATTTAAAGATTTATTTAATTATTTATACAAGCACTGGGTACAGTCAGAAGCGCGGGAGGGTGAGGAATTCACCAGAGCCAGAGCGGGGAACACAGCAGACAGACTGACCAGAGCGGGGAACACAGCAGACAGACTGACGAAGTATACTGCTGAGGGGCGCAGTGGGCGGCAGGAGAGGCCTGCGCGCCATGTGGGACCCTCGCGGGCAGCCGGGGATCAAACCGGCGCTGCAGAGGCCGTGGGCAGCTTCGCAGCCCAGTGCTCAACCGCTGCGCCACGACGGGAGGCTCCCAGCTTGCTTTTAAAGTGCAAGTGTACTGCTGATCAGGCAATAAATATTATGTTGCCTAATTTCTTGGGGCTCAAACTTTGCAGAAAATGCTCCTCTGGGACTGCCAGCACAAATAAAGATTTTTCCTCTTTCTCTTTGAGTGCTGCCTGGTTCCCTAACAAATTCTTCCATAATATCAGGACCTAGGAAAAATCTAAGATATCAGAAACAAGTCCCAGGACATCAGAAACAGGTGTCTATTTATCATGTCACAGGACACGACTCATTGGCCTCACCAGGCAATGATGGAGCAGGCACCGTAGCCTGCATGTTTGGGCTTGAAGCAACTCCAGGGTGGGACGTTGCACAGTGGATACACAGATGCTTGTTTTCCATGCAAGGCAAAAGACAATGTGGGCGACTGTGCATTTCTGGGGTTCACCTATAACCTCAGAGAGGTTCAGATTGTAAACAGTGTGTGCTGTGTTCCAAGACTCACCCCCGGTGACCTTTTGCTTCCACAGGTCGGGTGCAGTGTGGGCAGGTACCACTGGCATGTTGGCAGATTGACATCATTGGACCACTGCCCCACTCTGGTGGGGCAGCAGTATGTGGTCACCTGTGAGGATACTGCTTCTGGTTTATTAGCAGCTTATCCTGCTCCATAGGTGGACCGAAAAGCATTTTGGCAGAGCTGACCCACCTATTTGTTTTATATGTACTTCTGTTGTTGGTGGAGAGTGAACAAGGAACACATTTTACAGGTGCCCAGGTACAGGAGTCATCCAAGACCATGGGCGATGAGTGGAAATTCCATGCACCTTGCAATCCCAAGGCCGCAGGGATCATAGAGTGCTACAATGGCCTGCTGGAGCAAAGACTGAGAACTATGGCCCCCACTCCCATCTGGCCAGGTGTAGCCAACACCAGTGGGGCGTGCTGCAGACACTAAAGGAGAGGAGCAGGAAAGGTGCCTGGCTCCTCTGGAGGTGTTGCTGCATCATACCGCTGCTCCCATCCAACTGCAAATACAGACTTGAGACATTCTGCTAAAGCTGGGTTTGGATGGCAGAGCAAGTTTTTATTGTAGTTCTGACTGGCTTGGACCCAGGACAGACTATGGACTGGGTATGGCTTTGGAGAGTAAAGGTTCCCACATACTCTGGGTGGTGCTGATAGCCCCTTGGGGATGCAGTCTGAAGGTAACCTACAAATAACACCCTGAATGACTAGGCAATGGCTGCCACAGGTGCGTGTTACCCACTCTGGGGTGGCAGATCAGAGGGCAATCCTAAAGGGAACATTTGTGATAACCTTGTGGCCTATTATGAGTTCACCTCTCTTGTTGCATGTAGAGCCCTCTAATGCCTCTTTGCTGACAAAGCATTTCTGGTATTCAAGACCTGGGAGGTCACTGTTGCCAGCTATGGTGCTGTACTCTGACAAATGTTGGGCTTGTACACTGCCAGATGGGAGAGCTCTCCCATGCTGATGCCAATAACTTCTTTCTATTTTTGCCCCTGTGTTGATATGCATTAACAACTTAGTGGACTGGGCTTAGTTGTAATGCATTGTATCCAGTTGTATTGTTAATAGTTTGTTTTACTGTAACCACTGGCTGAAGCCACTGCTACATGTGGTGCCCCCTGGAGGATGATGCTGGTGAGGATAGATAGTCCCAGAGAAAATGCTGAAAAGTTGGGAGGGGTAATGGATAAAGAATATAAGGGTTTGTAAAAGGGGGCTCAGATGCATTTAGTCTTTGGAATTTAGTGTTTTGGATTAATTATGAGGGTTCAGCAGATTTTGGCCCCCACTGTGCTGAATTTTCAGAAGGCTGCTGTGGGCTTCTGAAGGTGGAGGCTTTTAGCAGCCAAACTCAGAGAGGAAATATTAAACGGTTTTGCAAGTAGCCAAGCGACTGAAATGATTTCCAGTTTTGTTGCTGTTGTGGCCTAGCAGAGAAGGCAAAGTGATGGAGCCAGGTGTCTGAGATGCATGAGTGTGGCGTCTTGTTAGGTCATTTGACCGCTGTAGCTGCTGCTTTTTCACTTGTCTGGTGCTGTGCTGGGGCATCTTGGCAGCTCATGGAGCATCTCCTGTTGTGTCTTCTGCTATCTTTTTGAGTCAGAACCTGGCTTATAGTCTGGCTGTCGCTTATCCACAGTGACAGGAAGACACCATCTTGGACATGTGGCCTCTTGCTTGGGAGAGGAGTTCTGTGTCCTCAGTGACAGAATGATGCCCATTTAATTGCTTTTCTTAAAAACTAAAAAAAAAAAAAAAACAAAAAAAACTGGACACTGATTTGGGTAAGGTAAATAACCTTTTTTGACCTCAGTAATCTTTGTTTTTCCCTGATTTGTTAAACAAATCCATGTGTTGTTGTTCTCTATGAGCCTGAGTAGAATTGTGCGTGTGGGTGAAGAGCTCAGACAGTGACCAGTAAACTATTTGGAAAGTGTCATTGGCCAGTTTTAGTGCCCCTGTGTCATTATTTTGCAAGTTATGGGTACAGTGTCCTACACTCTTCTCCAAGGGAATTTTTTAAAGATTTATTTATTTATGCATACAAGAACTGGGGGAGCATAAGGGTTGAGAGGATTCACCAGAGACAGATTGGGGAGCAGAACAGGTAGACTGACCAAAACACATTGCCGAGGGGAGCAGCTGTGACACAGGAGAGATCTGCTGTGCCATGTGGGTGGCTCCCTGGCTGGCCGGGGATTGAACTTGTACTGCAGTGGCTACAGATTGTTACACCCTGCTGTGCTGAAGCCCTTGCACCAGCAGGGAGGCCCCTCCCAGGGAACTTGTGGAATATTGTTGTGTACATTGCATGGCAGCAAAAAAACAAACAAACACATGAGTTAAAAATAGGCTATTTGTCACCTTCCACACAACTGAGAGCCCATATATTGAAATACTATGTTTTCCACCATTGGGACATCTAGAAAGCAACAGATGGGCCTTGCATTTGCAACCATGTATTTGTTGTGTGACTATGGGCTCTTAACAGTATAAAGGGGGCTAGGCAGGGAGTTGCTGTTCCACCTCTCACAGTATTGGAGTCTCTCTTGTTCTGTCTGCCTGCCTGTGTGTATGCCATATCACTTAATGCACCTAATGGGACCAGTTAATGGGACATATCACCTAATGGGACCTAATGGGACATATCACCTAATGGGGCCAGTTCCAGCATTAAAGGACTGCGAAATCCACTGAAGGCTCCAAATTCACTTTTTGTCCATGAGAACTGACAATGAACCTATGCAGCATGGGATATCTGCATGACAATTCCTAGGTCCATAAATCTTTCCATAGAGCCTGACCCCACAGTCCGACACATGACTGTCCATTCATTTTCACAGTGGAGATCCACAGTGCCAGGCCCCTGTACATGGCCTGATTGTCAGTACAAACAACTAGAAGGGAAGGTTCATGAGCCACCACCATCCATTCCACTCACTGTTTAGCCCATTAGCCGCTCTGACCATCACTGTTTTATTTTTATTTTTTTTTTTTCACTTTTCTGTGAATTTTATTGACCCTGCACGTTACAGTACCTGTGCCTCAGAACACGCCGTGTGGCACTGCCCGTTTATTGCCATAGTTTATGTTGTTTGTACCCCGTTGTACAGCCAAAGCTGTCCACGGTACTGGCTAGCCACAGCTACAGTCTTCCATGTACCAGGCCTCTGCTGGGATAGGTGCCCATCCCTCCTAGTAGGGACTGGCCTGAAGCTCAGCCTCCACACAGGTTTCTGAAATCTGTTCCATGCTGTCATATGTCACTGCTTCGAGACTTCCTCCAGCTCTGTCCATAAGGAGAAATTGAAAGAGTGCATTAGGTGATATGGCAGATCTGTTAGGTAACCAGGCAGCACTCAGAGAGAAGGAGGTGTTGTAGAAATTCTGGCCTTTTACCCAGGCAGAGGAAGAATAAGCTGTACTTCAAGAATAGTGAGGTCAGGAAAAGCTTTATTACTCATGCATGACATCCCATACCTGGGTAGCCTGATAAGGTCTGAGCACTTTAAAGACAAAGTAAAAACCAAAAGCAACAAGCAACTATAAACCAGAGACACAATACAGAGGTGGGGGTGTGGAGGAGGGATTAGGATCAAAATAAAGGGGGTGGGAATTGTACGGGGACTATAACTAAGATGAAAATGCATACATTGGGCAAAAATGAAAAATTATATTAAAATATATATGATAAAATTAAAAAAAAATAAAAAAACTTCAACAAAAAAAGAAAAATGCGTTCCTTTTATACATAACTTTCTTCATATTTGTAACATTGATAGCATTGTTTTATAGCAGGTACAACCATTTGCTGCCAAGTCCCCTGACAAGGGGTGGGGAGGTGGGGTGGGGGGGGAAGGACAGGCAAAGGGGGGAAAAAATCAAATCTGAAATGGCCTTAGAGAGACAGACCAGCTTTGAGTGGCTACCTGACCCTTTTGAAATGCAAGTTTGTTTATATAGGAGTGCTGAGGTCCCAGCCTTGAATATTTTTTACAGGGAAAGAGTTGTAAGTAAACAAACGTGTTGATGATGCCTGCATTGAAGTGTTCATTGTACTTGGGCTGGAAGTTCTGCTGGAATCTTTATTATATTCATTTGCTCAATAATATATTTTCTCATCATTTCCCTCTTTGATGCCCTTGTGAGTTATTTTTCTCACGGGGTATCACCTATATACCTTTTTTTTTTTTTTTAAAGATTTATTTATTTATACATGCACTGGGTACAGTCAGAAGCACGGGAGGGTGAGAGAATTCACCAGAGCCAGAGCGGGGGGCAGAACAGTCAGAAGGGCCGAAGTACATTGCTGAGGAGAGTAGCGGGCAGCAGGAGAGGTCTCCGCGCCATGGGGGACCCTCGCCTGGCAGCCAGGGATCATAACAGCACTGCAGAGGCTGCGGGCAGCTTCACAGCCCATCATGCAACCACTGCGCCACTGGGACGGCCCACCTATATACCTTTTTTAAGGCACCTTGATTAGTCCCCAGTGGTCGTTATGAGGTGAGATTTACAGGAACCCCAGAGAAGAATCTTACTTGGTTGGCTGCTGCAGGGTCTCTGTTGTAGAAATTCTGGCCTTTTACCCAGGCAGAGGAACAATCTGAAATTCAGGAATGGTGAGGTCGGGAAAAGCTTTATTTCATACACATGCATGAGGTCTCAGACCTGGGTAGCACCATGTGATCTGAGCACTGGTTTAAAGACAAAGGGTTCCTTTTATACACAGCTATCTTCATGTTTGTTACATTGACAGCATTGTTTTTCAGCAGGCACAACCATTTGCTGTAAAGTCCCAGGACAAGGGGTGGGGGAGGGGAAGGACAGGCAAAGGGGAAAGAGGCGGACACCCAGAGATGGCCTTGGAGAGACAGACCAGCTTGGCTCGTGACCTGACCCTTCTGAAATGCAACTTTGTTTAGATAGGAGTACTGAGGCCCTGCCATGAATATTTATTTTTTTAAAGATTTATTTATTTATACAAGAACCGGGGTACAGGCCAGATGTGCGGGAGGGTGAGAGGATTCACCAGAGACAGAGCGGGGAACAGAACAGGCAGGCTAACGAAATACACTGCTGAGGGGAGCAGAAGGTGGGACAGGAGAGGTCTGCTGCACCATGTGGGATTCTTGCCGGCTGGCAGGGATCTAACCTGCACTGCAGAGGCTGTGGACAGCTTCACAGTGCTGCACTCAACCACTTGAGCCACCAGGGAGGCCCACCTGCCATGGATATTTAAAGCAAACTTGTTAATTATGCCTGCATTGGAGTGTTCATTGCACCTGGGCTGGAAGTTCTGTTGGAATCTTTATTATATCCATTTGCTCAATATTTTTTTTTTCTCATCAGTCCCCCTTTGATGCCCTTATGAGTTATTTTTCTCACAGGGCATCACCTGTATACCTTTTTTTAAAGGGAACTCTGATTATTTCCCAGCAGCCATTATGAAGTGAGAGTCACAGGAACCCTCGGGTAGGAGGATTGTTATTTGGTTGGCTGCTGTAGGGCCTCTAACCTGCCTTCAGTTTTGTCCCAGAGTTGGGTGGGTGTTTTTCTGAACCACTCCAAACTTGTTTGTATAGGAGCAACATTGTTTGGGTAAATACAGACATATACCTCCTTGGGAAGCAGTGAGCAGGTCTAGTCTTTGCCAGTTTTGGAGCACTACAGCTGCCAAGGAGTCAAGCTGGTGTTGGAGGGCTAGGGCTGATCTAATGGGAACACAAAATTTGACTTAAATTGGCCATCAGCCCTTTATAATGGATTTGAGTCTCTCTTAGGCACTCCAGATGCAGTCCACAGGCCCACTACGAGTGGGTTTTTAACATTGAAAGTGTATCTCTTTTAGTTAAAACAGACAAGTTAGGCATCAAATTTACAACACAGCATGATTGTGTGGAGTAACACACTGATACTCTCCCTGAGCACAGACTAGGTAAGGGCCATCTGTGGCACAGATCTTAGACGTGTGAACAAAGGATCTGTAGCATTTCCCACAGACACACAGGACCTGGGATAAGATTCTAGGAGGAGTTAGGTGACACCTTCGGAGGTAACAGACCTGGGTCAAGTATGACTCCCTCATACTGGGCAGGACCTGGTTTTATGCAAATCCAGCAGTCTGAAGCAAGAGCCACATTAGAGCGGTTGAGAGCCATGTGTGCACACTCATTATGTCTCATAGCTGGGACACAGGCGTTTGTTGGGATGGACCAGAAGAAGCCCAGGTTGGGGGAGACCAGAGAGCTCCCTTGTTCTTTGTGGCCCTTTGGTCAGGCTGGGTACAAATGTTACAGAGCAACCCTGATATGAAATGGGTTGCGTGACTGTGAGTCCTCACCCACACACTTAAAAGGGACTTATTAATGCTCAACTGCAGGCATGCACAAAAGGTTAATAAAAGGCTTATTTACAAAAGAAAGGCAAATGAAGAAATGAATAACTCAGGGAGGAAAAAGAGGAAGATAAATTTGTGAATTTACCTGTTCTACTGACCAGGGATCCCAACCACCCAGTGAGAGCTGGTGCAAAACCAAGAGCCACAAGGCGAAGAGAGTGACAACAGCCCACTTTCCTCTTTCTGGGCTCTCTGGAGCACTCTCTCCTCTCTGATTCTCTTGGTGAATATAAATACTGCAGCCATGGCCCACAAGAGTAAACAACACAACTGAAAATAGTGATGTAACAAAATGCAGGTGCCTGCCATCAGGCAGAGCAATCCTAATGGTGGGAGGGCAGGCAGGCAGAAAAGCCTGAAAATCATTTACCCTACAATCCACCCCCTCAGGATTTTCTGCTATACAATCCACATATACGTTATATATAATTTTTCCTTAGCAAACATAAACAATACAGCCATGGCCCACAAAAGAAAATAGAATACAACTGAATATATAACAATGAGACAATATAACAGAACACAAATTAAGTCCAGGCAAGGCACCAATCTAATGGCAAAAGACAAGATTATTGGCACCAGCAGATGATCTACCACTTCTGCTGCTGAAGGTACTGCTCATGCAAGGTGGGGGCCGGGTCCATAAAACCTGTATAGTGTTTGCTCAGGACATTCTTCCCCCTAACACAAACACGGGCTTAATTGCAGTTACTCGGGGCTTGGGAGATAAGTCCTCACATACAGAAGGGAGAGTGAGGAGCAGGTATAGGAGGATACGGATAAGCAGGCTCATTTTAGCAAACATTTGAAAACAATTATGTCCACACACAGTATCAGGTAACCTAAAGCAAGAAGAAGGCGTGTCTCCCAATCCCAGCGGCCAGGGACCACCGTGGCTCAGTGTAGGGTAAAGAAAATATCAGGCTTTTCTGCCCTTCCGCCATCAGGATAGATGATGGATCCTTGTCCTGAATGCATGCCTGATGGTGGGCACCTGGAATAGGGTGTGGGCATAGGTAGATGGGATTCAGCTGAGCTAAGACTGTGCTTTTAAGGGCGGCGTCACGGGGGACGCCAGCAGCACCAGCACCAGCACCAGCAGCCGCCGCAGCCGAAGCCGAAGCCGAAGCCGAAGCCGAAGCCGAGAAGCAGCAGAACGAACGCTAGAGAGCCCAGATAGAGTGAGGACTTGCTGGGGGCTGGGAGGCCTGCCAGCCTCCCAGCCCCCAGCCAGCACCCCTGCCTGCCATATGCCTGGTGAACCCCAAATAAAAAACCTGCAAAACTACTGAGGACTCTGACTCCTCCTTTACCCGATCTGCATGGGATCAGAAAACCTGCACTGTGCCCGTTCCTGCCCCTACAATTGGCGTAAGTCGGCAAGATCCATGCAGACGGGTATTGGAGCCCTCCGAAGGCCTGGAGGGACTAAGGAGTAAAAGACTGCCTGTGACGACGCTGGAGGCGCCATGGCGGTATAGAAGATGGATAAGTCCACGAGCTACAGGATGAGACCTGGCGTGAAGGAGACGCCCGAAAGGACCAGCCAACGACACCAGAAAGGACCAGGCAACGACACCGGAAAGGACCAGCCAATGACCCCTGAGGCAGCAGGCCGCTGCTGACGCAGGGAGAGGCCAATGGACATGGACTGATAAACTTGGACTGACAATCCCGCCAGAAGGCGGAGGACCTTGCAGGTTGATATGTTTTGGGACCCTGGGGGTGGCCAGTGGGCCTAGATGGCCAAAAGCAGCCTGTGCATGCCCAGCAGCCAGGTGGAGGAGAAAAGCCAACTAAGAAAGCAAAAGCTGGTACTGATGATAAGTTGAGAAGCCCTGAGTGGCTGTTAAGCAGCCTGGGTATGCTGAAGCCCTGTGAGTCTCGTAAAATCACCTGTGGGTGATGCCCTGCTCATTCTTGAGTGAGGGTGAGGAGCTGAGGAACCTGTCCTTGGGGGACGGGTGGGGAATGTGGCTTGGGGTGGAGCCCAAGCCAAATGCAAAGTTTGGATCCCCAACCCATGTGCTTGTGCAGTGGGTTGGCTTGAGAGCAGGGGTCTGTGAGTCGCATGGGTGGCCGTGAAGGCCGAGTGTTGGAGCGACTGCAGACAGAAACCCTGAGGGTTGGCGATTACCCCCAACAGAATAAAATTGCCAATCCCAGAGCTAGTGCATCCTGGGGGTGGATGCTGTGTGTGCCTTGTAGCCGAGACTACAGCCAGAGAAGGCCAGGAAGCCTGACGGCTCCTGGTGTGTTATAGCAGATGCCGTGTGTGATTTCCCCTCCCTCGTATGAGCAGTGCCTTCGGCAGCAGATTTGGTGGCTCATCTGCTGGTACCAATAATTGTCTTTTGCACTTGGTTGGTGCCCTGCCTGGACTTATTTGTGTTCTGTTGTATTTGTTATGTTGTATTTTGTTATTTGATGTATTTGCTTTTGTGGGCCATGGCTGCATTGTTTGTTTGCTTAGAAAATTGTGTATATATGTATAGACTGTATGGCAGAAAACCCTGAGGGGGTGGACTGTAGGGTAAAGAAAATATCAGGCTTTTCTGCCCTTCCGCAATCAGGATAGATGATGGATCCTTGTCCTGAATGCATGCCTGATGGCGGGCACCTGGAATAGGGTGTGGGCATAGGTAGATGGGATTCAGCTGAGTTAAGACTGTGCTTTTAAGGGCGGCGTCACGGGGGGACGCCAGCAGCACCAGCACCAGCAGCAGCAGCCGCCGCAGCCGAAGCCGAAGCCGAAGCCGAAGCCGAGAAGCAGCAGAACGAACGCTAGAGAGCCCAGATAGAGTGAGGACTTGCTGGGGGCTGGGAGGCCTGCCAGCCTCCCAGCCCCCCAGCCAGCACCCCTGCCTGCCATATGCCTGGTGAACCCCAAATAAAAAACCTGCAAAACTACTGAGGACTCTGACTCCTCCTTTACCCGATCTGCATGGGATCAGAAAACCTGCACTGTGCCCGTTCCTGCCCCTACACTCAGCCTAATGCAAAGACAGACATTATAGGAACAGTAAAAATAACAAGAGCTCACACACATAGAAAGTCCTCAAGCTTCTGCCATACTTAGCCCAACCAACTTCCCAATTGTGGCTGGCACAGGGATTGATGTCTAAGGCTGCCTTGGTGGGTTGATCCATTTGTAGCCTCAAGCGGAGGGGATTCTCCGGGTCAGGCGCTGCTGTCCATCCACAGGCTGAAGTGTCCTTTTTCTGGTTTGCAGAGCCATTTCACTCCTGAGTGATGCACCCAAGGGGTTGTAGGGTAAAGAAAATATCAGGTTTTTCTGCCCTTCCGCCATCAGGATAGATGATGGATCCTTGTCCTGAATGCATGCCTGATGGCGGGCACCTGGAATAGGTTGTGGGCATAGGTAGATGGGATTCAGCTGAGCTAAGACTGGGCTTTTAAGGGCAGCGTCACCCGGACGCCAGCAGAAGCTGAGAAAGAAGCCTAAGAGAAGCAAAGAAGCAGAAGCAGAAGCAGAGAACGCCAGAGAGCCCAGATAGAGAGTTAGGATTTGCTGGGGGCTGGGAGGACTGCCAGCCTCCCAGCCCCCCAGCACCCCTGCCTGCCATATCCCTGGTGAACCCCAATAAAAAACCTGCAAAGGACTCTGACTCCTCCTTTACCCGGTCTGCATGGGATCAGAAAACCCGCACTGTGTCCAGTCCTGCCTTTACAGGGGTGAAACCTGAGACCTTTAAAGCAGCAGGGGTAGGTACAGTAACAGCAGAGGGGCCAACCATGTGGGTCTGGGAGGCCTTTTTAATCTGTTACCCAGACCGTGTCACCTGGCAGGTAATGATATAACAGAGGACTCTGAGGAGTGTGGGTGGGAGGAAGGTACTCTAAGGTGTGCTCCCTGAAACTCATTAAATGTGATATCTATAGCCTGGGGCGCCCTGGTTTTTTTTTTTGTTTTGTTTTTTGTTTTTTTTCTTTTTCACACAAGCTTGTATAAAATGTTCTTAATGGTGTGGCTTACCCAACTATCCCTGAACTTTGTGGCACTGTGTCAGGGGAGTCTGAATTACAAGATGATCTAGTGTCCTTGTCCCTGTTGGCCTCTGTTAATGTGAGTGAGGCAGGCTTTTAACTCTTTCAGCGCTAGGAGACGCCTGTAACTTTGCATGGCTGGATGCCAGCACAGTCTGTCTTTGGTATTTGAATACAACCTGATTTTCAACAGTTGATTTTCATCAGGCAGACTTTACTATTCCCCCTCTGCCTGGAAACGATGAAGAAACCAGTGAGAGTCCTTTTGGCACCCATATCTCCTTATCCTCTTGTAGTGTAGATGCAGCTTAGCATTACTGTTAATCCTAACTTTTTTTAATTTTTATGACCTTACCTGTAACTGTGAGCATTTTTCAGGAACCAACAAGGAAAATATTTGACTCTTTTTCACCACTGGGCACTGTAACAGTGGATGAGCTTGTCATGGATGAGCAAGCCAAGTGATTAGCAAACATAGAAGTGTTGGCAGTTTCAAACTTAATAGCATAGCATTAAGAAGATTATATGAAGCTTGCCTTTTCCCTTATCTTTAAAAACAGACTTAACTTTACATAGGTCCTTTAATGGTGACTCCTTTACCACCATGCTGTGATGCTGCACTTCCCATTTTACATGAGCCCATCTAGTCTGTCATGTTGTCACAAGATCAGCTCTCAGAAGCATTGTCTAAATTTAATGTTTGTTTGCTTTTGGTGAGTTCTCAAGTACTAACATTTGTGTATTAGCATTAATTACAGGAAAACAAGCATAACCACAGACATTTTTATCATTACCAAATTTGTTGAATCCAGAGCATAGCACAAGTCTGAAAAGATATTGACTGAAAAGTCCTTGCCATAAATCAAGGCAAAAAATTGTGCCCCTCATGCATACCTGTGGACTTCTAGTGAGTCCTGGACCTGGGATGTGATGGTGAGGGAAATCAGACATGGGGGACTGTCATGTCCAGCATGAAGTAAATCTTTATTGCCTTAGTGCTCATTGTATACTATTTTAATTGCAGCAGGTGTAACAGCAAAGCATACCATATACTGACAACACATATGAATGATTAGTCTACTTTCTTACTATTATCTATTTACTTCAGACAGTAGGGTACCAGGTGGTTAGTTCTCACACACATAATCTTATCGCCCCCTAGCTAGAGCTTGGGGTTCACTCATTATTTTTGTTATTCTAAGACTGTGGAGATGTAGAGGCCTGACACCATGCAGGTCACTTTCAGGGCACTCAACACCAGGTCCTGTCACCCAGAGGTTTTCCTCCAAGACGCATGTGTTTTCACATGCCTTAGGGACTCAGGTCAAAGCCCTTCTGCTCACTGTGAGGGGTCTCTCCCAATACATACCATTCTGCTTAGAGAGTGCCAGATTCCTTGACAGCATAACCTGTCCTTTAGATGTTTTCCTGCAAGAACATTCTGAATGTGGGCACGTGTCAGCCATTTTTGTCACTGGGTGACTCTTGGGCACAGCAGTGCACTTTGTACCTCCCTGAGATCTGGCTTTTACAGTGGCCATGTCCTAGCCACCAGTCTCCATGAATCTAAGGTGTTACACTGGTGGTGCTGGTGGCAAAGGGGAAGCCATGGCCGTTGCCTTTACCTCGGGGCTCAAACATTAATTATTTTTGTCACTGCTCTTCTCCTGGTTGCAGCGGGCCACCATGCCTGACAGTTCTAGCTGCACACAACACCCGCCACCATTGTTCATCAAGCAGTCTCTATCAGATTTGTTTAAGTGGGTTTGGGGAGTAGGGAGCAAGGCTATGAGAGAAAGAATGGCATGGTTTTGTTTAAGCAACTGTACAGCACAAGTGTACCAACAACAAAGACAGTTGGAAATCCAGACACTTGAACTGAGAACATCCCAATTGTGAGAGAGCATAGATTTTTGAATCCTGCTACTACTGGCCAGCTATGAAAGCCATTTGCACAGAGTTTGTCTTTTAGCAGCTATCTTGTCTTTGTCTTTAAATGCTTACTATTGGGACCAGTGAGATTTGCATTAGCTAGGACCCTGAAACATAGGTCATCAGTAGCTAAGAAACTGGTAGGAGGCAGGGCATTGCCATGGCTACACAAACTAGGTTAGGGCTTTCAAATTGACACAATCTTCTTTTGTTTTGTATGTGAAGAGATAAGAGAGCCCGCAGCTGGCAGCCAGCCCTAGTGTGGAAACATGCCCCAATGTCTGTTATCCTCAAAAGACAACTTTTATATTTTAGTCCAAATATTCTGCAGGGTGAAAGCCTAGGTACCTTATGTGTGACAGGCATATTTATGTCCTTTTAAAAACTTGGTACCCTAAATTCACTAGAAGTTTGGGGAGGACTTTTGTTTTGATAAGAGAGCGGCCATTTTTGTGGACCCAGGTAGAGGCAAAAAGCACTGCTCTTTATTTCAAACCCAGGTAGGTAAAGGGTACACGATTTTGAAACTACAAGGTAGAGAAAAACAGTCACTTTATTAACTGCATGGGGGTCCTGAGATGATTTATAATTATTACAGTTATTTGTACAGGAAGGGGAGGGGTGCTTTTACTAAAATTGACACTTTACCAAAGTACCAACACTTTACAAAAGTTAGGCATTTTTGGATGCCCCTCTGAGTGTTTGAAAGGAAGCAGGTACTGGTGCTATCTCTGTGGCACAAGTTATGAATTAAATTCACAATAACAGGAGCTTTTTTAGGGCCAGGCCTAGTGGTTGCTTTTGGTCCACACGTGAGGAAGCTTGTTAGAGGAGTCAGACTAGCCTGGCATTAAGACTCCTGTGTCTTACAGTTTTTTTTCCCCTTGGGGTGGCAACAGATAATATCAGAAGTCCCCTTAGTATGACATCATGCTGGGGATCCAGATCAAGTTAGAGGGTGGCTTTTTTGATATCTTAAAGGCAGTCAAATCTTCCAGCTTGGTAAATACATGTCTGATGATGTGCCCTTTTATTTAACATATGTCAGAATAGCTTTTGAATGGACCTAGCATTTATTATGAAGGATACAGTTTGGTCCCATCAATGGCATTGTCCCTGGGCTTATGGGGGTCAAAAGAAATTGAGTGCGGTCCTGGTCCTGTCACTGTGAAGCATTAACCATTTCAAGGACATTGTGCCTGCCTGGTTTTTGCTGATACTTGGCAGATCATTGCAACTGACTTTTTAGGCCTGGAGCAGCTGTGCTTCCAGTGTCTGTTTTTTTCTACAATATGCACACTGATCTTTGGCTAGTGACTGCCTGGACCATTTTGGGGGATGAGCCAGGACTCATGCCCCCCACCCCCAACACCTGGTGGAGCATTTTGATTTTACATTGTATTTGCCAGTGTATGGGAACTGAACAGGTACCCTATCTCACAGGTGACTGTTTCACAGACTCGGCAAAAAGTGCAGATGTCTAGAGTGACTTCTGCCGGCCAGCTGACACCTAGCACTGGCCATTCAGGCTCATAGTACATAACTTTACAGGACTGAGTTTAACACCATAGTGTCCTGAAAATCCCTTTTGTAAGTTTTTAAGCACGGTTTTGAGGACCGTCTGTTTGCTCTGATTCACTCCCATTGTGTTCGATGTCGCAAAAAGGGAAGGGGGAACACACAGATGCTTTGCTGTCCGTCCCCCTTTGGAGATTTTGACAAATCCCCCCCAGTCACTGTCTAGCCATATGACTTGCCAACGGAACTGCAGGTAAAGTCCAATCTATCTCCGTAGCTGCAGCTGTGGAGTTTTCATACACCTCTCTCTCTCTCTCTCTCTCTCTCTCTCTCTCTCTCTCTCTCTCTCTCTCTCTCACACACACACACACACACACACACACACACAAACACACAGAGAGACAGACACACACACTGAAGGTTATAACTATACCATAACTACATTTTTTGGAGTTCCAAGGTTCCCTACCTAAACTAAATGAGACCACTGAGGTCTCCCTGAGAGGTGATAAGTCTCTCCTTCTACCGCTCAGGGTAGGCCACATGGGAACGAGGAACCACATGGGACAATAATTTACTGCAAAGTTCCCAGACAAGGTGGGGGAGGACCAGCAAGGTGGGAAAGAGGCAGACACCCAGAATGGCCTTGGAGAGACAGACCAGCTTAACTGGATGCTGGATCCTTCTGAAATGCAACTTTGTTTAGTTTGACAGGAGTGCTAAGGCCCTGCCATGAATCTTTGAAGGGAAAGAGCTATAAGTAAGCAAACTTGTTAATTATGGCTGCATAAGGGTGTTCATTGAGTCTGGGCTGGAAGTTCTCCTAGAATCTTTCTTATATTCAATTACTCAATATATATTTTCTCATCAACAAAACTTGTAACTGTGAGCATTTCTCAGGAACCAACAAGGGAACCGTTGAACTCTTTTTCACCACTGGGCACTGTAACAGTGGGTGAATTTGTCATGAATTAGCAAGCCAAATGTAGAAACAAAGATGTGTTATCAATTCCAAACATAATAGCATTAAGAGATTTTGTGACGCTTGCCTTTTTTCTTTTCTTTTAAAACAAGCTTAACATTGTGCAGATTCTTTACTGGTGATGCATTTACCACCTTGCTGTGATGTTCCACTTTTGTTTTACAATGAGCCCATCCAGTCTGTCATGTTGTCAAATGATCAACTCTCAGAAGCACTGTCTAAATTTAATGTTTGTTTGCTTTTGGTGAGTTCTCAAATACTAACATTTGTGTATTAGCGTTAATTACAGGAAAACAAGCATAACCACAGACTTTTTTTAATCATTACCAGATTTGTTGAATCTAGAGCATAGCACAAATCTGAAAAGATATTGACTGTCCAGTTCCTGTCACAAATCAAGGCAAAATGTTTTGCCCTCCTGTGCATAATATTTACCTTGGAGAGTGCTGGATTCCTTGACAGCATAACCTGTCCTGCAGGTGGTTTCCTGCAAGAGGCTGGTGGATGAGGGTGTGTTTTCAGTTCCTTTTTTCACTGGGGAAACTTAAGCATAGATGTGGAGTTTGTACCTCCATGAGATCTGGCTTTTACAGCAGCCATGTCCAAGGCACCAGTCTATGAATTTGAGCAGTACTGGAGGAACAGTGGGCACTGTGGTGGCCACCTTTTTTATGGGCTCAATTAATTATTTTGTCACTGCTCCTCCCCTGGGTGCAGTGGGTCACCACACCTGTCAGTACTAGCTTCACACAACACCTGCCACCATTGTTCATCAAGCAGTCTCTATCAGATTTGTTTAAGTGGATTTTGGGAAGGGTGAGCCATGGGAGGAAGAACAACACTGTTAGGTTTAAGCAAGTGTTCAGCACAACTGTAAAGAAAGTGGCAGATCCAGACACTTGAACTGAGAACTAAGAACCCCCCAATTGTGAGAGAGCCTGAATTTTTGAATCCTGCTACTACTGGCCAGGTATGAAAGGCATTTGCACAGAGTTTTGTCTTTCAGCAACTAAATGATCTTTTCTTTGTCTTTGCCTTTAATTGCATACTAGCCATACTGGTGAGTTTTGCATTAGCTAGGGCCCTCAGATATAGGCCATCAGTTGCCAAGAAACTGGTAGGAGGCCGGGTGTTGCCATTGCCACACATCCTAGGTTAGGGTTTTTGAATTGAAACCATCCTCTTGTATGTGGAGAGATTAGAGGGCCGCAGCTGGCAACCCACCCTAGTGTAGAAACATGTCTCAAGAGCTGTTATCCTCAAAAAGCAATATTTTTAACATTTTAATCCAAATAATGACCTGTTATTCTTTGGCCCCAATTTTGTTCTGTGTAGGATGAAAGCCTAGGTACTGTACTTGTTGCTGGCAGATTTGTATCCTTTCAGAAACTTGGTATCCTGAACTCACCAGAAGTTAGGGGAGGACTTTTGTTTTGATAAGACAGTGGCTGGTTTTGTGGAGCATGGCAGGGCCAAAAAGCCCTCTCTTTTTTTTTTTTTTTTTAATCCAGGCAGGTAAAGAGTGCATAAGTTTGAAACTACAGGCAGAGAAAAACAGTCACAACCTACTTTCATGTATTTGCAAACAGCTGTCTGTGAATACATACAATGTCATTTAGATAAAATTTCACACTATGAGCCACCAAAAACAGTTGGGCTAAATTAATACAAAAATTATATTCTTCTTACCTTCAGTTTCTTCTTGATTTTTTTTTAATACAAAGATGTTCGATAATAGAAAATTCCTAATTTTACCTGTTTAGGTTTAATAAATTGAAGCTGAGATTGTTACCTCCATAAGGTAATAAATTATTAACCCCATACACCAATTAAAATTATATATAATATATATGTAAATATATATATAATATATTTTATATATATATATATATATATATATATATATATATATATATATATAACCTTTTATTTTTCCTAAACAGGACAAAGTCCTGTTCAAAGCAATATATGATATACGACTCTAGATATCAACAACACAAGCTACATATCAGGAAAAACGTGACTTTTCCACAAATAAACCTTTATGCATTGATTATAATTGTGGTGTAAAAAGTCCAAGGGGACAGTGGGGTGATCTCACATGTGGGTTATGGACATATACATGACTTTAAAAAGTCTAGGTGTTGGGACCTCCCTGTTGGTGCAAGGGGTTAAATCTCAGCACTGTGAAGCTATCCACAGCCACTGCAACATGAGGGCAATCCCTGGGCAGGGAGCTAACCCACATGGTACAACAGACCTCCCATGTCTTACCCATTGCTTCCCTCAGCAGTGTGTTTCAGCTAATCTACTTGTTCTGCTCCCTACTCTGTCTCTGGTGAATCTTCTTATCCCCCCCACCTCTGACCTACACCCTGGTTTATGTATGCATAAATAAATAAATCTTTAAAAAAAGTTTATGTGTTGATGAAATAACTAGTAGCCTTTTCCATAAGCAATATATGGGCTGCTTGTAAAAAGCAGAATGAAAAGAAAATCTTTGAAACTACCAAAGATAATTTCCCACATATTAAGTATTCAATAGCAACAGTTATAAATAATATTGATACTAATCTCAGATCTTTCTTTTAAAAATATAATTCTTGTAAAATAAAAGTGAATTAAATGTCCTTTTTGGCTGAAGAAAACTAATGTCAAAATGGGCAACATTCCAAATATAACAAGATGCCAGGACCATGTCTTTATCCCTAAGTTCCGCCCTCCTTCAAAGAGGACTCAAATTGAGGCAGGATTCATATTTAGGTGATCCACATGAATATTAGTTTCCTAAACCTGCAAGTCCAATAAAAGAAATGGAGCTTTTCATCTCAGGAGCTGTCTTCAAAATCTAGAGATTCCCTCTGAAATGATCAACTTGGTTGACACATTTATTCCCCAAATAATTTTAATGGTTAAGAAGATTTGGTATGTGAACTGGCTTGGTCTTAGTCACTAATTTAACCCAAAGTCTTCCATTTGAAGTCTCATTCAAAATTTATGTACCAAAAACAAGGAAAATCATGGTTCCTCAAAAGAAGTTGAAATTTTTTCATAAGAAAAATTGAGAGAAGATGCTCAGTATGCAAATGTAACACATATTTGAGTGTCAGCATGGTCAGGTGGGACTTCAGATCCACCACAGTGAGGGAGTCAGTGCCCAGAGACATTGTGACCTTCACTGCAAAGAGAAGCTGCCCCCCTGCCAAGAAGAGCACAGGTCTCAAGAACTTCCACAGGAAGATCCCAGCCCAAGCCTGGTCAGGTTATACTTGAGGCCCACCTCAGGAAGAGAGGCAGAACACCCTTTGTGACCTACAGTGTGAGAAGTCACCAGCTCGCACTCAGGACTACAGAAGTATCTCAAGTTTCCATGAGACCAAATCAGTCCTCTCCTGGACAACTGAGACCTCGGGCCCACTTCAGGGAGGGATCCAGAGCATCCAGAGTCCTTCTGCAAGAGAACTTGCCAACTCCTGCCCAAACCAGCAGAGTTCTAGCATACAAGACCCTGTCAGGTCCAGCTCAGACAGACAGAGTATGTCTGAAGTGATCTACTATGGGACCCCACCAATGCCTGCTTGCACCTACAAAGGCATTGTGACTTCCCAGGATAATCTTGCCAGTATGCACACAGACTGATTAAACCCAGGTCTTCAATCAGGGAGCAGACAAGAATAGATAGAGACCAAATGATCACTTGTCACACCCCACCAGCAACTTACCCAGATAGATGCTCACCAGTCCCTGTAATCCAGACAACCCACATCTGGGTAAGATCTGCCAACCAGTTTCAACAGTGTGAATGACTCACATTGTGCCCTGTTAAATACACAGAATTAGAGATAAAGGCAACACACATTATAGCAGTCCAAAACCCAAAACAAACAATAGGCAGAAAGAAAAATACAAATATCAAGCAAACCTTTAGGGGAAAAACACACCATAGAATGAAAATTTATCTCCAGAACCAGCGACACTGACACAGAATTTTTCTCTTTTCAGATGAAGATGTCAAAATTACCATTGTTAAGAAAGTAAAAAAATAAAAAAAAAAAACAAACAGATCAGATATATATGAGAAGATGCAGAAAAGAAAAATAATGCTATGAGAGAAAAGATCAATAAGCAGGAGATTGAGTTTGAAACGTTAAACAGAAAATAAAGGAAGTGTAGCATATAAAAAGATTAATGGAGTAGATATAAAAATATTGAGAAAGCTATGGAAATCTATTAAAAGATAGAGAAGGAGGAAACAGTAATTTTCAAGTGATAGACATGATAAGAACCAACAAAGATAAATAGACAAAGAAAAAATAATGAAAAAAATATATCAAGAAATATTTGGCACTTCATGGAAAGAAAAAAGTAAGAGCCAAAGGTTCCCAGAAGAAGAGAGAGAGAAAGGAAAAGCTGTTCAAGGAAATAATTAAGGAAAACTTCCCAAACTTGAAGAAATGAAAATGAACATATAATAAACTAAAAGGACACCAAAGTATTTTAATGAAAGTAAATCTAAAAAGACACATAGTAATAAAGTGCTCAAGAGTGAAAGAGATGGAAAAAATAATGAAAATGATAAAGGGAAAGAAACAGATAAGAGATAAAGGAAAACTAACATATTAGGATCACATATTTCTCTGAAGAACACTATGGGCAAAAATAGAATGAAGTGAAAAAGCTACAAGACAAAAAATGTTACCCAAGAATACTATATCCTGCAAAGTTCGCCTTCGTATATGTGAAAAAAATAAATAAAATAAGGACCTTCTCAGACAAACAAAATCTTCAGAAATCTTCAAAATCTTCAGAAGTTTTCTACACCTTAATCCCTACTCCAAGTAATATTACTAGAAGCCTTAAAATCTAAATCAACAGAGGTGTGTACATGAATATCTGCATAAAGGATAGAATAGAACCACAGTGAACAAAATGGCAGTAACAGTCTTCCATGTCTCAATTATCACCCTAAATATTTTTTTTTTTTTAATATTAAATTTTATTTTTATATTCCCCCATACAATTGCAAACGCCCCATTCTGACCCCAATCCTTCCCCTCCCGCCCCCCACCCCCAACAAGTGTCTCTGGTTCATAGTTTTTTGTTGATTTTGATTTTCACTTTCTTATATTCATTTTCCTGGTCCCTTATTTAAGTTTTCTAGATTCCTGCTATGAGTGAGACCGTCCGGTATTTTTCTTTTTCTTTTTGGCTTATTTCGCTGAGCATGATCCCTTCCAGTGCCATCCATGTTGCTGCAAATTGCATGTGTTTATCTTTTTTGAATGCTGAGTAATATTCCATGGTATATATGTACCACATCTTCTTGATCCAGTCATCTATTTTTGGGCATTTGGGTTGTTTCCAAAGCTTAGCTATTGTAAACAGTGCTGCTATAAACATAGGAGTGCAGGTGCTCTTTGGAATTGATGTTTCTGTGTCCTTTGGGTAAATACCTAGGAGTGGAATTGCTGGAGCATATGGAAGCTCTATGTTTAGTAGGTCCAGAAATCTCCACACAGCTCTCCATAGTGGTTGGACCAGTTTGCACTCCCACCAACAGTGCACAAGAGTTCCTTTTTATCACCCTAAATATTGATGAACTAAAATCACCAGTAAAATGACAACAGAGTAGGCTTTTGGATTAGTGAGCAGAATCCAACCTTCTGCTAACTCCAGAAAACACACCTGTGTTTCAACGATACATATAGACTGAAAGTAAAGGATTGAGGGTCACCCCAGTTGTGCAGCGGTTGAGCTCTGGGTTGCGAAGCTGCCTGCAGGCTCTGCAGCACTGGTTGGATCCCTGGCAGCCGGCAAGGGTCCCACATGGTGTGCAGACCTCTCCTGCCATGCCCGCTGCTCCCCTCAGCAGTGTAATTCATCAGTCTGTCTGTTCTGCTCTCTGCTCTGACTCTGGTGAATTCTCTCACCCTCCCGCACTTCTGACTGTACCCAGTGCTTACATAAATAAATAAATAAATCTTTAAAAAAGAAAAAGAAAAAAGTAAAGGATTGAAAAGTGTTCTACAAGCAAATGGCACCCAAAAGAAAATAGGGGTAGGCAGACTTAAATCAGATAAAAGAGACTTTCGGCTATAAAAAGATGACAAGAGGCATAGATGGACACTATTTAGTGATCGGGGGGAAATACACCAGAAAAAACATAACATTTATTAATATACACTCACCAAATGAGAAAGCCCAAAAATACATCAGACAATTCCATTGTCTCTAAAAAGAGACAATGAAGAAAATACATATGTGTTATTTCAGTAACATATTATTATTATTATCCGTAGTAAATGAGTAAATTATTGAACAGTGAGGATGAGTAAAGCATCCTCATAAAAAATATATCAAATAATTAACTTACTTTCACTGGACTCTAGTTGTTATTTTAACAATGATCATAAAACTTATTCTTTACTAAATAACAGAATACAATAATACAAATCTGTAAAATAAATGGAATATAAAATAGGTTCACCTTGTCTTAGCTCTTAGGAACTATTTTCCGCACTAATTCTTGTGCCTCATAATTTTTAGCTGTCTGTTTAGTTCTGTATATTATTTTGTTTCCATCTATGACACTTAGAAAGTTAGGTCTCAAAGTATCTTAATGATCCTCTTTTTGAAAATATTTTTCTTTAAAAAAATTGTTAGGGCCTCCCCTGGTGGCGCAGCAGTTGAGCGCTGGGCTGCGAAGCTGCTGGCAGCCTCTGCAGAGCAGGTTCAATACCTGGCCACTGGCAAGGGTCCCCCATGGCGAGACAGACTTCTCCTGCCCCTCCTGCTGCTCCCCTCAGCAGTGCATTTCGTCAGTCTGCCTGTTCTGTTCCCCTCTCTGGCTCTGGTGAGTTCTTTCACCCTCCCACACTTTCGACTGTACCCAGTGCTTGTATAAATAAATAAATAAATATAAAAAAAAATAAAATCATGTTAGACAATTTAGGCTGATGTGTCTGCCATATGTCAGATTTAGTCATTTACCCCTGGTAATATGGTATTAGTTCTAGTACCTATATCAGTCAAAAATCAGAGAAATCAATTAGTCTGATATATTTTGGTGCTTCTTCATTTGGTGAGTATATGTTATAGCATACAGCTCAGTAACATATTTAAACACACATCACCCCGGGCCTCCCCGGTGGCGCAGCGGTTGAGCGCTGGGTTGCGAAGCTGCCCGCAGCCTCCGCGGTGCCGTTTCGATGCCCGGTTGCTCCCCGGCCACCGGAGGAGGATCCCACATGGCACGCAGACCTCTACTGCCGCCTGCTGCTCCCTCAGCAGTGTACTTCGGTCCTTCTGCCTGCTCTGCTCCCCGCTCTGGCTCTGGTAAATTCTCTCACCATCCCGCGCTTCTGACTGTACCCAATACTTGTATAAATAAATAAATAAATCTTTAAAAACAAACAAACAAACAAAAGAAAAAAAACACATCACCCAAAGCAGTGATAGAGAAGGCAAAGATAAACAGGACTACATCAAATTAAAGAGCTTCTGTACAGCAAAAGAGACAGTAACCAAAACAAAGAGACACCCCACCGATTCGGAGAAAATTTTTGCACATAACACTGGTGATAAAGGAATGATCACAAAAATCTACAAAGAGCTGATGAGACTCAAAAAAAAAAAAAACAACAAAAAAACACAAAGTAAATAATCCAGTCAAAAATAGGCAAAGGAGCTAAAAAGATACTTCTCCAAAGAGGGAATGCAAATGGCCAATAGGCATATGACAAAATGTTCAACATCACTTGTAATCAGGGACATGCAAATCAAAATTACAATGAGATACCATTTGCTAGTAGGAGTGCAAACTGGTCCAACCACTATGGAGAGTTGTGTGGAGATTCTTCAACCTGCTAAAGATGGCACTTCCACATGATCCAGCAATTCCACTCCTAGGTATTTACCCAAAGACACAAAAACATTTATTCAAAGGGCACCTGCACCCCTATTTACAATAGGGGTGTACTACTTTAGGTGCACTATTTACAATAGCTAAGCTTTGGAAAACAACCCAAATGCCCAAAAATAGATGACTGGATCAAGAAGATGTGGTAAGTATACACAATGGAATATTACTCAGCAATCAAAAATATAAACTCACACAATTTGCAGCAACATAGATGGAGCTAGAAGGGATCATGCTCAGCGAAATAAGCCAGAAAGAAAATGAAAAATACCGAATGGTCTCACTCATAGCAGAAATTTAGAAAACCTAAATATGGGACCAGGAAGAAGACTAATTATAATAAAATCAAAATCAGCAAGCAACTTTAAACCAGAGACACACTACAGGGGGGGCAGGAGTAGGGAGTAGAATTAAAACAAGGGGGGTAGTAATTGTGTGGGGACTATAATGAAGATAAAAAGGCATACATTGTACAGAAATGAAAAATGATGTAAAATATATAAAATAAAAAAAAATCAATTAATCACCATTTTAAAGTATGCTTCAGTTAGACTGAGAAATAATTGAGAGATGGACTTTAGTCTTCTTGGACAGATCTTTATGCTATATAGAAGATGAAAAAAAAGATCATGTTAAAAGAAAATGAATTAATGAGAATATAGTAGATATTGTATTTTGTTTTCTAATTATAAAAAAATTCATATTAATTTGAAGGAGAAACAGAGGTAAAGGACTAAGAAGAAAAAAACTAAAGAGAAATGGTTTATGAACAAAACAAACTGTTCAATATCAGATACACCTTGTGTAGCTACACAAGAGGTACACTGTGCAATTCCAGGGATGTCAATCCTGTAGAACAGAGTTCACTAAGTTCATTCTATAAAGATCCAACAAATAAATATTTTCATCCTTGTGGGCCTCATTTAAGTCTCTGTCATGTATTTATCCCTTCCATGTTTTTCTTTAATAATGTTATTGGTTGTAAATTGTGGAAAAGTAGACCGTGGGCTAGAATTGGTCCATCAGCTGTGATTTGCAAACTCCTGCTATGAACTATGGCATCTCAACTGGAGGTATGCAATAGGATGACCTCCAACAGTAACACCAAGCTCTGGATCAAGATAATTTTCATAACTCCAATTCTTTTTTCCAAAAATATGACATGATCCATGTCCATGGCAAACTCCTGCCTGTTTGGAAAATGCTCTAAACCAATTATCCTTAATTATTTTTTTTTAAATTAAGGAAATTTCAAGGTAATAATGAAGTGAATATATATTGTAGGATGAATTTGTAAAGACAAACCTAGGATATGTTATGCTCTTCAAACACTGAAAATTCTTAGGTATAAAATACAAAGTATATAGGATATGTACAGGTCTCATTCTTCAAGCTACAAGCAAATGATTAGCATGCACACTCACTACTTAACATAGGGTATACATTTTTTTTAAAGATTGATTTATTTAATTAAGAACTGGGGTACAGGCCAGAGTCATGGCAGGGTGAGAGGATTCACCAGAGACAGAGCAGGGAGCAGAACAGACAGACAACCGAAAATGCTGCTGAGGAGAGCAGCGGGTGAGGCAAGAGAGGTCTGTGGTACCATGTGGGTAGCTCCCTGGCCAGCCAGGAATCGAACCCGTGCTGCAGAGGGTGCACTCAACCCACTGTGCCACTGGGGAGGCCCGGGGTATACAATTTTTAATCAAAAAGGTGTAATAAAATACATGGAAAAAATATGTCCACCTGGAACTTCTTCACTTCTTTCCAATGGAAAAGGCTTAAGTCTTTAGATGATGTAGGCTTGAGGAAGGTTTTTCAGATATCAGCAACTATTCTGTAGCCCTCTAGGTGCATAAGTCACAGGTGATTCTGTCATTGTAAAAGTGCACTTCTGAATATATTCAACTTAACCATATACATATCCACTTCAATTTTAAAAAGTTGAAGTACTATTGTACTTATTATATGTATCATCTAGTTGCTGCTGTTTTAACAAAGTCTCAATTGATGATCTTGAATATTTTCCACATTTAAAATAATAATATTTCAACATGATATCATGGCATTGTACAATTTTAATTCTTGTTTCCCTTGTAGGAGTATTATCTGGTAATGATTCTCCCTTTCTGTATTACCTAAAAGGAATTTCTGTTCCCTCATAAGAGTAGTCCCTTATTTTCACCCTTATCTCTTTACTGTCATTTGCCCAGACAGAAAACTATCAGCAGATCCTATGAGACATTCCCTTCCCATGCACTCCAGCTTCACGCTTTTATTTTCCTCCCTTCATAGATGCATTTTTTCCTTTATCACGGTAACACATATTTTATTGGTAAATTTTAAGTAGTGTATTTTAAATTATATAATACATCCCAAAATTACTATAGTATGTGGGTCCTACTGTCATCTTTTAACAGATTAAACACAGTGGAGACTATTTCTTTATTGTCTCCTTATTTGTGTGGTGTTTTATGAAATATTTATATAAATAAATTTTTAGTTCATAGGTTTACTTGCATTATAGTCTGCAATCATGAGAAGACAACATCTAATAGAAATTATATGAAGTTTTAACAGCATTGCTAGAAATTCATGTTTTATGTCTTTAGATACTAGATGGTAGTGATATTATCTTTTTTTAAGAAAAATCTTGTTTGTTTTTAAACAGCATATGACTTCTTCCCTCAGTTGTGATCACCATAGTTTTCCTGCCACCAAAGATTCCCCCCCATTCCACCAAACTCTCCTCCCCCTTCTCTAATCACCCTCTCTCCCTTCACCTCTATCCTTACCCCTTCCTCCTTATTGTCTCAGATTTACACTATGCTTTCAAGGGTCAATATTAGAGTTTGTCTTTGTCCAATCCTCTGTTTGCTTTCTCTAGATGCCAGTTGTAATTGAAACCATCCGGTATTTATCTTTCTTCTTCTGACTTAGTTTCCTTAGAATCATCTCATCCAGTTCCATCCATTTTGCCACAAATAGCTTAAGTTTATCTTTTTTTGATTGCTGAGTAATATTCTATGTACTTGTGTCCATGTAACACATATTCTTGATCCACTCATCTGTTTTGGGAAATTAAGGTTGTTTCATAACTAAATTGCTTTCATATATTCAATATATTTCATATATTGAAATTGCTTTCATATATTCAATATATTTCATATATTGCTTTCATAACTAGTGCTACTATAAACATAGGAATGCAGGTTTCCTTTCAAATTAGTGATTTTGAGCTCATTGGATAGATATGTAGGACTGGAATTGCTGGAATCCATTTTCAGTCTTATGAGCACTCTCCATATTTCTTCCTAAAGTGGCTAGACTAGTCTATATTCCCACCAATAGTTGAATAATCCTTGTGCCCCTGGGATGAATCCACTTGATTGTGGTCTATTATCCATTTAATGCATTAATGGATTCTGTTGGTAAGGATTTTGTTGAGGATTTTTTGCAGGAGGGCCCATTAGGGAGAGTGGCCTGTAATTTTCTTTTTTGTGCTGTCTTTGTTTGGTTTTGGTATTAGTGTAATGCTGGCTTTGTAGAATGTATTTGGTAGTATTGTTTCTTTTTCAATTTTTTGAAAAAGTTTGTGTAGGATGAGCATTAATTCATTGCTGAACATTTGGTAGAATTCATGTGTGGAGAAGTCTGGGCCTGGGCTTTTGTTTTGGGGGAGTGCTTTTATTACTGCATCAATTTTGCTGCTTGTAATTGATCTGTTTAGGTGTTCTATTTCTTCTTTGTCCAACTTTGGATGATTATATTGTTCTAGGAATTTGTCCATCTCTTCTAGGTTGTTTAATTTGTTTGCATATAAGTGTTCATAGTAATCTCTGATTATTCTTTTGATTTCTACTGAGTCTGTTGTGATTTCTCCTCTTTTATTTATGATACTATTTATAAGTGTTTTCTCCCATTTTTTTCATTGTGAGCCTGGCTAGAGGTTTGTCTATTGTTTATTTTCTCAAAGAACAAACTTTTTGTTTCATTGATCTTTTGGACTGTTTTTTAAAAATTTCTATTTTGTTTATTTCTGCTCTAATTTTTCTTATTTCCTTTCTTCTACTGGATTTAGGGTTTTGTTTTTTTTTGTTGTTGTTGTTGTTATTCTTTTTCTAGCTCTTTGAAATGTGAGATTAGGTTGTTTCTTTGAGTTCTTTCTTGTTTCTTTTTTTAATATTTATTTATTTATTTGTTTATTTATTTATTTGTACAAGAAATGGGGTACAGGCCAGATTCGTGGGAGGGTGAGAGGATTCACCAGAGACAGAGCGGGAAACAGAACAGGCAGACTGATGAAATACACTGCTGAGGGGAGCAGTGGGTGAAACAGGAGAGGTTTGCCACACCATATGGGACCCTCACCAGCCGGCCGGGATCGACCCAGTGCTACAGAGACTGCAGACAGCTTCACAGTGCTGCGCTCACCTGCCTGTTGCATCAGGTGAGGCCCTCTTTCTTGTTTCTTGATATGTGCCTGTATTGCTATATATTTTCATCTTATTACTGCTTTAGCTGCCTCACATACATTCTGGAAACCACTGAAAAGTGGTTTCCTACTTTTTGTTCAACTCAAAGTATTTTTTTTTAATTTCTTCTTTGATGTTCTCAATAGTCCAGTGGTCTTCTGGTAGTGTGGATTTCAATCCCCATGAAGTGGGAGGGTTCCTTGATTTATTTTCATGATTTATTTCTGTTTAATGCCTTTATGATCAGAGAAGATGGTTGGAATGATTTTGATCTTCATGTATCTGTTCATGTTTGTCTTTTGGCACAGTATGTGATCCATTCTGGAGAATGATCCCTATACGCTTGAGAAAAATGTGTAATCAGATTTTTTTTGGGTGCTGTGTCCTATAGATGTCTGTTAAGTCCATGTGTTCTATGTCTTTATTTAGGACTCTGGTGTTTTTATTTATGTTTTGTCTCATTGATCTGTCCATTGGTGAGAGTGGGGTGTTGAAGTTTCCCACTATATATGTATTTTCTTTAATGCCTATATTCAGAACTGATAATAATTATCTAATATATTTTGGTGCTCCTTCATTTGGTGAATATATGTTGATGATTGTTATATCTTCTTGATATATTGTCCCCTGGATCATAATGTAGTGTCTAATGTCTCTTTTTACCTTTTTCAATTTGAAGTCTATTTCATCTGATATATGTATAGTTGTCCCTGCCTTTTTTTTTTTTATCTATTTGCTTGTAGGATTGTTTTCCAACCTTTTACTTTCAGTGTCTTTTTATCTTTTGTGGTTAAATGTGTTTCCTGGAGACAGAAGAAGATTGGATTTTGCTTTTTAATCCAGCCTGATACTCTGTGTCTTTTTATTGATGAATTTAATCAATTTACATTTAGAGTTAATATTGTTATGTTGGCATCTGTATTTGCCTCTGTGCCTTTTTTGTGCTTTTATCCCATGCTTTAATCTGCTTTTCTTGATCATTCCACTGTTGGTTTTGGCTTTAGGAATTCTAGAAGAAGTTTTTGGAGTGGGGTTTAGTAATGAATTTCTGGAGTTTCTGTTTGTCTGAGAATGTCCATATTTCTTCTTCATAGAGGAAGGAGAGCTTTGCAGGGTAAAGTATTCTTGCTTGGCATTTGCTGTCTTGAAGTTTGTTGAATATGTTGCTCCATTATCTTCTTGCCCATAGTGTTTCTTCAGAGAAATCTGAGGTTAACCTGATTGATTTTCCCTTACAAGTTATCTGTTTCTTCCCCTTGCCAGTTTAATTATTTTTTCCTTGTCTTGGACTCTTGAAAACTTTACTATTATGTGTCTTGCTGTAATTTTCTTTTCATTGTGGTAATTGGGTGTTCTTCTCACTTCTTGTATGTCTATATTCATTTTTGGGAAGTTTTCTTCAATTATCTCCTTGAATAATTTTTCAGATTCCATGTTTCTAGCCTCACCTTCTGGAATGCCTGTAACTTTTATATTTCCTCTCTTCATGGCATCTGATTTTTGTCAATGATTGTCCTCATTCTTCTTCCTTTGTGCTTCTGTCTTCTTTTCTCTGTTGATTCTTTTTATTTCTGTATCTTCCAGAGTACTGATCTATTTGTCCATCCTCAATTCTGTTTTCAATGCTTTTCCAAGAGTTCTCTGTGTCCTCCAGTAATCTTATTTTTTAAAGATTTATTTATTTATTTATTTATTTATACAAGCACTGGGTACAGTCAGAAGCACGGGAGGGTGAGAGAATTCACCAGAGCCAGAGTGGGGAACAGAACAGGCAGACTGATGAAGTACACTGCTGAGGGGAGCAGCGGGCGGCAGGAGAGGTCTGTGCACCATGTGGGACCCTCGCCAGTGGCCGGGGATCGAACTGGCGCTGCAGAGGCTGCGGGCAGCTTCGCAACCCAGCACTCAACTGCTATGCCACCACCGAGATGGCCCCTCCAGTAATCTTTTAATTGCCTCCTTTTCTTTTACTTCCCTTCTTAAGGTCTCGTTTTCATTCTTCAATTCTATGATTATTTCTCTCATACCATTTTTTTCCTTTTCATATTCTTTACACTTGTTAATCACAATAATTCTAAATTCTATATCTGACAGGCAGAGAAGTTCTTCCATGTCATTGTTGTTGAGTTCTGGTGACTGATTTTCTTTTTGTGGTGTGTCCTTCCCTTGCAGGCTTTCTTGGTTATTTATATTTTTCCTTCTCTCTGCTGTTTGATTTCTAATTAGTTCTATGTATTGAGACCTTGTGCCACTGGTGTTGGCAGTGGATTCCTCCTTCAGGGGTGTCAGAAACTGTTTACCAGTCTGACACCAGCACTGTTAGGCCAAAACTCCACCAGGGCATTGATTCTGTGGCTGTGCTGCTGGGCACTGTTCCTTACAGTTCCCTCTATATTTACTCAGTTCCAGCAGGGACTCAGCTAGCTGGTGATTTTTTTCTGGCCACTAGGTGGCACCAGAGACCAATACTTGCGGACCTGTGTGCTTTTTTTTTTTTTCCCCCCTGTAGTTCTTTGAGAAATGGAGGAGGAGAGGGGAACACCTGGACACAGGGGCTATTTATTACTCATGCTGGGTGCTGTTTCTGCCCCGTGTACACGTGTACACCCGGTGCTGTGCCCAGGGCTGTGTGGACCCCACACCCTGAGTTCTGCACTCTAGTTCTCAATCCCAGGGTCTCACACCAAAATGCCAGCTGTCACCCTGTGCAGTGCCCACTGTTATGGCATGCCCCCTGTCCCAGATCCTGCACCTGGCTCTCAGTTCCAGAATGGGGTCTTGTTCCATGCCTAGTTTCCCATCTTACCCTTGTTTGCATGGCCAACTGTCCGAGTCCGCGGACTGGTCAACAAGGTTCTCGGGGGGGAGAGCAGCGACCTGAAGAACAGGGGTACACCACGGAGGGAGACACGCACACTCTTCATTCAGCTATCGCAGGTCTCTTTTACTTTAGGTTTTGGCGGGGCTTTATAGCTGGGGACCAGAAGCGGAAGAAGCAGGCCAACAGTGCCTAGCCAATGATTAAGCACATGACCTTATTTGGTGCGCTGGAGGTCGTCATGCGCACTGGGCCGAAAGGAGCACAGCCAATCACGGAAGGGGGAAGTATCCTGATGCCATGAGGTAAGGCGTCAACAGCCACCCCCTCTTAGAGCCTAAGGGTGGTTTTGGAATCCCTGCCTTCCAACTATCAGGTAGTTGGTGATTTTGTTTTGATCACTATGTGGCACCACAGATCTTTCCGAGTGTCCTTCCAAAGCTGTGCTTGTTCCCCGTAGATCTCCAGGAAACTGAGCAGGGGTGGTGTGAAGTGCCTCAACGCTGTGTGGGTACTGTGTCTGCCCTATGCCCCATGTCATGGGAATCCCATGCCCTGAATTTTGTTCCTCTGTTCTTAGCTCCAAAGCCCTCATATCCAGGATGCAGGCAGTAGCCCAGTTCAGTATCCACAGAAATGGCGCCATTTGCACCCCACTCCCTGCCCCTGGGTGCCTGGTTTTTGATTACTCAGTGAGGGTCATTCACCTCAGTGATAGTTCCCATGAGTCTCCCCACAATCCTGGGTTGAGGGCACGGGGACCTGGCTAGCCATGATCTGCTCTGCGTATGCTTTAAGAGCACATGTGTGCTTTTCCACACAAGCTTACTGACTGGACTTTAGCTATTTGCAGGTCTCTCCAGGGAGTCCTTATCTTCCTCCAATGCCATCCAGAGCCATTCACTCACCACTGTGACGATTCCTGCAGGTTTCTCCACAGTTCCCGTTCGTGGGATATGGTGCCTCCAATAGTTCCTTTCCACTCGCTGTCCCCATTTGATGTCTAGTTTGTAATTTTTTTTCTCCTTTCTGTTAGTCAGAGTGTGCTGGTTTTGTGGGTGGGGAGAATAGCAGGGTTCTGATGCTTTCCTCTCTTCTTGTCCTCTTTTATCATAACTCTCCTCTTCCAACAGTTTGCCAGAGTCACCCTTTTATCTTCCATGTCCTGGTCTTGCAGGGACCTGCTGCTTTTCCTCCCAATTAATTTTTTTTTGTATTTATTTATTTATTTATTTGTTTGTTTGTTTATTTATTTATACAAGCACTGGGGTACAGGAGAGAGGTGCGGGAGGGTGAGAAAATTCACCAGAGACAGAGCAGGAAGCAGACTAGGCAGAAGGACTGAAGTACACTGCTGAGGGGAGCAGTGAGCGAGACAGGAGGTCTGCCTCTTCATGTGGGAATCTCCCTGGCCTGCTAGGAATTGAACCGGCGCTGCAGAGGCTGTGGATAGCTTAACAGCACTGCGCTCAACCCACTGTGTTAATCGTTTTTAAGGAAGAACTTACTCGTAGCATTTCTCTGGCACCAAGTTGATCTGCCCCTACATGTCGAATTTTATCAAGTACTTTTCATTATGTATTGAGATGATTTATGTGTCTTTTTTTTCCTTTTTAGTTTCTCTGATGAATGTCAATGAGTAATTACCTACATTAATCCATCTTTGCATCTGTAGGTTGAAGACTTCTTGAATGTAGGTGAATGATTATCTTCATATATTGCTGTGTTTAATTTGTGAGAATTTATTTGAGGATTTTTGCATCTTGGTACTGTCTTTGTTCAGTTCTGGGACCAGGGTAATGTTGACCTTATAGAATGTGTTGAGGAGTTTTCCCTATTTTCAGTTTTTTGAAGAGTTTGAGTAGAATATTGAATAGAATATGAAGATTTTGGTAGAATTCACTGGAGAAGCCATCTGGTTCTGGACTTTCGCTCTTAGGGAGAGGTTGGGAGGTTGTCTGAGTCTCAAAAATTTTCCACATCTTCCAATTTTTCCAGTTTATTTGCATTGACCATTTTGTAATAGATTTCTATGTTCCTATGTATCTCTGCTATATTTGTTGTAATCCTCTTCTTTCTTTCTGAGTCTACTGATTTGTGATTTCTCTTTGTGTTGTAAACCTATCTAATGGTTTGCCAATTTTGTCTTCAAAAACCAATTTTGGTTTCACTGATATTTTAGACTTTCTTTATGTTTCCTATTTCATTTATTTCTGCTCAATTTTTTATTATGTTTTTCTTTTACTGTTTTTTGGATGCTTTTGTTCTTCTTTTTCTAACTCCTTCCTTTGAAGACTTGCATTGTTAGAAAATTTTCTTCCTTTTTTTATTTCTAAATAATATGAGCATGTATTGCTATAAATTCCCCCATGTAATACTGTTTTTAGAGTATAGCATAGTGTCTGTTAGCTTGTCTCTCAGCTTTAATTTGTCTCTAGATACTTTTTAATCTATTCTTTAAATTCTTCATTGAACCAGAGCTGTCCAGAAGCATCATGGTCTATGAAGATGCTTAATACAATTTTATATTTTTGTGTATTTTCTGAGACATGTTTTAGTCCTGGAACATGATCCATTTTCAAAAATGTTCAGTGTGCAGTAGAGGAGAAAATATAGTCATTTCTTTTTTGAATGGAAAGTTAAATATTTCATCCTTTTTAACAGTTCAATTTGGCCCTTATTTCTTTGTTAACTTTCTGTCTTCATGAGCCATCCTTTATATAAGTGGTGTGTTGAGATCTCTGAAAATATTGTATTTCAGTCAATATGTTGTATTAGGCCTGCTAAGAGTTGGTTTATGTTACTAGTTGTTTCAGTATTAGGTGCATAAATATCAATAACAGTTATATCCTACTGGTGAATTGTCTCCCTGATCATTATATGGTGAGTATATTTGTCTATAATTACTTATTATATTTGAAAATCTATTTTAACTGACATGAGAATAATAGTTCCTTTTATTCTCTTTGAGTTAACAGCATATATGATCTTATTCCAAACTACTATTTTAAGTTTCTTTTTATCTTTTTGTTTTAAATGGGTCTATTGTAAATAACGTATTAATGGCTGAAAATCTTTCAACCATAATGTTAGTCTATATGTTTTTATTGGTGAATTCCAGACCATTCACAGTTAGGGTGATCATTGACATAAACTGTTTTTTACCATTTTGTTTTTGATTTTTGATTGTCTTATTTTCTGTTGTTTATCTTATAATTTGTTTCTCTCTGCCCTTTCTGAATAGCTTTCCTGGTATGTCTATGAATTTCTTTTTTTCTTCATCTATGGGTCTCTATTTTGGATTTTTGGAAAGTGCTCACCAAGTGCATAAATGGCTATGTCTTAAGCCATTTATGTTCTCCTGCTCTCACACAGTTAACTATGCTGCTTCTATTATTTCTTCCTTTCCCTTAATGTTTTGTTGTTCATTCATGATACCCTTTCTCATACTTCTGGTTTTGTATTGATGTCTTTATTTTGCTCAGAAAATTGTGTTTCCTTTTTTTTCTTTTTTTGTAAAAGAGCTCCTTTCAACATTGTAGGGCATGTCCAGTGGTGGTTAACTATATCAGCTTCTGTTTCATTTGAGAAACCTTTGTTTCACCTTCAAACTTGAGTTATAATTTTTGTAGGCTAGAATATTTTTGATTGACAATTTTTTTTTCTTTTAGGACTGTGAACACTCCCTTCCACAGTCTTCCTACCTAGACAGTCTCTGTACTTAAGTGTGGGGAATCCTAATTTGAGACACATTCTTGTTTCTTGCATTTCTTGCTTTATCTTTGATTTTTGATAATTTTCAATGATGTGCCTAAATGTAGGTCTTCTGACATTTAAAATTTTGGGTGGTTTCTCTGCTTCTTAGACATCCATATTCAATTCATTCTTTTTTATAAGATTTATTTATTTATGCATACAAGAACTGGGGTACAGGCCAGAGGTGCGGGGGGTGGGAGGATTCACTAGAGACAGAGGGGAACAGAGCAGGCAGATTGACTGAAGTACACTGCTGAAGGGAGCAGAGGGCGAGTCAGGAGAGGTCTGCTGCACCATGTGGGTATCTCCCTGGCCGGTGATCGAACTTGTGCTGCAGTGGCTGCGAACATTTCCATAGGTTGCGTCTTAACCCCTTGCGCTACCAGGGAGACCCCTAATTAATTCTTAAGGCTTGGAAAATTCTGTTATAATTTATTTGATTAAGGTTTCTGCTCCCTTTTCTGACTCTTCACTACTTGCAATCCCAATAATTCTTACTTTTCTTCTAATTAAATCTGATATTTCTCATGTAGCTTCCTCATTTTTATTTTATGTTTATTTTTTTCTAAATGTGTGATTTGTTCATTTGAGTTTTTGAAATCTGAAATTCTTTCAGTTTAATTCTATTTAAAGATTTCTAAATCTGTTTATCATTCACAGTCTCTTTTGTGATATTTTTATATATTCTGTCTCTTTGGTGAACAAGTTCCTGGAACCCCTTTCTAAGATTTTGCATCTGCCTATCTGCCTTTGATTTACCTTCCAGTAGAACACATATTGAACTTTTAAGTATTATTTTAAAATTTTCACCAGATAGGTTCTCGGTCTTTGTATCCTTTATATTGGTACAAGAACTTTTGTTCTTCTCATTTGCTTTCCCATCATGTGTTCAGATGCTCCTTTTTTCCTTGACAGGAGATAGTAACAGGAAGGGACTCTGGGTCTTTAATACCAATTTCTCAGTTTGAGGAGTGAAGTTAGTCATGTCTACCTCTTCTTCTTTCATTCCACAGCAAGTTGTATTCTGTGCTTAGGTTGTAACATTCCACTCTCCCTCTCTGTTGCTCATTTCTGCTGTTTCATTATCTATGAAGCTTGTGTCTCCTGGTGAGAGTAGCTAGGTTTATACCACTAGGCTCAAGAACTCAGGACTAATTTGCACTTGGCCAGGAGGTTACTTTGTCCAAAAGTGTGGTGTGTGAGCATGTACCAACTTGTCACTATAGCCACCAACATTGGCTGTGCCACTTCTGCAGGGCTGCAACATCCATGAGGCATTTGTTTACTTTCCCAATAATTTCATGAGTTTTCACAAGTCCTTCTCTCTGCTGTTGAACTTTCTATGGAGTCTGGCCTAACTCATTCTGGCTTCTCTTTTATCTCTTCTAGGTGGGAGGAGATGAGGGGGCTTTCCATGTCCATGCCAATTCCACCTCCAGGTTTCCAATCTCTCAGCTCTGCATCACAAGTTCCCTCTGCCCCATGTTGGGAAATACCCATTCACAAGTCAGCAGAGTTCTTCCAGGGAATTTAACAATGCCTGGGCTGCCCTAGTTGTTTCTTGGGTGCTTGACGCCAAGCCCAGTCATGTTGTCCTTCACTTGCTCCTATTACTTTACCTCAGTAGCCATTAACCTCAGACATCTCTGAAAAAAAATTCTGAGGCTCAATAGATAGCACAGATTGTCTGGATCTTCTTATGAGCAGATATTATCTCTATACTGAGTGGATCTCCACTACTGGTAATTTCTTGCTTCAGTTCATCCACAGTGATCTTGTCCATCAAGTACCAGATAGGTTTTTTTTCCCAAGATTTATTTATTTATACAAGAGCTGGAGTCCAGGCCAGAGGTGAGGGAGGGTGAGAGGATTCACCAGAGACAGAGTGAGGGCAGAACAGGCAGAGGAACCAAAAGCACTGCTGAGGGGAGCAGCGGGCAAGGCAAGAGAGATATGCCACGCCATGTGGGTATGTCTGTGGCTGACTAGGAATCGAACCTGTGCTGCAGAGGCTGTGGACAGCTTCACAGCACAGCGCTCAACCCACTGCACCACCGGGGTGGCCCTTGTTTTTTATTTTTTAAGATTTATTTTTATTTTTTAAGTTCATTTATTTATGCATACAAGAACTTTGGTACAGCCAGAGGTGTGAGGGGGTGAGAGGATTCACCACAGACAGAGTGGTGAACAGAACAGCCAGACTGACTGAACTACACTACTGAGGTGAGCAGCAGGCTAGACAGGAAAGGTCGGCTGTGCCATGTGGGTAGCTCCTTGGCCTGCCGGGGATCGAACTCATGCTGCAGAGGCTGCAGATAGCTTCACAGTGCTATGCTTAACCCTTGTGCCACCAGGAAATCCCAAGATTTATTTTATTTATTGATTCATAGAACTGGGATGTAGCTCAGAGTTACAGAGGACTCACCAGGGAGACAGAATGGGGAGCAGAACAATCAGATCTATTGAAATGCACTGGTGAGGAGAGCAGCAGGTAAGACAGGAGAGGTCTGCTGCACCATGTGGGTAGCTTCCTGGCTGGCAGGGATCAAGCTCCGATCATCTAGGATATGCCACTGAAACTTCACCACCATTAGATCAAGGAAGCCCAAGTACTAGATCTTGACACTGAATTCTATGCAGGTGAAACATAGTAAACCCTGGGGGATGAAGTGGTTGTTGGGTCTCCATCTGCATACTTATGATTGCAGGACATATCTCAATAAGAGACACCTGGGGAGAAATTAGAATACTGGACTTAGACATAGAAAATATTTAAAGACCAACATGAGGATAGATGCTGCCTGTCCCACCCCAGATAGCACTTTCTGAATAGAGACTAAGTTCCAGTCTGAAGGCATACATGAAAAGCTTGAGGCATCTCCATAAACATCCCTGCTCAACAGTGGTGTAAGTGCCCAAAGTTGCATCAGCTTTTAACTATCAAAAGCCCTGCACTTAATTAACTTCACCAAGTACCAGTAGCTTAGTTGCCAACATCCCCAGCTGTTTAATTGCCAAAGCTCACAAGTTTAACTCTACAAACCTCAGAAACTTAAATACAAAAAAAAAAAAAAAAACAGAAAAACAAACAAACAAAAAATCCAAGTAGTTTTTACTGCCAGAAAAACCAGCAGTTTATCTGCAAAAGTACCAGCCACATACCCATTTCTCATCATCCATACAGGATACCAAGGGATGGAGCTCCAATTTTTACTATCCAGATGATGTCAGGGTAGAATCTGAAAAACTAATCCTTATGATATCAAATTGGGTATTAGCCACACACTGGTTCAAAGATGAAATCTTCTCTGTTCCTTTTACAATTTCTCCATTTTCAATTTTTGTCACCATTTCTATGGTGATGAAAGTCAGATGTCTGTTTGCTGGGGTGAGGCCTCAGAAGATAGTTTTCTCTGATATTTCAGTGTGTTCAAAGTAAATAGTTGTCAGTTACAACACATTGGTCATTTATATCTGCAGTGGCAAATTCTGCTTTCGAGAAAATAGTTATTCCAATGCAAAAGAAGATAAAAAATCTCAAGAATATTTATGGGCCTCCCCTGGTGGCGCAGGCGGTTGAGTGCAGTGCTGTGAAGCTATCCCCAGACTCTGCAGCACTGGTTCAATACCAGCTGGCCGGCGGGGGTCCAACATGGCAGGGAAGACCTCTTCTGTGATGCCCGCTGCTCCCCTCAGCAGTGTAGTCTGCCTGTTCTGTTCCCTGCTCTGTCTCTGAATCCTCTCACACTCCCACACATCTGGCCTATACCCTGGTTCTTGTATAAATAAATAAATAAATCTTTACAAAAAAGAATATTTAAGAGAGACTACTACTAAAATCATTTCTCTCTGCCTTCACCCCAATTCTATCAAATAGAATATTAAAGTGCATTTGTAAGTGAAATCTAATTCTAATCTATCTGATCTGTTTTGTTGTTGTGTTTTTTAAATCTAAACTCAGGACAGCATAACTAAGTAGATAGCTGTTGGCTTTGTTGGAACTTTTCATAACTGATCTTAGATTGAGCTCTCAACATTTCGCCTTTCTAAACCTCAAGGGTCACACCATTGGGTGGTCTCACCAGACTACACCTACAGAATTTGTAGCTTTAGATATATTTCCTCTTCTCAAAATTTCCAAGATTTTTCTTTGTGAAATATCCAGGTCTTTCCATGGAGGCGGGACTCCTTACTTTTCTGGGAGGTCTCTACAACATGAAAGGCAAGGTGGCAAGTTTTTCTTCTTGGCACTGGTCAATCTCAACTCCCCTAATGTTTCAACTGTGGCAAGTCTATCAAATCCTGGATGATGAAATCAAGTTCCCTATTCCCTAAAGAGAAATAAAGAAAATTCCTTATTGAAATTAAGAATACACATTGCCATTTTTTTTTAAATTATGATGGTATCAGGGAGAGAGAAAATGCAAACTCAATTTAGTTCTGATCATAAATGGGAAATTTTGATTGCTGCAGATCATGATCACTTAAAAGGAAAAAAAAAAAATCCTTGAATTAAAAGAAACAAAAAATCAGTAACTGATTTTGTTAACAATACCATATTAATTTAATTCATTCTATGTAGAAAACTTTCAATCTTGAGTTCATCAATGAACATGTATCTTAAAATATTTTTAGGGCCTTCCCTGGTGGCGCAGTGGTTGAGCACTGGGCTGTGAAACTGCCCACAACCTCCTCAGTGCTGTTTCGATTCCCGGCCAGTGAGGGTCCCACATGGTGCGCAGACCTCTCCTGCCATGCCGCTGCTCCCCTCAGCAGTCTACATCGTCAATCTGCCTGTTCTGCTCCCCGCTCTGGCTCTGGTGAATCCTCTCACCCTCCTGTGCTTCTGACTGTACCTACCCAGTGGTTGTATAAATTAATTAATTAATTAATTAAAAAATATTTTTAAAGTCATTCTCCTGCTAATTTCCCCAGAAACAATTTCTGCAAAAGATAAAGAGCTCTGAATAAGCAAAATTAAAGATTTAATAATAACAGAGTTTATGAAGAAATTTGTTCAACATTATAACTTACAACATTCTAGAACAACCAAAAGTAACAACCAATATTATATCAGAATATATCAGACACAAGAAATCTCACATAACAATGTTTAGGAAGCCATTATTGACATTCATGTATAGGATAACATGAAACTTTTTCTCAAGCAACAATGCTTCCCATTAACTTCCAATTTACCAGATAAATACCCAGTATGTTGAATTTGTCTAATGTCATTCCCATAAGGAAATGGGGAGATCTTCTGGAGTATCTCAGGAGCTCTACTTAGGTTCCTTAAAATCTCCTGTGATAAAGCAAACAAAAGACTATGAATTTTTTCCTATTTTAGATTTCTGGTATGTTTTATTACAAGTATTAGAGAAGACTCCTTTTAATTACCAGGCAGTGATAATTTAAGATATCAACATTTCCAACTAGACTTGACATCACAATGTTAACCGAATTAGACCCTTCCAATCTTTCCATTCCAAAAGTAAACATTTTTCCTCAACCAAATTTTAACTTAATATTTCAGTTCCATAATTATTCCAGTTAATAATTTTACCTTCACAACTTTTCAGTTTCCCAACTTTTTCTGACAATTGGGCTTGGATATTCTATTCTGTCAGGTCTAAATCACAAATTCTAAAGGATTTAATGATTCATCTGGAGGCATAAAAATCCTAAAGAAAACAAATTTATTAGTTACAGCTAAAATGTCCTGAATATGATGTATGAAATGTTTTAGCCTATATACTTGTTCTATGTCTGTTCCAGTGCTTAAGTTTGAAGCTTGGAATTGTCTTCCAAAGACAATTTCAAAGGGCTTATATATAGTCCATTTCTAGGATACTTATAATTCCCAGTGGCTTTGGACAATTGAGTAAAATCTCTTGCCAATCTTCAAAAGGGCATTTGCCTCAATATTGTACCACAATAGTGTTAGCATATGAATCAATCTTAGGGTTATTCTTGACTCATAAACAGCAACCTTGGGTGATTTGATGACCCACTTTGTGCAAACTAGTGCCTTTTAAAATGCACATAAACTCTATTTTTATTTTATTTTTTATTTTTTTTTTTTACTATTTTTTTTTTTAATATTAAAATTTATTTTTATATTCCCCCATACAATTGCAAACGCCCCATTCTGACCCCAATCCTTCCCCTCCCGCCCCCCAAAAAGTGTCTCTGGTTCATAGTTTTTTGTTGATTTTGATTTTCACTTTCTTATATTCATTTTCCTGGTCCCTTATTTAAGTTTTCTAGATTCCTGCTATGAGTGAGACCATCCGGTATTTTTCTTTTTCTTTTTGGCTTATTTCGCTGAGCATGATCCCTTCCAGTGCCATCCATGTTGCTGCAAATTGCATGTGTTTATCTTTTTTGAATGCTGAGTAATATTCCATGGTATATATGTACCACATCTTCTTGATCCAGTCATCTATTTTTGGGCATTTGGGTTGTTTCCAAAGCTTAGCTATTGTAAACAGTGCTGCTATAAACATAGGAGTGCAGGTGCTCTTTGGAATTGATGTTTCTGTGTCCTTTGGGTAAATACCTAGGAGTGGAATTGCTGGATCATATGGAAGTTCTATGTTTAGTAGGTCCAGAAATCTCCACACAGCTCTCCATAATGGTTGGACCAGTTTGCACTCCCACCAACAGTGCACAAGAGTTCCTTTTTCTCCACATCCTCGCCAACATTTGTTGTTGCTAGTTTTTTTAATATGTGCCATTCTCACTGGTGTGAGATGGTATCTCATGGTAGTTTTGATTTGCATTTCCCTGATTACAAGTGATGTTGAACATTTTTTCATATGTCTGTTGGCCATTTGCATTTCCTCTTCAGAGAAGTTTCTTTTTAGCTCTTCTGCCCATTTTTTGACTGGATTATTTTCTTTGTTGTTGCTGAGTCTCATCAGCTCTTTGCAGATTTTTGTGATCAGTCCTTTATCATTAGTGTTGGGTGCAAAAATGTTCTCCCAGTTGGTGGGGTTTCTCTTTGTTTTTGTTATTGTCTCTTTTGCTGTGCAGAAGCTCTTTAATTTGATGTAGTCCCAGCTGTTTATCTTTCTCTTCACTATCACTGCTTTGGGTGATGTGTCTGTAAAGATGTCTTTGATGTGCAAATCCCGTAGTGTTTCGCCTATATTTCCTTCTATGTATTTTATGGTTTCAGGTCTTATGTCTAGTTCTTTAATCCATTTTGAGTTGATTTTTGTGTATGGTGTGAGGTAGTGGTCAAGCTTCATTCTTTTGCATGTAGCGACCCAGTTTTCCCAGCACCATTTATTGAACAAACTTTCTTTGCTCCAATGCATAGTCTTTGCTCCTTTGTCAAAGATTAGTTGACCATAAATCTGTGGGTTTATTTCTGGATTTTCTATTCGATTCCATTGGTCTGTATGTCTGTTCTTGTGCCAATACCATGCAGTTTTGATGATTATGGCTTTGTAGTATAGTTTGAAGTCTGGGAGTGTGATGCCTCCATTTCCTTCTTTTTTTTCAGTAGAGCTTGGCTATTCGGGGTTTTTGGTGATTCCATATGAATTTCATCAATAATTGTTCTATTTCTTTGAAGAATGCCATTGAGATTTTGATTGGAATAGCATTGAATCTGTAGATTGCTTTTGGTAGGATGGCCATTTTAATAATGTTTATTCTTCCAATCCATGAGCAGGGGATGTCTTTCCATTTCTTTGTGTCTTCTTCTATTTCTTTTAACAGTGTTTTATAGTTTTCTTTGTATAGGTCCCTTACCTCTTTTGTTAGATTTATTCCCAAATATTTGATTTTTTTTGTTTCGATAATAAAAGGGGTGGTTTTTTTGATTTCTTCTTCTTCAGATTTATTGTTTGTGTATAGGAAGGCTACTGACTTTTGTGTGTTGATTTTGTATCCTGCCACTTTACTGAATTGATTGATGAGTTGAATTAGTTTTTCTGTGGAGATTTTGGGGTTCTCTATGTATATTATCATATCATCTGCAAATAGTGATAGTTTGACTTCTTCTTTTCCTATTTGGATTCCTTGGATGTCTTTCTCTTGTCTTATTGCTCTGGCTAGGACTTCCAGTATTATATTGAAAAGCAGTGGTGAGAGTGGACATCCTTGTCTTGTTCCAGATCTTAATGGAATTGCTTTCAGCTTTTCACCATTGAGAATGATACTGGCTGTTGGCTTGTCATAGATGGCCTTTATGATGTTGAGGTATGTTCCTTGTATCCCAAGAATTTCAAGGGCTTTTATCATGAATGGGTGTTGCACTTTGTCGAAAGCTTTCTCAGCATCTATTGATATTATCATATGGTTTTTATATTTCTTTTTGTTGATGTGTTGGATAACGTTGATTGATTTTCGGATGTTAAACCATCCTTGTGCCCCTGGAATGAATCCAACTTGGTCGTGGTGAATTATCTTATGGATACATTGTTGGATTCTGATAGCTAAAATTTTATTGAGGATTTTTGCATCAGTGTTCATTAGGGAGATTGGCCTATAGTTTCCTTTTTTGTGTTGTCCTTATTCGGTTTTGGTATTAGTGTAATATTGGCTTCATAGAACGTGTTTGGTATTGTCCCTTCCTTCTCAATTTTTTGGAAGAGTTTGTGAAGGATAGGCACTAATTCGTCTCTGAATGTTTGGTAGAATTCATTTGTAAATCCATCAGGTCCTGGGCTTTTGTTTTTGGGGAGGTTTTTAATTACCATTTCAATTTCGCTGCTTGTAATTGGTCTGTTTAGGTGTTCTATTTCTTCTTTATCTAGCTTTGGGTGATTGTAGAGTTGTAGGAATTTGTCCATCTCCTCTAGATTGTTGAACTTGTTTCCATATAACTGTTCATAGTAGTTACTGATTATTTTTTGATTTCTGCTGTGTCCGTTGTGATTTCTCCTCTTTCATTTATGATTCTGTGTATTTGTGCTTTCTCCCTTTTTCCTTTGTGAGCCTGGCTAGGGGTTTGTCTATTTTATTTATTTTTTCAAAGAACCAGCTCTTGGTTTCATTGATCTTTTGGATTGTTTTTTTAGTTTCAATTTCATTTATTTCTGCTTTGGTTTTTATTATTTCTTTTCTTCTACTGGTTCTGGGTTTTTTTGTTGTTCTTTTTCTAGATCTTTGAGCTTCGAGATTAGGTTGTTTCTTTGAGTTCTTTCTTGTTTTTGATGTGAGCTTCTATTGCTATATATTTTCCTCTTATTACTGCTTTTGCTGCATCCCATACATTTAGGATATTGGTGTCCTCCTTGTCATTCAATTCAAAGAATTTTTTAATTTCTTCTTTGATCTCCTCGTTAGTCCAGTGGTCTTCCAGTAGTGTGGCTTTTAATCTCCATGAGGTAGGATAGTTCCTTGCCTTCTTTTTATGATTTATTTCTAGTTTGATGCCTTCGTGGTCAGAAAAGATGGTTGGTATGATTTCAATCTTGGTGTATCTGTTGATGTTTGTCTTGTGCCCCAGTATGTGATCGATCCTGGAGAATGATCCGTGTGCGCTTGAGAAAAATGTGTACTCCGTTTTTTTTTGGTTTAGTGTTCTATAGATGTCTGTTAAGCCCAAATGCTCTAGGTCCTTATTTAGAGCTTTAGTTTCTTTACTTATTTTTTGTCTTGTTGATCTATCCATTGTTGATAGTGGTGTGTTGAAGTCTCCCACTACATATGTGTTTTCTCTGATGTCTGTTTTCAGAGAGGACAACAGTTGTCTGATATATTTTGGTGCTCTTTCGTTTGGTGAGTATATGTTAATGAGTGTTATTTCTTCTTGAAGTATTGTCCCTTAATCATAATGTAGTGACCATTGGGGTCTCTTTTTATTTTTTTGAGTTTGAAGTCTGTTTTATCTGATATAAGTATAGCTGTTCCTGCTTTCTTTTTTGGCCCATTTGCTTGTAGGATTGTTTTCCATCCTTTGACTTTGAGCCTATTTTTATCTTTTGTAGCTAAATGTGTTTCCTGGAGACAGCAAAAGGTTGGGTTTTGTTTCTTAATCCAGGCTGCAACTCTGTGTCTTTTTATTGAAGAGTTTAGTCCATTTACATTTAGAGTTAATATTGATATGTTAGCATCTGTATTTGCCATTATGTGTTGTCTTTCCTTTGATTTTATTTATTTATTCTTTTAATAACTTTTTTTTTTTTTTTTTTGGTCTTCTTTCGTTGTTATTCGTCCCTCTGAGGTTCTGGCTTTAGGATTCCTTGTAGTATTTTTTGGAGTGGGGGTTTAGTCGCAATGAAATTCCGGAGTTTCTCTTTGTCTGGGAAGGTCCATATTCTTTCTTCATGGAGGAAAGAGAGCTTTGCGGGATAGAGTATTCTTGGTTGGCATCTGTTTTCTTGGAGTCTGTTGACTATGTCCCTCCACTCTCTCCTTGCCCGTAGTGTTTCTTCAGAGAAGTCTGATGTCAGCCTGATTGGTTTTCCTTTGAATGTTATCTGTTTCTTCCCTCTTGTCAGCTTCATTATTTTTCCTTGTCCTGGATTCTGGGAGCTTTACTATTATGTGTCTTGCTGTTTTTTCTTTCGTCGTGGAAGTTTGGTGTTCTTCTTGCTTCTTGTATATCAATTTTCAGCTCCTTCTTCTCATTTGGGAAGTTCTCTTCAATTATATCCATGAATATTTTCTCTGTTCCTACATCTCTCTCCTCTCCTTCTGGAATTCCTATAACTCTTATATTTCCTTTCCTCATGGAGTCAGATAGTTCCCGAAGTCTTTCTTCATTCTTTTTCCTTCGTACTTCTCTTTCCTTTTCTGTTTTGGTTCTTTTTATTTCTGTGTCTTCAAGATTACTTATTCGTTCTTCCATTTCATCTATTCTGCTTTCATTGCTTTTCCCAGAGTTCTTTAGTTCCTCCATTAATTCTTTGATCTCCTGCATTTCTCTTACTTCCCTCTTTAGGGACTCAATTTCCTTCTTCTGATCTATCACTATTTTAATCATGGCAATTTTAAATTCTCTTTCTGGAAGGCTCAGAAGTTCTTCCAAGTTGCTGTCGTTGCAATCTGGGGAGTGGTTTTCTTTTTGTGGTGTGCTTCTTTCCTGAGGAGTTGTTAGGTTGCGTGTGGTTCTTCTACTCCCTACTGTCTGTTTTCTAATTTGTCGTATGCGTTGGGACACTGTGTTGCTCGGACTGACTGACATCTTGGGTGAACTTCTCCGCTCCCCTCTGGCTCTTCCAGGAGCCATCTCTGTCTTCTGGGGGAGCTTTCTGCTGGTTTTAGGCAGTTTTTACTGAAGAAATGTCCCTGTTCTCAAATGGAGAAGCGGGATGCAGTCCCTGCGCCTCCGGTTTCAGGCACACTCTTCTGCGCCCCCGGTCTGCCCCGGACGTGGTTCCTGCTCCCTCTGTGGGCTCAGACTGCTGGTCGGAAGGGGCCTGGCGTGGAATAACTTCCCGGCTGGCCACTGCAGAAGCCTTCTGCCCTTTTCAAGCAGTCTTAAGAAATTTCCTGTTCTATGGGGTGTTAGTGACTTTTTTTTTTCCTGGTCACTAGGTGGCGCCAGAGATCTCTCCTATTGTCCTTGGGGGGCTGTTTTTCGTCCCCCCACCCCGTGGGACAGGGAACAGAGCGGGAATGGTAGGGTACACCTCAACAGCTTTGGGGTGCTGTGTCTGCCTTGTGCCCCACCGTCGTGGAGAAACCACGCCCCGAATTTTCGTGCCCCGGGTCTCAGTTCAAAGCCCTCAGGTCCAGGACGCGGGCTGTAGCCCAGTTCAGTGGCGCGGGAATGGCGCCTTTTGCACCGCTCCCGTGCCCGGGTGCCTGGTTCCTGCTCACTCAGGGAGGGACCTTCACCTCAGTGAGGACCTCCGTGCGTCTCCCCGCAAGCCTAGGTCGTCTCCCCGCAAGCCTAGGTCGCAGGCGCGGGTACCTGGGCAGCCGCGATTCCGGTCTGCACTTGCTTTTCAAGCTCCCCGAGCGCGCCGCGTTTCCGCGCCAGCTTACCGGCAGCCCGGGCTGTGTGCGCGTCTCCCGGGGTCTTTGTTCTTCTCTAATGGCGCCCGGAGCCGTTCGCTCACCGCAGCGGCGGATCCTGCAGGGTTCGCCTCAGCTCCCGTTCACGGGGTGTGGTGGCTGCAATAGTTCCTTTCCACTCACAGTCCCGCTTGCTGCGTCGTTTGTTCTTGTTGGTTGTTTTGGTTTGTTGTTTTTCTCCCTCTCTGCCGGTCAGAGAGTGCCGCCTCTGTGGGCGGGGGAGGGGAGCAGGGTTCTGCGCTTCCCTCCCTTCTAGTCCTCTTTTATGGCCACTTTCTTCTTCGGGTAGTTTGCTGGAGTCACCCGTTTATCTTCCGTGTCCCAGTTCTCACTGGGACCTGCGCGCTTTCCTCCCTATTAACTTTTTTAATGGGAGATCTTACTCGCAGGTCTCCTCGCCGCCATGTTGCTCCGCCCCCTCTAAACTCTATTTTTTAAATAGTATTTCTTTTTCCATGGAAGAATAAGGGTGTAAGCCAGGGGTGCAGGGTGTGAAAAGATTTATCAGAGACAAAGAGCAGAACAGGTGGATTTACTGAAATACACTGCTAAAGGCAGTAGTGGGAGAGGCAGGAGAGGTCTGCTGCACCATATGTGGACCAGCTCCCTTGCCGGGGATCAAACTCAGGCTGTAGTGGTGATTATGCTGAGACTTAAGTCCTAGACCACCAGGGAGGCTCCAACATATAGACTCTGGTAAGAATCTCCTCATAGTGGTTTTTTCAATACCACATAAAATAGGGCTTCTAGAAGGAGTATCAGACCATGCAAGTTCATTCTTCAAGTGGAGCTGGGGTCAAAGTTAATACATTCACATTCACCAACCCTTCACTCATCGAGTCAGTATACTTGGAGACAAACTGAGATAAGTCCATGAGAGGAATGAGTGTCCCCAGGAGAGCAGAATGATCAGTAGCCTCAGTCACAAATCAGTTATTCTGTTACCTTTAACATTTTTAGATGTATCCTGTTGATGGAAGGAACAACACTGCTATAGCTGAAACCAAAATTATATTTTCTGCAAGGTCAAGATTTCTAGTGGGTGTTCAATGTCTGTTGAGACCCTTTCATTCCATATGGCACCATATGCATATAAAACCATGAAAAAAGTACTTCTAGTCAGTGTATACACTTACCCTTTTACCTTGAGAGAGTTCCAGGAATCAAGGTCAGAGTTATAAGTTCAATCTTCTGTGCTGACATCCCTGTTAGGATGACTTTGTTTCTATGGTGATCTGAAGCTTTGCCAGTGCATGTGCTGTGCAATGACAATCCTGTTCCATATCCTCTAGATATGGCAGGGATTGTTTCAATAGTTTCTAGACATTATGGGTTAAGCTTCAATTCTCAAGTCTCTCTGAATAGATGGGAAGCAAAACTTTATTTTGTTTTAAGATTTATTTTATTTACACAAGAACTGGGATACAGGCCAGAGGTGTGGGAGGGTGAGATGATTCACCAGAGATAGTGTGGGGAGCAGAACAGGCAGATCTAGTGAAATACACTGCTGAGGGGAGCAGCAGGCAAGACAGGAGAGGTCTGTCATTCCATGTGAGTAGCTCCCTGGCAGTCCAGGAATCAAACCCACGCTGCAGAGGCTGCAGACAGATTCACAGTGATGCTCTCAACTTGTTGCACCACCAGGGAGGCCAGAAGCAAAACTTTAAAGAGCTACTGACTCACAATTGCATATTAGGATTATCTTAAAGAACCTCTTAATATTTCTCCATGTGTCCAATAGTCAACCAAATCCTACCACACTGTTTCAGCAATGTGAAAAACTTGTGTGTTGCATATGGAGTAATGGACTGAACTAAGGTAAATTTCTCATTTCATGAAGAAGATCAAATGTGGAAGCTACAACCTCAACCTGCAAACATGAAGGTCATACCATAGTAGTTCAGTCCATTTGTTTGGATAATAGCATAATAGGATGCTTTTTTTTTTTTTGAGACAAATAAGTGGATTAACACTCCTAGACGCAATCCTTGTCACTTATTCACATAGATTGGAAAGGTTTCCTGGGGTCTGGCAAACATAAGACTGTACTGATAGCAGCCTTCTCTTTTTTTTATCAGTCATCTTTACATTCAGGAGTACAAAACAAATGTTGGAAGTCTGAGCTTCTGAGGGCTTCATATAGAGATTTTGCTATTAGCCCAAAGTCTGCAAAACCCAGCCATTCCCAAAAAACACACTATTGCATTTAATTGCTAGGTACTTTAAAACTGAAATCCCCCAGTACTTCTGAGCAAGAACGATACATATTGGAACATGACTGGTTGAATGGTCACAAAGTTGAAGAAATTTGTATTTTCCCTAAGCAGGGATTGGATTAATTTTTTAATTGTTAATGATTGTGACAAGAAAGAATGCTTACATTTTATTTTTTTCCCCCTAAATTCTACTCTTTACCTACCTTCTCATTCCACCCAAGGCACATAAGGGATGTTGTGAATTGACCTAACTTGAGAATAATAATCGGGACTGTCTTCTTAGATTGATCCCCATTCTTTCTATAATAGTGGAAAAGTAAGCTTCTTTTCATAATATTGGAAAGGTCAGAAAGTTTGAAAAGCTACTAATAAGAAGGATCAAAGCAGGGAGAATAGTTAAGCTTTGCCTTAGACTTTAGGTGAATATTCTTATAATTAGTACCTATGAGGACAAACTTTCTGGACAAAGTTTTCCACCCCATCAACAGATTATTTAGAGACCTTCAGGGGAAAGAAAGAAATTTTCCTTTCTTTTTCAAGTATTTTCAAGAGACTTAAAGTACTTTACAGCCTTTTCACTGTCAATTTACATTTCATTATTATGGAAATCAACTTATAATCCTCTTGTCCAAAATGAACTTTGTCTATGGTCAAGTCATCTAAAACTAAGAGAACAACAGAAGAAGTATAAAATATAAATGTGCAATAGTTCTATAAAAATTTGGTTTCCTCAATAGCTACCTATCTGTTTCTGTCCATTGCTGACTTATGTTCTTAGTAAGAGGAATTGACATTTGTGGCGGCCAACTCTCACACAAATATTATTATTTCCATAAATCTAGAATAATTGTCTATGATTTATCAATTGAACCCCAAGCTAGGATAATGCAGAATTTTATAAACAACAGACAGATAATGTATCTAAGGAGCTAGGAAATAATTTTGAGAGAAAGGCAGATTATTTTTGTCTTCAAATATTTAATGTAATCAACATGCAATAAAATCATATCAAGTAAACAATTACTACATTCAAAGAAACCAATTGGGGCCTCCCCGGTGGTGCAGCGGTTTTAGCGCTGGGTTGCGAAGCTCCCCGCGGCCTCTGCGGCGCCGGTTCGATCCCCGGCTGCTCCCCAGCCACCGGAGGAGGGTCCACATGGCGCGCAGACCTCTCCTGCCGCCCGCTGCTCCCCTCAGCAGTGTACTTCGGTCCTTCTGCCTGCTCTGCTCCCTGCTCTGGCTCTGGTGAATTCTCTCACCCTCCCGCGCTTCTGACTGTACCCAGTGCATGTATAAACAAACAGACAGATAAACAAATAAATAAATAAAATATGTGACTCTTTAAAAAAAAAAAAGAAAAAAGAAACCAATTGGATAAATTCTGGATGTAAACATGTATTTCTGGGGCCATGTTGCTAAGTGAGTAACTGAAAAGCACATACATGTCTTATGGCAGTGTCCTAGGGACTTAGTTGGGCCAGCAGAGGTGTGCTACACGAGCGAAAGCCTGTGGCATCATGAGTGTGGTTATCTACTGAAGGCATGGTCCGTTGCTAGCTAATAGGCTGCAGGAGGTAAGCTGAGATAATTGGGTTGCAGATGGTGGTAGCCAAGTAGACATTCATCCAGCAAGTGGCTGGGGCAGCAAATGGGGCCAAGCACAGCAGGCCCTGTGGGCACAGTGATTTTGGAGGCACAGTGAATTTACAGGCATTGTGAGCTATGTTTTTTTTTTTTTTTTCATAAATACACACCTAAATAAATAAATTAGCTAATATGCATAAGTAACTTTGGGCTGGTTTCTCTACATTTATAAGATGGCAATAATTTGTATTTAATGTAATCAAAGAGTAATGACCTTCAATTTGATCACAACTGAGCTCTTGTTCTTGTAATCTCATCTCAAAGGTCACTCTTGCTTTATGACTTCTATGAAGTCAGTGTATTTAGAAAATAAGGAACATGAAATAAGATCAAATTAAAGGACACTACAAGATCTTTACTCAAAGACAAATCATATTAGCTTGGGGCAGAGAAACAGCAATTTAAAAGGTCCTAAACTGGAAGAAAAACAGGAAATTTATATAAAGTTTTTTTTTTTTTAAGATTTATTTATTTATACAAGCATTGGGTACAGTCAGAAGCGCAGGAGGGTGAGAGAATTCACCAGAGCCAGAGCGGGGAACAGAACAGGCAGACCAATGAAATACACTGCTGAGGGGAGCAGCGGGCGGCAGGGGAGGTCTACGCGCCATGTGGGACTCTCATCGGTGGCCGGGGATCAAAATGGCACTGCAGAGGCTGCGGAAAGCTTGCAGCCCAGCGTTCAACTGCAGCACCACCAGGGGAGGCCCCTATATAAAGTTTTAAATTAAAGTTAGAGGATTGTGAGTTCTTCCTGTTATTCTAGTATGTATGTTCATCAATTCTGGAGAATTTTTTGGTCAGAACCTGCTCTCTTATAGGATTTTTATAAACCTTTCCTGCTATCATTTTTGTTTCTAACTTGAAATATTCTAAATTTGGGGTACCTACATTTTTATCTCCATTTTTAACCCTTTCAAAAGCCTTCTCATGATTTCAGACCTATTGATAATTATTAAAAAGTCATCTCTATGCCAAAATTATGAATATTAAATTTGCCCTGCCCCATTGGGCCAGTCTTGGGAAGTGGGTTACAGTATGAAATACAGGCTGCTGAATATTTTGATATCCCTGATGTGTCTAAGAGCTCACTGAAGCACTTCATCAGAAAACAAAAAGGATAAATTCTTTGAACTTCAACAAGGCTAGTTATATCTCAGATCTAACACATTTAAGAAACTGACTTGGTACCATTATATAAATATCCAAAATAAAGGGCTTGATTTTATCCCTTGAATGTTTTCCAAAATCATAAATTTAACCTAAATCACAAATGACTTAATCATAAAGTTAGCCACTTAATAAAAGTAATTTGCTGGTTCTGCTTGTTTTGTTTTTAATAGTCAATGAGCATTTGAATATGGGAGGGTCAGTGAAATAGATGGTCATAAGGTCAGTAGTCTCAGTGAAGAGGATTGCGGTGCAAAGGGGCTTGCTTGGCAATGAACAGTGCATGTTTATCTGCACAGCATGCTCACACTGGGAATTACTGGTATTTAAGATGGAAACATTATGTTCTTAACTCCTCTCTATACTGTTGTGGATAGTGAGTGCTGGAGATGAACAGATTGAAGTTTGAAGTCTTGATTTACTATTTCCTAGTTTGTCTCTCTGAGTCACACTTTAAAAACAGTGAGAAATATACAAAATTAACACTATATCTCATATAATGAGCTACTTTACATAAAACTAAGTATAATGTCAGTCTGGAATTGTGAAAACAGTAATTTTGATTTTTTAATCACTAATTTTGATTTGTAGTTATCAAAAGGATACTTGTAATATAATTGTATCATTTAAATCATCTGCAAATAAAGTAAGTTACCAATTTATGTTTCCTTGAACATTCTTTATTGCATTAAATTTCCATAGTCTTATCTATTCTTTCCTGGGGAAAGAATGACTTTTTAATGACTTTGAAACTGGTGAACTACTTGGTATGAATGCAGCCTAATTTTGGTAGGTCATACGCTAGTTTTAGTTTGAGTTTTATTTGGGGACCATATAAGCTTATATAGATTCTGTAAAGCAATCTATATAACTTATGCACACACTAGCATAAAAGAAAAAAAAAAAAAAAGACTGCTCTCATAAGAAGGAAGACCTGGACAACATGAATCTTAGCTTGACTAAAATGAATCTGGCATTTTAAACAAACTTTCCAGGTTACTATGTTCACTATCTGAAGTTTTGACAGATAGTCTCCCAGTTGCACCCTGTTCCAAATATGCCTCATAATTTTAACAGCATAGTTTTCAATTAACTTTCAACTCTCACAAACTACTTACATGTATTTGCAATAGTAGTTTGAAGGTGCGTATCAATGTCACTTACACAAAATCTCATAGCTCACAATAAATAAGGGTCTGGGATTAGATTTTGGACAAATCATATTGTTCTTATCTTCAGCTCCTTCTTGATGTTTCTTTTATTTGGATTAATATAAAGATTTTCAATTTTAGAGCAATCTTTGTTGTACCTACTTACCTCTCCTGTAATAAACAAATAAATGAGTAACTGGGCATCCCTGGACACACAGGGGTAAAGTCTCAGTGCTATCAAGCTATCACTAGCCACTGCAGCATGAGTTCAATTCCCGGCCAGGGAGCTAACCCACAGGGCTCAGCAGACCTCTCCTGTCTTGTCTGTCACTCCCTTCAGCAATGTATTTCAGTATATCTGCCTTTTCTGCTCCCCACTCTGTCTCTGGTATATCCTCTTACTGCCAGCATCTCAGTTCTTGTATCATAAATTAATAAATGTTAAAAAAACAAATAAATGAATAACTCCATAAGAAAAGACATTTTCATCTACAAATATTATACAATTAATCTTTTTTTTTCTCCCAAAGTGGAAAAAAATCCTGTTCATAATAGTATAAGTTATATTATTCTAGATATCCAAAAACACAAACCAAATATTTGGGAAAATGTGATTTCTCACAAATAAATCAGATGCAGAGTTTGTACTCTTAATGTGAAAATCTCAAGGGGATAATGTGATGACTTTCAGTGAGATATGGAACTGACTTTTAAAAAATCTAGGTTATAGGTGAAATCATCAGAATTCTTTGTCTAAGCAATACATGGGTTTCCTGAAAGAAGAGGGAAGGAAAGAAAGAAAGTCCTTGAAGTTACCAAAGATAATTTGACTCATATTAAGTATTTAACAGCAACAGTAACAAATAAGATCTATTTATATGTCAGAGAACTTTCTTTTAAAATATAATTTATGCAAAATAAAAGTGAATTTAATGTCTTTTGTGGCTAAAATAAAAAAAAAATTCAAATTGACAACTGTCCACATATGACATGGTGTTAGGAACAAATCTCCATCTCTTGACTCAGTTGTCTTTCAAATTAGCTGCAACCAAAGTAGGGTCTATAATGAGGGTTAGCCACAGTAGTATCCTTCAGGTCCAATAAAAGAAATTGAAATTTAGATTCAGTAGATCTTTCATAAGCCCAGAGATTCCTTCTGAAAGGATCAATTTGGTTTATTTCCAAAACAATTATCATTAATAAGATTTGATGCCTGAACAGGCTTCATCTTAGTCACCTATTTAACCAAAACTCCTGGGTTTGAAGTTTCATTCAAAATGCATGAACTATTTTAGAATAGGGATCTTTGCATCCAGAACCCACCGAGACTGCATGGAACTGGGAAAGGGCTGCCCCCACAGCCAGAGGTGAGCTGAAAAGCCCCCACAAGCCAGGCACCTTCTGGCCACCAGTCAGAGCCCAGAGGTGATCCAGCCAGCACGGGGGTCAGACTGCCAGCTCAGGGAAGTGCCTTCCTGACTCGCCACTTTAGAACAGGGATCTTTGTATGCAGAACCCACCAAGGCTGTGTGGAACTGGGAAAGGGCTGAACCAAAGTCAGAGGTGAGCTGAAGGCCCACAGAAGCCAGGCCCTGTCTGGCAGTGAGTTAGAGCCCAGAGAGGGATCCAGCTATTTGGAGCCCAGTGGGCAATCCAACCACTGCCAGGGCAGTCTGTGGGACCTTAAGATCCACCTCTGGAAAAATTAAAAAAACACAGAAGGAGGAGGTTTTCTGCAACAGCAACCATTAACATATGCATAATACGTTGCCCTACTGTACTTCTGGCATAACTGTATTTGACTTGATAGTACCATGAGTTTCAGACATCCCAGAAAGAGCACACCAAAATGATGCCAGCCAGTATCAGTGACACAGTCACCCAATGCATAGGACAAATTAGAAAACAAGCAGCAGGGAGAAGAAAAAATACAAGCAACCAACCAAAACCTCAGGGAAGACATACCACCACAAGAAAATCACCCACCAGATCAGTGAATTGAAAGAACTACTGAGTCTTCCAGATAGAGAATTTAAAATCACCATGTTTAAAAAAACTGAAAGAAGTCATAAGGGAAAACACTGATAAGGGAAAAATAATCAATGATCAAAAGAAAAAAAAAATTGAGTCCCTAAAAAGGGAAGTGAAAGAAATGCAGGAGATCAAAGTTTTAATGGAGGAGCTAAAGAACTCTGGGAAAAGCAGTGAAAGCAGAATAGATGAAATGGAAGAACGAATAAGTACTCTCAAAGACACAAAAATAAAAAAAAAAAAAAACAGAAAAGTAAAGAGAATGAAGAAAGACTATGGGAACTATCTGACACAATGAGGAAAAGAATATAAGAGTTATAGGAATCCCAGAAGGAGAGGAGAGAGATGTAGGAACAGAGAAAATATTCAAGCAAATAATTGAAGAGAACTTCCCAAACATGAAGAAGGAGCTGAAAATAGACTTACAAGAAGCTCAACAAACTTCTATGATGAAGAAGAACAACAAACTTCTATGATGAAAGGAAAAATACAGCAAGATACATAATGGTAAAGCTCCCAAGAATCCAAGACAAGGAAAACTTAATGAAGCTGGTGAGAGGGAAAAAAGAAAAACAAACAAACAAACGAACAAACAAACAGAAAACGTACAAAGGAAAACCAATCAAGCTAACATGACTTCTCCAAGGAAACACTACGGGCAAGGAGAAAGTGGAGTGACATAGTCAACAAACTCCAAGACAATAAATGCCAACCAAGAATACTCTATCCTGCAAAGCTGTCCTTCTCTATGAAGAAAGAATAAGGACCTTCCCAGACAAACAGAAACTCTGGAATTCCATTTCTTTTTTTTTTTTAAAGATTTCTTTATTTGTTTATACATGCACTGGGTACAGTCAGAAGCACGGGAGGGTGAGAGAATTCACCAGAACCAGAGTGGGGAGCAGAGTAGGCAGAAGGACCGAAGCACACTGCTGAGGGAGCAGCGGGCAGCAGGAGAGGTCTGCGCACCATGCGGGACCTGCCTCCGGTGGTCAGGGAGCAGCCGGGGATTGAACCGGCACCGCAGAGGCTGTGGGCAGCTTCGCAACCCAGCACTCAATGGCTGAGCCATTGGGGAGGCCCTGGAATTCCATTTCTACTACAGTAGAAATCAAAACAATAATCAGAAACTACTATGAACAGTTATATGCAAACAAGTTCAACAATCTGAAGAGATGGACAAATTCCTACAACTTTACAATCACCCAAAGCTAGATAAGGAAAAAACAGAACACCTAAACAGACCAATTATAAGCAGTGAAATTGAAATATTAATCAAAACCCTCCCCAAAAACAAAAACCGAGGACCAGATGGATTTACCAATGAATTCTATCAATCATTCAGACACAAATTATTGCCTATCTTTCATAAATTCTTTAAAAAAAATTGAGAAGGAAGGGATAATACCAAACATGTTCTAGGAAGCCAACATTATACTAATAACAAAACCAAAAAAGGACAACACAAAAAAAAAAACTATAGGCCAATCTCTCTATTGAACACTGATGCAAAAATCCTCAATAAAATTTTAGCTATCAGAATCCAACAATGTATCCATAAGATAATTCACCACAACCAAAGAGGATTTATTCCAGGGACACAAGGATGGTTCAACATCAGAAAATCAATCAATGTAATCCAACACATCAACAATATATATATAGTGTATATATATATAAGCCATAGGATAATATCAATAGATGCTGAGAAAGCTTCCGACAGAGTACAATACCCATTATGAAAAATGCCCTTGAAATTCTCGGGCTACAAGGAACATACCTCAATATCATAAAGGCCATACATGACAAGCCCACTGCCAATATCATTCTCAATGGTGGAAAGTTAAAAGCATTTCCATTAAGATCTAGAACAAGACAAGGATGTCCACTCTCACCAATGCTTTTCAATATAATACTGGAAGTCCTAGCCAGAGCAATAAGACAAGAGAAAGACATACAAGGAACCCAAATAGGCAAGGAAGTAGTCAAACTATCACTATTTGCAGATTATATGATAATATACATAAGAATCCCAAAAACTCCACAGAAAAACTAATCAAACTAATCAACCAGTTTAATAAAGAAGCAGGATACAAAATCACGAGATAAAATTCACTAACCTTCCTATATACAATCAATCTGAAGAAGAAGAAAGCAAGAAAAAAACATCCATTTATTATTGAAACAAAAAAAAATTCTTGGAAAAAAATTAACAAAAGAGGTAAAGGATCTATACAAAGAAGACTATAAAACACTATTAAAAGAAATAGAGGAAGATACAAAGAAATGGAAAGACATCCCCGGTTCATGGATTGGAAGAATTCACATTATCAAAATGACCATCCTACCAAAAGCAATTTCAGATTCAATGCTATGCCAATAAAAATTCCAATGACATTCTTCAAAGAAATACAACAAATTTTGATGCAATTCATATGGCGCCAATAAAAACCCTGAATAGATAAAGCACTCCTGAAAAAAAAAAAAAACACATATAAGAGGGAATGGAAACACCACACTCCCAGATTTCAAACTAAACTACAAAGCCATAATAATCAAAACTGAATGGTATTCTAACAAGGACTCACGGACAAATGGAACTGAATAGAAAATACAGAAATAAACCCACAGATTTACAGTCAACTAATTTTTGACAAAGGAGCAAAGAATATGCAATGGAGCAAAGAAAGTTTGTTCAACAAATGGTGCTGGGAAAACTGGGTGACTATATCCAAAAGAATAAATCTTGACTACTACCTCACACCATGTACAAAAAGCAACTCAAAATGGATTAAAGAACTAGACATCAGACCTGAAACCAAAAATATATAGAAGGAAATATAGGCAAAACACTACAAGACCTGCACCTCAAAGACATATTTAAAACTCATCACCCAAAGCAGTGATCATAAAGGCAAAGATAAACAGCTTGGACTATATCAAATTAAAGAACTTCTGGGCCTCCCCTGGTGGCGCTGGTTTGAGTGCAGGGCTGTGAAGCTGTGCACAGCCTCTGCAGCATTGGTTCAATCCCTGCTGGCCAGCGAGGTCCCACATAGCACATCAGACCTCTCCTGTCTTGCCTGCTTCTTCCCTCAGCAATGTATTTCGTCAGTCTACCTGTTCTGTTCCCCGCTCTATCTCTGGTGAATCCCCTCACCCTCCCACAAATATGGCCTGTACCCCAGTTCTTATATAAATAAATAAATCTTTAAAAAAAACAAATTAAAGAGCTTCTGTACAGCAAAATAGACAGTCTCGAAACAAGGACACTCCACCAAATGGGAGAAAATTTATGCACACAACACTAATGATAAAGGACTGATCACAAAAATCTACAAAGAGCTGGAGACTCAATAAAACAAAGTAAATAATCCAGTCAAAAAATGGGCAGAAGAGCTAAAAAGGAACTTCTCCAAATAGGAAATGCAAATGGCCAAAAGGCACATGAAAAAATATTCAAAATCAATTCCAATCAGGGAAATGCAAATCAAAACTACAATGAGATACCATCTTACACCAGTGAGAATGGCACATATTTAAAAACTAGCAACAACAAATGTTGGCAAGGATGTAGAGAAAAAGGAACACCCCTGCACTGTTGGTGGGAGTGCAAACTGGTCCAAACACCTGGAAGGCTGTGTGGAGATTCCTCAATCTGCTAAATATGGAACTTCCATATGATCCAGCAATTCCACTCCCAGGTATTTACCCAAAGGACACAGAAATATTAATTCAAAAGGGCACCTGCACCCCTATAATTATAACAGCACTATTTACAATAGTTAAGATATGGAAACAATCTAAATGCCCAAAAATAGATGACTGGATCAAGAAGATGTGCTACATATATACAATGGAATATTATTCAGCAATCAAAAAAGATAAACTCATGCCATTTGCAGCAACATGGATGGAGCTAGAAGGGATCATGCTCAGTGAAATAAGCCAGAAAGAAAAAAGAAAAATACTGGATGGTCTCTCTGATAGCAGGAATTTAGAAAACCTAAATAAGGGAGCAGGAAAAGACTAATTATGATAATGTAAAAATAATAATCAACAAGCAACTATAAACCAGAGACACACTACTACGGGTTGGGGGTGAGAAGGGATTAGGGTCAAAATTAGTTGGTGAGAATTATATGGGGACTATAACCAAGATGAAAATGTATACATTGTGCACAAATGAAAAATGATGTAAAAATATATAAAATTAAAAAAAAAATTAAAAATGCATGTACTAAAATCAAGAGAAACTTTGTTCCTCAAAAAAGATTGGGATTGTGTCTTGAGAAAAATAGTGAGAAAGTGTTGCAAATACAACACCTTGATTTTAATATACAGGAGTAAAAATATCAATTTAGATTGTTGAAAAACATTTCTCTACTCTTCTTTAACAATGGATATGGGTACAATACAGATGTGTAATAATATTTGGTGAAAACATTACTGCTCTTTGATCCCAGTTGTGTTCTTTTCTTCCATTTCTGCTCTCACTAGAGCCTTTGTTCATATTTTAATAGCTTCCAATCTTTATCATAAAACTTACTTTTTCCCAAGAAAATAGGAATAAATGACACAAATCTACAAAATAAGTGGAATATACAAATATTTTCATTATGTCTTAGTTTATGGGAAACATTTTTGACACTGGTTCAAGACAATGCGTTTTCTCTTATAATGCTCAGTTATTTATATATTTCTTTTTATAATTTTTTTAAAGATTTATTTATTTATTTATTTATACAAGAACTGGAGTACAGGTCAGATGTGCGGGAGGGTGAGAGGATTCACCAGAGACAGAGTGAGGAACAGAACAGGCAGACTGAAGAAATACACTGCTGAGGGGAGCAGCGGGCTAGACAGGAGAGGTCTGACGTGCCATGTGGGACCCTCGCTGGCCGGTGGGGATCAAACCTGTGCTGCAGAGGCTGTGGACAGCTTCACAGCGCTGTGCTCAACCACCTGCACCATCAGGGGAGGATCCATTTATATATTTCTATAGAGTATTTTTGTTTGTTTTTTGTTTTAGTTTTTGTTTTAATATTTTATTTTATATAATTTCTATAGAGTATTTTGATCCCACCTACAAGGCTTAGCAATTTGGGCCTCAAGTCTTTAATTATTACCTTTTTTTAAAGTTTTATTTATTTATTATTTATACAAGAGCTGGGGTACAGTCAGAAGTATGGGAGGGTGAGAGAATGCACCAGAGCCAGAGCAAAACAGGCAGACTGACTGAAACACACTGCTGAGGGGAACAGAGGGCGCTGCAGAAGATGTCTGCGCGCCACGTGGGACCCTTGCCGGTGGCCGGGGATTGAACCTGAACTGCAGAGGCTGCGGGCAGCTTCACAGCCCAGCACTCAACCGCTGTGCCACCGAGAAGGCCCTTAATTATTATTTTTTGGAAAAATATTATTTTTAAAAAGCAATTGTTTTAGTCAATCTAGGCTGATGTGTCTGCTTCATGGTGTCAGAAATTATTTACTCCTGGTAAATCTGGAAAAGCATCTCTATTTGTTGCAGATCATAAAATACTAATGCTAACACATACTAACTGAAAGGGTCACCTTTTTTTAGTCTGTTTCAATTATGTGCTTTCATTTGTGTACTCTAGTACACCCCAGTGTAAATCGAAACAATAATTGAGAGGCATGGATTTTAGTCTTCTTTGAATAGATATTTAAGCTATACAGAAGAAAAAAAGAGAGGTGTAAAAAGAAAATGGATGAATGAATGAAAACCATAGGCATATGAGTTGGCTTTTCATATAAATAATTCATATCAAATTAAAAGAGAAATGAGTTAAAGTGTTCCAACATAAGCAGAGATTAGGATGAAAAACTTAAAAAAAAAAGAAATAGTTTTATACAAAATGTAATCTACTTGTCATCAGGGAAACCTTGTAAGGGTGACCCTTTAACAACAAAGATATATATTAGAAGAATTTTTCATAAATATAATTGTTTTTCAAAAGCATGATGACCTCATTCATATTTATGTCAAATCTTTGTCTCTTTGGAAGACAGAAAAAAAATGTTCTGTGCTAATTATTGCTAATGAGATTATTAGATACTTACGCAAGTCTCAAAGTGTTAGGAGTCGGCGCCTTAACTCCGTCTGAGGTTCCCAAAAACCACGCAAAACCAGAGATGCAAAAGCAAAAGGCTTTATTGCTAGCTTAAGCTAGGGTCCGACTCTGCCTGGAGTACTGACACAGCAGTCTCATCAGGTTGAGAGAGGGACCCCTCCCAGAGCAACCAGCTGTTTTTGTACTTTGCTGACAGGATGCGGGGACTTTTCACACCTGGGGCAGGATCCACCCTGATTGGATAGCTCTCATGGTGCCAGCTAGGTTTCGTTTCTCCTTATGTTGTTGTTTCTGCCCAGAAATGAAACCTAGCTGTGTCCTTTTGAGATGGCAGTTATTTCTCAAAATGGCTGCAGTCTTGCTATGTTCCCAAAATGGCTGCTATACCCAGTTCTATAAGATCCAACAATCCCCCCTTTTTTGTAACTGTGAGATGAGGCTACTCCTAGCCTCACAGTTGGTCTTTTTTACTTGCAGGTATTGGCTATGTAAGACCAGCATCTGCACTGTGCTAACCCATTCATGGATGAAAGCAAGCAAGCAATTGAGTATACAAGGACTAAATGTTAGCATTAGCATGAGCAAAATTCAAGGTCCCGCAATGGCCAACAATAGGGTTGTTAGTCATGGGGAGGCATTAAACCAAGATTCAAACCATTCCTACTGAGATTCTCGCTCCTTCTTTTGTTTAGCTAAACCTTCCCTTACTTTGGCAAGGGATTTCTTAATGATCCCTGAATGGTTAACACAGAAGCAGCATTTTTCTCCTAGAGCTGCACACAGCCCACCTTGCTATAAGAGAATAAGGTCCAGTCCTCGGCTATTCTGTAACACCACCTCAGCTAAAGAGGCAGGAGTAGGCAGGAGTACTGGTGATTTTGGAAAATCAAGGAGGCATTTCCAGTACCGGCCCTTCTAGACTCACACCCAAAATTACACTGAGAGTGAGGATAGTCATTGGTTCTCTTTTGACCCGCTTGGACGTGGGCCAAGTAATTTCCTCCAGAGAATCAAGGAGGTTATTATATGAATGGTAAACCATTTTGGGAAACAATCGCACAAGGATGCAGAAGTCACGGGTCTGATTTAGGACTGTTTCATGGATACAAGGGGTCAGGCCCGTGGAACACGCCCAACAAGCGTCTGAGGGAGGGAGTATATAGGAGTGGGACATGTCAGGGCTAAGGGTCACATTCTGAGCGCATAGTCGTGCATGGGACTGGGGCACAGTTCCAATGCATAGATCTTGCCCGGATACCTGTTGTAGGGTTAATTTGGCCTTTTGCTGCCATCGACAGCCGCTGTCCTTTATGGAGGTGGAGAGATTTCCAAAGGCAGCGGTTCCCTCATAGAAGGGAGGGGCTGAGTCATAACACAGCCAGCAGGAAGAAGTCAAGTCAGGCCAGGAAGCATTGAACACCCAAAACACATGCCCAAGAATTTCAAGGAAAGGGTGAGTCTCAGGTGATTGAGCAGCCTGTACCATTTGTGTGACTGGGCGTTGGAAGTCACTCGGGGTGAGTGCTGACTGGGGCATCAGTGCTAACCTTGAGGAGGGAGGGAATGAGGTGGTTGCCAGAATGACGGGCTCTGGGGGATGGGATGGACTTAGGACCTTACCTGGACCTAGGACTTTACCTGGACCTAGGACTTTATTAGGTCCTACTGGCAGCAGGGGTAGCAGGGGTTCTTGATGCGGATGAGCATGAATCCTCAGAGTAAACACGATACCCGAATTCGTGCCGGGTATAGAGTCTGAGTCCCCAGGTCATTTCCTTAGTACATTGTGGGAGCAGCTTGGGGTCTCTAACTAGCTGGGTAAATTTTAGTATGGCTGGGGTGCACTGAGTCTGCATACAAGGCCCACCTGTCCCTTGATTTTTTATAAAGCCATAACCCAAGGTTTTAGATCCTGGGGCCTTGCCGACCTGAATATAATCCCTTTTTTTTGGCGCTGTCCAGGAAATATAACCGGTGGAGACACAACTCCAAGATGCACAGAAGTAATCTCTTGGGTCTCCACAGATGTGGGTGGCCCGCCCCTCGTGTTTTGGGCAAAGGTAAAAGTAACAGGTTACAGGTTACAGGCCTCCCTGGTAGCACAGCAGGTTGAGCTCAGTGCTGCAAAGTTGTCTGCTGCCTCTGTAGCACAGGTTTGATTCGCTGCCGGCCAGGGAGATACCCACATGGCAGAATACTCCTGTCTCTACCACTACTCTGCTCTGGTCAGTCTGCCTGTTCTGCCTTCTGCTCTGTCTCTGTTGAATTCTCTCACCCTCCCATGCCTGCCCTGTACTACCCCAGTTCTTATATAAATAAATTTTAAAAAAAGTGACAGGTTACAAAATGAATATATAAAAATGTATAGCCTTTCTATAGATAAACAAACAAGAACCAAAAGAAATAATCAAAATAACTCCATTTATAATTGATTCATAGAGAATTATATACCTAGGAATTAGTCTAAGGATGTAGAAGACCTACAGAATGTGAACTACAGGATATTATTAAAGGACTTGTATAGTTACACTAGGAGATAGAAGACTATCTCATAAGGATAATCAATATAATCAAAATTACTATTCTGTCTAAAATGACATATAAATTCAACACATTCTTCAGCAAATACCAATAATGATTTTTCAAATGATTTGAAAATATTTTTAAATGTATATGGAAACTACCAATGGCCTCAAACTGCAAAACAACTCTGAGTAAAAGGGAAGAAATGGAGGGATCAAACATCAAACTGACATCAAACTTTACATTAAGGCAAGAGTACTAAAAACAATATGGTATTCACACACAATTAGATAAATGAATCAATGGAATAAAATCAAAAGTCAGAAGTAAATTCATGTACATATCATCACCTAGCCTATACTATAGCAGACTTGGTCATAAAATGGGGAAAGAACAGTTTTTTTATAAATGGTGTTGTGGGGCCTCCCCTGGTGGTGCAGGTGGTTGAGCGCAGTGCTGTGAAGCTGTGTGCAGTCTCTGCAGCACCAGTTCAATCCCAGCCAGACCACAAGGGTCCCACATGGCACGGCAGACCTCTCCTGTCACGTCCGCTGCTCCCCTCAGCAGTGTATTTCATCAGTCTGCCTGTTCTGTTCCCCACTCTCTCCTGGTAAATCCTCTCACCCTCCCATGCATCTGGCCTATACCCCAGTTCTTGTATAAAATAAAATAAATAAATCTTTAAAAATCAATCAATAAATAAATTAATGGTTTGGAAATTAGAAAACCACACATGAAAGAATGAAGTTGGACCACTTGGTATTCTTATTCACTAAAATAAATGGCAAATACATTAAGATTTAGATACAAGAATCAAATAAGAAAATACATAAAAGAAATCATTGGTGATACATTCCATATCATGGTTTGAATCTGATCATTTAACTTATATGTGGACTACAGAGAAAGAAAAAAAGGGTCAGGTAACCCAAACCAATAACAGACTCTGGAAAGCTGGCTGTGAAACTGAGTTCATAAGAGGAGATGGGGAAAACAAAATGGAGAGGGGCACAACTGACAATGGAGGACTATGGATGGTTTGATGTGAGGATGCACATATTAGGAAGAGTGATCTTATGCCTCTGAATCACATAGTGTTGTAAACCAAGGTACTGCAATAAAAATATGTCACCTTATTATTATTCAGTTAGTAAGAACTTATTAATAAGGGGATAGAGAATACTTAAAATTATTAACCACAACATCTCAATTAATAAGGCTAGAAAGCACAATCAGGAAGGATTGTTCAATAGAAATTGAGCAATGATAAGACTGACACACTAGGATTAAGAACAGCTAAGTTATCACCTACAGACTTTACATCACCTGTTTCACCTGAATATTCCCTTAAGAGAGCATACACCAGTCAAGATTAGATTCAATGAAAAAATTACAAAAATCCAATGTACAAATGGTTTAAAGATATATAAGTTTATTTCTAATTGACAAGAAACCAGGAATTGTGCAACAAATTTGTTCCATAAATTTGTCAAAAAAATATTTCTATCTTCTCTATCATCCACACATATTTTTGTCAAAATTGGTCTCAGAATCCCATCGATCATGATCATGACACACTATGCTTTCAGAACAAGCAAAAAAATGAAGAAAAACACATAATTTCCCTTTAAGGACATAGCTAGAAATCATACAGAGCAATTCAGTTTTAGATGCATTGGCCATCATTAAGTTACATTCAGCCAAGAATCTGGGAAATCCATAACTTATACTAGGCTGTCAGAAGACATAGGAATGACTGGAGGAGCCTGTAACTAAGCAAGAAAGGAAAATTGGTATGAGGGCAATCATCATTTTCTGTTCCAGAACTTTCTCTTGAGAAACAATAAGGAGGAAGAAAAGTCAATTTGTGACTAGCGGGGAAAATCGTGTTAATAATTGGTGCCCAAAGTAATTGTTATTCATAATAGGGTAGGTATATGAGCTACATCAATGTGTGCTACTCAACTTAAACAATAGTGAAGAGGCCTGAGTCAGCGGAATGAAGCCTGACGAGAGGCCTTAGAACACCATTGAATGTCTCATTTTTAAATGTAAAAATGTGGGATTCATCTGTCATGTTATAAAATGATAGATTCCCAGCCTCATAATCCAGGAATATGCCTACTCTAAGTGGTTTATCTGGTAGGGTAAGACAAGTTTCTGGAGAGGTAAGGGCCCAGTACTCCCCCTTATATAACCTGATAGCCCAAAAACCATTATTTGGGGACACTGTGACCTTCTTCTTCCTTGTTACATTATCCCTACAAATTCCTAGATCCCAAGAATATGAGTCCTTAACTTCTATCTCCCAGTAATATCTCCCTGAACTAATACCTATTTGACCGAGCACACAGGGAAAACTTTCAAATCTTTCTGTGGAGCTGGGTAGATCTTGATGCATTTCTTGCCAGGTTACTTGTTTCCTGTTTTCAGACAAGTTGAGGGCAGGATGGGCTGTGGCTGCATCCAGAGTCAGCTTTACTGCAAAGACAGGTAGACCATCATATTTCTGAGAAGGTTATCACCTACTCAGATCTAAGGTCCTCATTTGTGAAGACTACTTTGGATTTGGCTACAGCCAACATATCTCCACCCATCTTTCCTTAGACTAATCCACAAGGAGTAGGGTTCCTCCTGAATCAGTATAGACTCACCAGCTTCGAACTCTTCTTTCTTCCAATCTGCAAGAAACATATGAATATGAGATCTGAAAGATAAAGCTGCCTTTCTATACAGAATATTTTTCCAGGATTAATTCAAGAATAATAGCAACCAAAGAAAATATTATTTCATATTCTTGCCTCTCTTTTCATAGTCTGCTAAATTACGTCTCATTTGAAGAACTCACTCATTCTTACACTTTGTTCATCTAATGTACCCATAAACTAAGTGTCTATAAACCAAATAACTTACTTTTGTTATGGTTTGCTTGGACTTTTTTTTTTAATTCTCCCCCGCCCTTTTTTCGGTTTGTTCAGACTTTTAAGCAAATAATAACTCCTTATGTATCCTCAATGTATGGTAAGAGAACCAAATTGAAAAAATTAATAAAAACTAAAATTAATGTGTCAAATATTATTATTTGTAATGTATTGAGTTCATGTAATACATATTTTGTAGTTTTTTTCATCTTCAGATATCTTTGAGAATAGGATTTTGTTCAACAAAATTTATGTCACTTACCAGGATATAATGGTGCATCCCTCCAGACTGCAAAAGAACATAATAGAGAACCCTTTATTTATTATTTTCCTTCCAAGTTTTCATTCATTGCCTTTTCAATTTCTCCCACCATTGTCACAATTCTTCTTCTAAATACTTTGGACTTTCATGTTCTAGCCTATATCCTCATATTCAATTTTTTATCAAAATTGGTTAGGTCCATAATGAAAATGTAAAAGTATTTTCATTTGTGAGGGACAAATGGCAAAATTAAGGTAAGAGCATAAATTAGAGGAAAGAGGGAAGAAAGGAGAATAAGCTGAATCATTTGAGGTTTGCACTTCACAGAGAATTTGTTAAAATTACTGAATATAATAAATATTATTTTTCAAATGCCTAATTGCCTGTTATATAACATATTTATAGCCTGTCTTCTAAAACAGCTGGAAAAAGTACAAAGTAACTTCAGCAACATAAATACATTTATTTATTTGTATACTTATTCATTTTAAGCAGTTTTGTTGTATTTCTGCATTATGTCATATTATGATAGGGGCAGGACCCACGAAAGAAGAATGGAGCTTTCTGAGAAATGAGCACTACTCACTTGACTTAAATTGAGCCTTCCTCTTCTCTGAGAAAAAAATAAAAAACAAAAACAACAAATAAACATGTATAAATAAACATATATATATTCTAACATCATAAAGAACAATTAATTAAAGCCCTGCATATCCCTAGCCCGCTGGCCAGGATGGAACGGGGGCTACAGAGGTTGCAGTTAACTTCATAGCATGGTGCTCAACTGCCTACACCACCAGGGGAGGCACTGGAAAGCCCAAGTTAAAGAAAACTTGTATTGAATAAAAACAACCACATTCTTCTTAGCTTAATGTCCCTCATCTCACCAACCTTACAATGAAATTGCAGTACTCAACTGAAATGTAAAATTAAAAGCCTAAGGATACAGAAAAGAATGAAAATGAATAAAGAAAGTATGAGTGAATATTGGGAAAGGAAATTAACATAAGAGGAAACCAGAAAGCCAAAAAGAAAATGGATAAGGTAATTTGAAATTCATAAGAAGGAAGAGAAAACGTGAGTGAATAAATGATGAAAAGCCTGGAAATACGAGCCTGGAAATATAAAAAAATTTATCACATCTTATTAATATATTTTTAAAAGATATATTAATGAAAACAAAAGTCATAAAATGTTACCATTTTCTCTCTGAAGTTTTTCTGAAAATAGAAAATAGAAAACATAAATATCAAGTGAAATAAATACAAAAAATAAAAATATGTAAAAAATTTCTGTTGCTCAGCAAATTGGCATGATTAATATAATTAGAAAAAAAAATAACCATAACTTGTCAATGAAGGAAAATTTTTTGTCTTGGAAAAGAAAAAGAAGAATTCCCCTAGAAAAGGGAATGAATTTTCAGAATCAATTGAATAAGAGAAGAATGGTGATGTTGGACAATATTACAAACATATTTTATTACAAACATATTTATTTTATTATAAACATATTTATTTTATTGTATAGTAATAATTGCATAATTATTAAAGATTGTGATCTATCATCTATCTATGTGTGGATAAAATAATCTTATAGCAAGTCTTATTTGGTAGTACTTTACTGAAATTGAAATTTAAAATATAATTTTTTCTGAGTTTCAACAGAGTGCCTTTAAGTGGAACATTCTTTGTATATTTATTGGGCACAAATATTTAATTCCTAATAAATTCTTTTTAGATGGTATCACAATTATTAAATAAATGACTGTAATAGCTGGGTAGAATCCTTTTGTGAAGTCTGATAGCTTTAAATTTTTCGCATTTGACAAAATGGCAAAGTAGTTTATTTAAGTTGTCAATTTTGATAGAGCAATGAAAATTAACTTGATAAAAATGATATGTTCTGGTATTTTTCAGTTACCTCAAAAGTATTTCAAAGAATTGATTTATCACATTCCCATTAACATATGTAAGTATGCAGGGCCTCCCCGGTGGTGCAGCGGTTGAGCGCTGGGTTGCGAAGCTGCCCGCGGCCTCTGCGGCGCCGGTTCGATCCCCGGCTGATCCCCGGCTGCTCCCCGGCCACCGGAGGAGGATCCCACATGGTGTGCAGACCTCTCCTGCCACCCGCTGCTCCCCTCAGCAGTGTACTGCAGTCCTTCTGCCTGCTCTGCTCCCCACTCTGGCTCTGGTGAATTATCTCACCCTCCCGCGCTTCTGACTGTACCCAGTGCATGTATAAACAAAACAAACAAACAAATATAATAAATAAATAAATAAACATGCCTCTATTAAAAAAAAAAAGTTTAAAAAAAAACATATATAAGTATGCAATTTTCCAGCACATAAATAATTTATAAACAGATGATGAATAAGTAAAATTAATTTTGATTGCTGGTCATATATTTGGAAGAAAATATGATAAACTGAGTTACTAGAGGTAAATGAATGCTACAGTTACCTGAGCAAAATATTAGAAAATTGTGAAATGGAATCATACTTTTGAATCATAAAATATGCAATATTGTAAACCACACTACCTTAATTAAATTAATAATAAATGAATATCTGGCTTGTAATCACAAGAAAAAATATCTTTTAAAAAAGTCCTTTAAACTCTTTTCTACAATGTGACTCTGGGGCTTATTGAAATCACTTAAAAATGAATAATGTTAAGTGAAATTAGCAGGAGAAAGATAAATACTGGATGGTATCATTAATAGGCGAAATATAGAGAAACCAAACTAAGAGTTAGATAAAGTCAAGCTTAACATAACATATCTAAGTAGGATAAATGAGGCCATCAACAATTTTAAGGATCCATGCTGGGAAACACTGAGAGTGCTAGGGAAGTGATGCAATTCAATATGTATTGACAATTTAAATCTCTCAGAGCAAGTATGTCCAAAGAGGCAACATATGTGAAACCACTTTTTAGTTGGAAAGTATTTTATATAAGAAACACTCTATTAAATGTGTGGAACAGGAAAAAATGTGCATGTACATTGAAGAAATGCATTAATTTCTAAAATAGCATTTATAAAATATACTTGTAACAGTGGTTTCTTCCTTCTTTGTCCTGTTTTCTCCTCCATACTCGCTTCCTTTTGGATTCAGTTATTTATTCAGTTTTGAAGGATTACTTTTTAATGCTGTATTTCTCTGGTTCATAATTTGGTTTCTCTATATGCACATATTAGTGATGCCATCTGGAATTTGTCTTTCACCTTCTGACATATTTCACTAAAGATTATCTCTCCCAACTCTATGTTGCTGCAAATGACATGCATTTCTTTTATAATTGCTGAGTAGTATTTCACTGTTTACATGTAATACATATTTTTGATCCACTCATCTGTTTTGGAGCACTTAGGTCATATCCACATCTTGGCGATTGTAAATATGCTGCTATGAACATAGATATTCAAGTTTCTTTTTGAACTAGTGTTTTTGTCCTTTTGGGGGAGATACCTAGAAGTAGAATTGCTGGGTCTATGGGAGATCCATTTTTAGATTTTTGAGAAATCTCCACACTGCTTCTCATGGGGAGGGACCAGTCTTCAATATTTAGAAAGGTGTTATCTTTGGAGATCTTGCACTTTATAGACTTCAAGATTTTCAAAATTATTTACATAATGTACATATGTACTTTTCTTAAATTCTTGGAAAATAAATTCTTGGTGATATTAATTCCATTGCTGGAGCCTTTTACTCACATTCCCTGTATTTTCTGGACTTAGTCATATATTACTATTTATCTTTGTCTCTCAAATAATAGCCTTAACAAATTTAGTTGCCTTTTGACATGATTTTCTTCATGAAAAAGAAATCACTATATTGTTATGTAATACCCATTCCAATGAAGAAAATAGTGGTATGTCTATACTAAATAACATGAAAGTAAGGTGAATTAAATATTAAAAGGCAGGTGAAGTGGGTTCTAAAACAACAGACACTTTCAGAATATCAAATTTTCCAAAATACATAATTATTAATATCTACATAACATAAAGTATCTCTTTATATAGATTGAAGTGACAAATTATATTGCACAAATAAAAATGGGAAAAATTGAATAACAACTTCAGATGGCAAGCTTCTTTGGGAATGATCAGATAAAAGCATAAAATAGACGAATGCTGAAGTTGCAGAAGACGTGAAGAGACAGTTGAAGAAAGAAGTATAAATAAGATATAACTTGATATATAATAAAATGGGATTTGCCTTTTGTAATCAGCATAAAATAAATAATTAATTCAAAATGAGGTCATACTGTCAGGAAGGTGGAACACACATGCAAAAATTATTGAACCACATCCACAGTTTACTCTGTGACTCAAATTAGTCTATATTTCTGAGAATTGGAACCACAGGGTTCAAAATCTGTTTTAGCAATAAAATGCAATATTTTTTATATGTCCCTCATACTTTCTGTCAAAGACAATAAAGAAATGAAACTATGAAGACCTTCTCTAAAATAAACAATATTACATATGTAGACCGATACATCTACATGTGTGTGTGTGTGTATTTATATATGTATACACACATAAGTATTTTTTAAACATATGTATTAGGTTTTGCACACACACATACCAAGAGTTAATTCTTGCTAGTGAGGTGGATATAAAGTTTTTACTGACTTATATAAAGTTGTGTGAAACATTGAACTAGAGAATTCTGTCACTGGCCCTCGAGAAAACGCAGATAGTTTCTAGGTACCTCCAATCACAATTTTTTTTTTAAGATTTATTTTTATTTATACAAGAACTGGGGTAAAGGTCAGAGGCATGGGAGGGTGAGAGAATTCACCAGAGACAGAGCCGGAAAAAGAACAGGCAGATGGACCAAAGACACTGCTGAGGGGAGCAGTGGGTGGGGCAGGAGAGGTCTGCCATGACATGTGGGTTTCTCCCTGGCTGGCAGGGAATCTAACAGGTGCTACAGAGGCTGCGGACAGCTTCAGAGTGTAGTGCTTAACCTGCTGCACCACCGGGGAGGCACCCTCCAATCACATTTTATCCACCTTTATAACAAAACTAAATTTAGATTTCTGTTTTAATTTATGCCTCAGTGAGCAAACTTAAAAAAAAAATCACGAAATTAAGTTATTAAATGACAGAATAGAGGGTTCTAAATCAAATGACAAAAGTCATTCTTTAAGAAAATTTATACATGGGAATAACAAATAATCATGGCAAACTTCAGCAGAGAAGAGAGCCTCCCCAGTGGCACAGCAGGGAGAGTGTAGCGCTGTGAAGCTGTTTGCAGCCTCTTTAGCATGGGTTCAATTCCTGGCTGGCCAGGGAGATACCTACATGGTGCATCAGACCTCTCCTACCTTGCCCACTGCTCTCCTAAGCAGTGTTTTTAGTCAGCCTTCCTGATCTGCTCCCTGCTGTATCTCTGGCGAATTCTCTCACCCTCCTGCGCCTCCATCCTGTACCCCAGTTCTTGTGTAAATAAATAAATCTTAATTTTAAAAAATACTTCAGCAGAGAAGATAAATTATAATCAGAAAACATATGTACATGTTGTATTCATTAAAAATTGAAAACAAATACATAATAAAAAAACTCAACACACAGTGTAATATTTTAATTGCACTTGCCTTTTTCTTGTTCACTCTTTTCTGCAAAAAGAAGAAAAAAAATCAGTTCATTGAAAATAAAAAGTCAAGGATATCCACTTTCACAACTACTTCTCAAATAGTGTTGGAAGTCCCTGCTTAAGTAATTAGGCAAGAGAAAGATATTAAAAAGTCTATATTGGGAAAGAATAACTAAAACCCTCTGCATATGCAGATGACACGATATATGTAGGAAATCCTAAAAGCTCCACTAAAACCTATTAGAAACATGAAATCAATATGATAGTGGCAGATTGCAAAACAATTTAGAAACATCAATTTTGTTCTTACATTCAAATAATGAACTTGAAGAGAAATTAATCAATATAACAATTCCATTAACAATTGCATCAAGAATTAAATACCCAAATATAAACTTAATATGATGTAAAAACTTATACAATGAAAACTATAAGACATTGTTAAAAGAAATAGAAGACACCAATAAATGAATATTCCCTGTTCATAGACTGAAATAATATTGTATAAATGGCCATTTTACCCAAAGTAACATATAATTTCAACGCAATCCCTTCCAAAATTTCAATGGCATCCTTCAAAGAAGTAGCAGTAAGATTACTGAAATTAATATGGAAGTGTAAAGACCCTGATTGGTCAAAGCAATCCAAAATAAAACAAAATAAAATAAAATAAAATAATCAAATAAAATTAAATAGAAAGATGAAAGAGAGCTGTCACATATACTACAAAGCCTTGAAAATAGGATGATAATGGAGTAAAAATAGACATACAGACAAATGGAATGAAATTGTGAGGTTGGAAATAAATCCATACTTTCGTGAACAGTTAGTCTGTGGCAATGGAATCATGGTATATATTAGAGAAAGTAAAGTCTCTTCAACAAATGGTGCTGGAAAAACTTGAACTACATTCAATAAGAAGAAAATAGGCAACTATCTCATGTCATATACAAAGATTAACTCAAAATGGATTAAGCACTTGTCGTAAGACCTGAAACCTTGAAATATGCAGAAGAAAACATTGACAAAATGATTCTCAACATTGGTCTAAGTGGTATCTTGGAGTCAAATCACCACTTAACTCCAACAACATGAGAAACAAAAATAAAACACTGGGACTACATCAAATTAAAAAGCTTCTACACAGCAAAAGAGACAATAACAAAAACAAAGAGAAATCCCACTGATTGGGAGAACATTTTTGCACACAACAATAATGATAAAGGACTGATCACAAAAATCTGCAAAGAGCTGATGAGACTCAACAACAACAAAGAAAATAATCCTGTCAAAAAATGGGCCGAAGAGCTAAAAAAAAACTCCTCTGAAGAAGAAATGCAAATGGCCAACAGGCATATGAAAAAATGTTCAACATCACTTGCAATCAGGGAAGTGCAAATCAAAACTACCATGAGATACCATCTTACACCAGTGAGAATGGTACATGTTAAAAAAAAAACTAGCAACAACAAATGTTGGCAAGGATGTGGAGAAAAAGGAACTCTCCTGCACTGTTGGTGGGAGTGCAAACTGGTCCAACCACTATGGAGAGCTGTGTGGAGATTTCTGGACCTGCTAAACATAGAGCTTCCATATGATCCAGCAATTCCACTCCTAGGTATTTACCCAAAGGACACAGAAACATCAATTCCAAAGAGCACCTGCACCCCTATGTTTATAGCAGCACTGTTTACAATAGCTAAGCTTTGGAAACAACCCAAACGCCCAAAAATACATGACTGGATCAAGAAGATGTGGTACGTATACACCATGGAATATTACTCAGCATTCCAAAAAGATAAACACATGCAATTTACAGCAACATGGATGGTACTGGAAGGGATCATGCCCAGAGAAATAAGCCAGAAAGAAAAAGAAAAATACCGGATGGTCTCACTCATAGCAGAAATCTAGAAAACTTAAATAAGGGACCAGGAAAATGAATAACTATAAGAAAGTGAAAATCAAAATCAACAAAAAACTATAAACCAGAGACATTCTATGGGGAGTGTGGGGCTGGGAGGGGAGGGTTTGGGGTCAAAATAAGGGGGTTGCAATTGTATGGGGAGTATAAAAATAAAATTTATTTTAAAAAATAAAACAAACAAATGGCACTACACCAAACTAAAAATCTTCTTCACAATGAAAGAGATTATTAGTAAAACAAAAAGACACCCAACTGAATGGCAGAAACTATTTGATAATAATATATCTGACAATGGGCTAATATAAAAGATCTTCAAAGAACTCATTACTCAACAAGGAACAAATAGTCCAATCAATAAAGTGGGCAGAAGAACTAAGTCAACACTTCTGAAAAGAGGAAATACATATATGGCCAAGAGGCACATGAAAAAAATGCTTCTTATCACTTATCATCAGGTATATGTGAATTGAAGCAATAAGATACCATCTCACACCTGTGAATGACCCACATCAAAAAGACTAGAAACATCAAGTGTTGGTGAGGATGTGGGAAAAAATGAACTTTGTGCACTCTTGTTGGAAATGAAAACTGGCCCACCTTCTATAGAATGGAGAATGGAGATTACTTGTTAATTAAATTTATCTATCTATGTATCTACCTATTTATTAAAGATTTATTTATTTTTGCATACAAGAACTGAGGTATAAGCCAGAGGTGTGGGAAGTGAAAGGACTCATCAGTAGGGAACAGAACAGGCAGACTTAACGAAATACACTGCTGAAGGGAGCAGTAGGTGAAACAGGAGAGGTCTGCTGTGCTATGTTGTAAGCTCCCTGGCCAGCTGGGGGATCAAACTGATGCTGCAGAGGTCGTGGATAGCTTCACAGTGCTGTGCTTAATCCCTTGTGCCACCAGGGAGACCCCAAAATTAAATTTAATAAAGCAATTTCACTCCTAGGCATCTACCCAAGAATGCAAAACACTAATTTCTAGGATTTGTTTTCAGTTTGATTCATTGCAGCACTGTTTATAGTAGCAAATATGGAGAAAACACCTAATAGCTCAAAGAATGAAAGTAGATATAAATGTGGTATGTATACAAAATGGAATACCACACAGCTATTAGAAATAAATTATTGATTTTTGCAACCACATGGATGAAACTGGAGGGGATTATGATAAGCTAAATAAGTCAGAAGGAGAATGACAAATACTGGATATTGTTGCTCATATGTGGAATATAGAGATATAAACAAAGGGTCAGATAAAACCAAAATAACAACAAACCAGAGGAAGCAACCAGTGGAAAAGTGGAAGGTAGAGTGAAAAGCGAATAGAGGACTCACTAGATTATGATGGAGGATGTGGGTACCATTGGTGACCCTTTGTGTTACGATGACGTACACTTGAAAAGATCTGACTGTATAACTTGGAATCATGTATAACTTTAAACCAATGATCCTCCCGCAAAAAACTAAGAGTTCCCTTTCTGGAAGGAGGAGGACAAAATTTTTAAACACTTTCATAGTTTTTCACGTGTTAAAATTGATTCAGGGCCTCCCCTAGTGGTGCAGGTAGCTGAGCGCCATGCTGTGAAGCTGTCTGCAGCCTCTGCAGCACCAGTTCAATCCTGGCCTGATGGCAAGGGTCCCACATGGCACAGCAGATCTCTCCTGTCTCACCTGCTGCTTCCCTCAGCAGTGTATTTCGTCAGTCTGCCTGTTCTGTTCCCTGCTCTGTCTCTGGTGAATCCTCTCACCTTCCCGTACATCTGGCCTGTACCCCGGTTCTTGTATATATAAATAAGTCTTTAAAAATAAATGAATAAATAAAATTGATTCATATTTCTGAGCACTGGAGTCAAAATGTCAATGGGTTCTCATGAACAGTGATATTGCACCTCTTGATGCAAAGGGAATTAAAATAGAAAATAATACAATGAGAGGAAGTAGACCAGGACTTCTATGATAAAGTCTTTTAGTACAGTCTTTCATTGTGTCCTCTCCTTTGTTTGTCCAAAACAGAATGCAAACAGATTCACATATATGGGACAGGTGTTTAAAGAGTGAGGAAGAAATATACAATGGAATATCCGTCCATCCATAAATGCATCTGCATCAATAGTCATATAAAGTCTGCCCTATCCATTAAATACATAGACCCCTAATTAACATTCCTTCTAAAAATAAAAATATCTTTAGGAAAAAATGGAAAGTTAAACCTTTAATAACTATGTTAGTGTTACATGAAAAACATTTAAGGGATAAAGTAAGACAATAACTTAAACAATAAAAAATTATAATTGAGATTTTTATTATGAGTGATCTTTTACAGTCTAAAAATAAAATAATATAAAGATTTATTTTTATATTAAAGACAACTTTAAATAAATAAACTGTAAATAAACTCCTATAAAAATAGTGATATTTTACAACACAAATACAAAAGAAGAGAGAGAGATTCTGGTGGGAGGGGGAGAAACAGAAAAAAATATGTAAAATTTTTATGCATGTGAACTCCTAATATCAAAGAATAGAATACTGAGCTTAGTGTTCACTTTTCATCAGTGAATGATACTTGAATTACAAAGTCTTTGATGGGACAATGGAGTGATAAACTTCATTCAGGAAGTGTGTAGTCTCCCTTCATTTCATAAAGTTTGTGGAAGAGACTTTAAACTGGAGTGAAGATATCTGCAGCCAATGCAGCATGAGTTTGAAACTCAGCCTGGGAGCTAAACCACATAGTGCAGCAGACCTCTCCTGTCAGGCCTGCTGCTCCCCTCAGAAGTGTATTTCAGTCAATCTACCTGTTTTGCTCCCCACTCTGTCTCTGGTGAAGCCTCTCACCCCCTGCACCTCTAGCCTACATCCCAATCTTGCATGCATAAGTAAATAAATCCTTAAAAATAAAATTTATTAAGTTAATGGATTTTTCTCTGATAATAGAGGAAGTAGAAACCTAGCACTTATTACCCAAATCCCCTTTTCTCACAAAATTCTGAAGGGAGCCATTGCAAGACAGAAAAATCCCAACAATATTATAGGGAAGGAAGATGTGGAATATAAAAAGAGGTATAGGAAATTGTGAAAGATATGTAAAGTGAATTTGTTCAAGAAAATAAAATGAGAGAAGTTAATATGGGGAAAATTCATATACAAAAGTAAGGAAGGAACAATTGGTCATCAAGGAGAGGGGCAAGTCAATGGATGGCATAGAGATGAAAGTATAGGAAATGTTAAAGGCAATTATTTAAAGATAGTTGATAGGTAGGTAGGGAGAAAGATTGATAGATAGAGTTAAATAGACAGTGATAAGACACAAAGATGAAAGAAATGTAAGATCAATGATAGATTGAAGCAAGAAAATAGCTACTCATTGTACATATGTACTCTGTTAAAATCATCAAGCAATTATTTTAGTGAACATTGACACGGTGGTCCAAAAGAAAATGGGTTAGGTTTCCTGCAATTTCTAATCACAATGCATATTTAAATCCATTAATAAGAAGACTTGTTATGTATGTTTCTATTTCAAATCATCACTTCTGAATAAAGCTTTCCTTTTAAAAATCAAATATAGGAAAGAAGATGACATATAAAATGGGAGAAAGGGGATTCTAGGTCAAAAATCTTGAATTAATTTGCACAAATATTACACAGCTGTCAGTATAAAAGACAAAATTTGACAATCATGATTAAAAATTATACTGAAAAGATGCAGCTATATCAACAGATAAGACATAAAAATGTAAAGACATTGCATTGGAGCTTCTAATTTTTTTCAGAATAAAAGCAAATATTCATTGCTACTTAAAAATGTGACATCAGGGGGCCTCCCTGGTGGTGCAAGGGGTTAGGATGCAACCTATGAAACTGTCCACAGCCACTGCAGCATGTGTTTGATCTCCTAGCCAGCTAGGGAGCAACTCACATGGCACAGCAGATCTCTCCTGACTTGCATGCTGCTCCCCTCAGCAGTATAGTTTGGTCAGTCTGCCTGATCTTTTCCCCACTCTGTCTCTGGTGAATTCTCTCACCACCCGCACACCTCTGGCCTGTACCCCAGCACTTGTATGCATAAATAAATAAATCTTTTAAAAAAAGTTACATCAGGAATAGCTATACTTCCATCAGATGAAATAGACTTCAAATTAAAAAAGGTAAAAAGAGACATACATGGACACTACATTATGATCAAGGGGACAATATACCAGGAAGATATAGCACTCATCAACATACACTCATAAAATGAAGGAGCACCTAAATATATTAGAAAATTATTATCAGCTCTGAAAACAGACATTAAAGAAAATACATACATGGTAGGAGATTTCAATACCCCATTCTCACCAATAGACTGATCAATGAGACAAAAAAATAAACAAAGACACTAGAGCCCTAAATAAAGACATAGAACTCATGGGCTTATTAGACATCTATAGAACACTGCACCCAGAAATCTGAGCACACATTTTTCTCAAATGCACATGGATCAGTCTCCAGAATTGATCACATACTGGGCTGCAAGACAAACATCAACATATACATGTAGATGAAAATCATTCCAACTATCTTCTCTGATCATAAAGGCATCAAACTAGAAATGAACCATGAACAGAACACAAGGAACCCTCCCATGTCATATGGATTGAGGTCCACACTACTGTAAAAACACTGGACTAATGAGGATATCAAAGAAGAAATTTAAAAATAAATTGAGTTGAACAACCAGGAGGACACCAAATTCCAGAATGTATCGGACACAGCGAAAGCAGTAAAAAGAGAAAAATATATAGCAATACAGGCTCACATCAAGAAACAAATAGACTCAAACAATCTGATGTCACATCTAAAAGAACCAGAAATAGAACAACAAAAAACCTAAAACCATTAAAAGTAAGAAATAATAAAAATCAAAACAGAAATGAATGAACTAGAAATTAAAAAAGCACTCCAAAAGGTCAATGAAACCAAAAGCTTGTTCTTTAAAAAAAAAATAAACAAGCCCCTGGTGCCTCAGCGGTTGAGCACTGATCTGTAAAGCTGCCCGCAGCCTCTGCAGCACTGGTTCTATCTCCAGCCACCAGCGAGGGTCCCACATGGTGCTACAGACCTCTCCTGCCGCACCCACTGCTCCCCTCAGCAGTGTGTTTTGTCAGTCTGCCTGTTCTGTTCCCCGCTCTGGCTCTGGTAAATTCTCTCACCCTCCCGTGCTTCTGACTGTACCCAGTGCTTGTATAAATAAATAAATAAATCCTAAAAAAAAAAACAAAAACAAAAACAGACAAACCTCTAACCAGGCTCACAAAATAAAACCGGGAGAAAGCACATATAAATAGAATCAAAAATGAAAGAGGAATAATCATGACAGACTCCGTTGAAATCAAAATATTAATCAGAGATTACTGTGAACACATATATGCAAACAAATTCAACAATCTAGAAAAGATGGACAAATTCCTAGAACAATACAATCATCCAAAGCTAGATAAAGAAGAAATAGAAAACCTATACAGCAAATTACAAGCAGTGAAATTGAAGCACTAATCAAAACACTTGCCAAGAACAAAAGCCCAGGACCACATGGTTTCACAAATGAATTTTAACAAAAGTTCAGCAATTAATTAGTGTTCATCCTACACAAACTCCTTCAAAAAATTGAAAAGGGAATACTACCAAATACATTTTATGAAGCTTAACATTACACTAATACCAAAACCAAACAAAGACAACACAAAAAAAGAAAATTACAGGCAGGGCCTCTCTGGTGGCACAAGGAGTTAAGACGCAACCCATTAAGCTTACTGCAGCCACTGCAGCACAAGTTTGATCCCTGGCCAGGGAGATACTCACATGGGGCTGCAGACCTCTCCTGGCTTGCCTGTTGCTCCCCTCAGCAGTGTGTTTTGGTCAGCCTGCCTCTGTTCCCCACTCTGTCTCTGGTTAATCTTTTCACCCCCACTGCACCTCTGGCCTGTACCCCAGTTCTTGTATACATACATACATATATCTTTAAAAAAAAACAGAAAATTATAGGCCAATCTCCCTAATGAACACTGATGAAAAAATTCTCAACAAAATCCTTGCCAACAGAATCCAACAATGCATCAAAGGGATAATACACCACAATCAAGTAGGATTTATCCCAGGGCACAAGGATGGTTAAACATATGAAAATTGATCAGTGTAATCCAACACATCAACAAAGAGAAAAATAAGAATCCATGATTATATCAATAGATGCAGATAAAGCATTCAACAAAGTCCAACTTCCATTTATGATAAAGGCCCTTGAATTCTTGGGATAGAAGAAACATAACTTAACATGATAAAAGCCATGTATGGCAAACCCACAGCCAATATTATTCTCAGTGGCAAAAAGCTGAAGGACTTTCCTTTAAGATCAGAAACAAGACAAGGATGTCCTCTCTCACCATTGTTCTTCAATATAATGCTGGTGAAATATAATATAGCTCTTAGCCAAAGCAATAAGATAAGAAAAAGACATACAAAGAATTCAAATAGGGAAAGTATCACTATTTGCAGATGTTATGATAATATGCATAGAGAACTCTAAAAACTCCACAGAAAAACCTCTTAAAATATCAACCAGTTTAGTAAAGTAGCAAGGTAAAAATCAACACACAAAAATCAGTAGCCTTCCTATACACAAACAATAAATCTGAAGAAGAAGAAATCAAGAAAACCATCCCTTTTATTATTGAAAAAAAAATCAAATACTTAGGAATAAAACTAACAAAAGAGGTAAAATATCTATACAAAGAAAACTATAAAACACTGTTAAAAGAAGAAGACACAAAGAAATGGAAAGACATCCCTGCTCATGTATTTGAAGAATTAACATTGTTAAAATGGCCATCCTACCAATAGGAATTTTCAGAGTCAACGCTATCCCCCCCCCCAAAAAAAAAAATCAATGACATTCTTCAAAGAATTAAAACAAATACTGATGAAATTCATTTGGAATAAGAAAAAAAAAAATAAAAACACAAACAGCCAAAGCCCTAAATGATGAAAACAAAGGCAAATAGAGGTATCACTCTTCCAACTCCCAAATATACTACAAAGCCATAATAATTAAAACAGTATAATATTTGATCAAAAATAGAATCACAGACCAATGGAACCAAATAGAAAGCCCTGTAATAAAGCCACACTTGTATGGGCAACTGGTCTTTGACAAAGGAGCAAAGAATATGCAATGGAACATGGAAAGTTTGTTCAATAAATGGTGCTGGGAAAAATGGACCATCACATGCAAAAGAATGAAACTAGACCACTACCTCTCACCATGCATTAAAATCAACTCAAAATGAATAAAAGATCTGGACGTAAGACCTGAAACCATAAAATATATGGAAGAAAATACAGATAAAACACGAAAAGACATACATCTTAGTAACATCGTTAAAGACTCGTCATCTAAACCAAAGAAAGTGAATGCAAAGATAAATACCTGGGATTACATCAACATGAAAAGCTTCTGTACTGCAAAAGAGACATTAACCAAAACAAAGAGACACCCCACTGTTTTGGGAAAAAACTTTGCACTCCATACAACTGATAAGGGACTGATCACAAAGATATACAAAGAACTCACATGACTCAACAAATACAAAGCAAACAATCCAGTCAAGAAATGGACAGAAGAACTTAAAAGACAGTTCTCCAAAGAGGAAATGCAAATGGCCAACAGGTATATGAAAAAATGTTCAACATTCCCATAATTAGGGAAATGCATATCAAAACCACAATGAGATACCAACTTACACCAGTAAAAAATGGCATATATCAGAAAAAAAAAAAAAAGCAACAACAAATGTTGGTGAGGATGTGGTTTAAAAGTAACTCTATTACATTACTAATGGGAGTGCAAACTGGTCCAATGACTATAGAAAGTTGTCTGGAGGCTCCTCAGTCTACTAAAAATGGATCTACCACATGACCCAGCAATTCCACTCCTAGGGATCTACCCAAAGGACTCAGAAACAGTGACTCAAAAGAACACCTGTATCCCTATGTTTATTGCAGCACCTTTTATAATAGGTAAAATCTGAAAACAACCCAAACGCCCAAAAATAGATGACTGGATCAAGAAGATATGGGATATATACGCAACAGAATACTATTCAGCAATCAAAAAAAGATAAACTCATGCAATCCACAGCAACTCAGATTGGAGCTAGAAGGGATTATGCTAGTGAAATAAGTCAGAAGGAAAATTAAAAATATTGGACAGTTTCACTTGTAGCAAGAATATAGGGGAACAAATAAGACATCAGGGAAAAAATAATAACAATACACAACATAACACAGCAAAACAAAAACAAACAGTTAGTTATAAACCAGAGACATCCTGCAGGGGAGGAGGAGGGAGAGGGATCATAGGGAGAGAGGGAAGAGAACAGGGGACTGTGGTGATGGTGCACGGGTGCATTGGTGAAGGAAACTATATGGGGACTACACCTGGTGGGGGAGAAAGCAAATATTGTTTAAAAATTACAACGATGTAAAAATATATAAATAAAAGGTTATTTTGATAAAAATATTACATCAAATATAATAAAAAGCAGACATGGAGTCACATATCCTTTCAAAATGTATCAGCAGCAGAGCTGCTATATCACTTTTTTAATGCAAAGTCACCTTGGCAGAGACTTGTTCACAATGATGACAGTTGGGAACAACCACAAGGAACCAGGAAAATTTTAATTTAAATATATGTGTATGTGGGTACCTTTGGTCAATGTGATGAAAGACAGTGGCACAGGGAGATTGAAATCTACATGTGACCATTTGTATAATCTGAAATTAGTCTTTTTAAAAAGATTTATTTATTTATGCATACAAGAGCTGAGGTGGTGGCCAGAGGTGCAGAGGGGTGAGAGGATTCACCAGAGGCAGAGTGGGAGCAGAACAGGCAGATCGACTGAAATACACTAGTTGGAGGGAGCGGTGGGTGAGACAAGAGAGTTCTGCTGCACCCTCTGGGTCAGCTCCCTGGCCAGGGTTGAACTGGAACTGCAATGGCTACTAATAGCTTCATAGTGCTGAGACTTAACCCCTTGCACCACCAGGAAGGCCCCCCTGGATTTACAGTCTTTTAGGACCATCAAGAGAAAAACCTTGTTGACCATGTGAGTAGGTTTTTCTCATTTCTTGAGGTGTAGAGGAAACTAAGTGCATCACAATGGGTGCTCCTACTTGCAGTGCATCACACAGGCCTGAGTTAGTGGTCATTTTCCAGTCATCTATGTGGAATGCAAGCCATGTGACTATCAGCTAAATATTTTTCATCTTGCTGCATGCAGATGATCCCATGGTATATTTTATGCAGAGAAAGGAGGCAAAAGTTTCAATTGAAGGACAGATAAGGAATGAAAAAAAAAATAAGATAAGTGAAAAATTACATATAGGGCAAGATAAATGGTAATATCTTAATATGGGGAAATTTCATGAGCCAGAATATATATTTGGAGAACTTCAGACATCAGGAGAAGGGTATGTCAATAGAAGGCCTTAAGGTAAAGACAGAGAAACTTGAGGACACCAGCAGAGCAGAAATTTTATAGGGGCTGGGAGAAAAACATTGTCAAATGTGATTTACCCAATTTTTTTCTGAAGATCTTCTGTAAAACAAAATGAGATAATCAATGTAAGTAGCAATGGGAGGCAAATTAAAGAACATTCAAATTTTGAAAACTTTTCAAACATAAATTGAAACCTATCAGGATGGAGAAGCTGCACAACATACACAAGCACCTACACAGTCACACAGACACAAGAAGTGCTTTTGCCACACATACTTACCAAGAAGGCCTGCTGTCACTTGTTTGTCCACAGAAGAGGCTAAACAACGAAAATGAGATAAAGGACTCAATTAAGGCAATAGAGAAAAAAATTAGAGATGGAATCTCTGCTATCCTTTTCATAGCAAGTTTCTTAAAACATTGGGAAAACATTTAGGCATTTCTCCTACAATTTCTTATATATAGCTGGTTCTTATCTGTAGTATGTTATAGATCTGCCTCTGTTATATAAAGAAGTCACACAAACGGATTTAGAAACTACTGAGAGGTAGGTCATAGAGGAAATCAGACTCAGGTTCCCTTAACTATTAAAGTTCACATTGTTTCATGTAAGTTTTTGTAGAACATATGCCTGATTGAATTTCATATTCACAAAATCAGATAAAACTAAAGAAAATAATGTAATCAGTGGCAGGAAAGAGTGTCTATTTGAGCTGAGTTTGGAGAAAACTTTATGTGTCAGTAACTGTAAAAAAATCTAAACCTCAAAAGGCATATTGTTCACAAAGTCTCCTGACAGAAAGAATGTCATTGCATAGATTACAAGGGCAAAACAAAGCAGACAAGTCATACTGGGGGATCCTTATAAGAGATGAATGGACAAACTTTGTACAGAATGAATGGAGAATGAGACAAAATTGTTTAAAATAGATGTGTACAGCATTGAGAAAGAAAAACACTGGGAGATGATTTCAAAGGATCAAAGAGCAGATGAAACTGTGACTAGGTATATAAAGAAGTTTATTACAGTTGTTGTGCATCACACCCTGTATTAACATGTTTCTGAAATAATGATGTAATGATCTAACATTCATCTAACTTGGTTTATGTAAGTGTGTTCTTAGCAACCTATGGAAGTTTAATACACTTGATGAACTTGAATGGATCCTTCTCACTTCTCTGTTGACTCTACCTCTAACATCATTGTGAAGTGGGATGATCCCATACCTGTTAAAATTTGTGTTCTCTGACAATGATCTCAGACAACTTTACACATTCCTGGATTCCTGGTTTGGCCTAACTTTGCAAATTGACTTTGACATCCCAACTGGACCTTTAAGTGATTGTTGTGGTTTTTCAAAAAGTTTTACATTGTTTTCCAAGAAAAACTCTGGTTAGATATCTCAATCTTTGAAAAAGGATGTGGCAATTACTGGAGACATGATAATAATATCTAGACCTACCTAGGGACACAGGACATATGAAAAAGATATGACTGGCACTTGCCTTTGTTATGTTCTTTCTTATCTAAAAAAAAAAAAAAGAAAAAAAAGAGGGCCTCCTTGGTGGAGCAGCAGGTTGAGAGGTTGAGCGCCATGCTATGAAGCTGTCTGCAGCCTCTTCAGTGAGGGTTATATTCTGGCCAGCCAGCAAGAATTCCACATGGCGCAGCAGACCTCCCCTCAGCAGTGTATTTCTGTCATCTGCCTGTTCTACTCCCTGCTCTGCCTCTGGTGAAACCTCTCACCCTCCCATGCCTCTGGCCTGTACCCCAGCTCTTGTATAAAAATAAATAAATCTTCAAAAAATAAAAAGAAAAGAAAAAATCTGAAAATTGAGACACAATTTCAGAACAGCAGGAGGGCAAAATTTGAAGCTATTATCTGTTTCATATGATTCAAAACACAGAGTATGAGGACCAATGAAGTTTGAATGATTTATCACCCTGGAAAACACTGCTGTTCTGTGTTCCCCAAATGATTCTGATAAATGAAATGAGGCAGGAAATAACATCAGGTGAGTATGCAAAATAGAAACTTGATAAAACTTCGTTATAGTTTTGTCCTTTGCTCAGAAATGTATATAGTCAGGAACAGACTGAGAGATATGAATTTAAAGTCTTCCCAGGAAGCTTACAGTATGGATCATTTATTAAAACTCTACTTGTAACAACAGATTTATAAACTCTACTTCACACATTTTGAAGGTCAGGAATGTGCCAGCACATTCCCAGGGACACACTGATGGACGAGTCTGTGGAGCAGGTTTGCAAGGCATGACCCTGCTGCTCAGTGAGCAGCCCTCTTACTATTTATTAGCACTAATGAACAAGCACGATTGCTTATGTGACAATGGCAGGAGGAGCAGGGTACAGGGGAGACAAAGGGTAATCAACTTTATGGGGAACAGGAAGGGATATGTTGGCCATATATACAGGGAGAACTTCCTGTGAAGGTAATTGGTATAATTTCTGAGCTACTCCTCAGAACACCTCAGATCATGGCTGCACAATCAGTGAAATGGCTACCTAGGCGTCCCTGGATGCCTCATGATATGGGCCATTTCCATAAGGCAGTTGCAGAATGCCTGGGACCTAAGGAAAATTGTGTAAAAAATAGATATGCATTGCAATTTAGGAAGAGAATCATTGGGAGATGAAGACAAAGGAATAAGAAACGGATGATACTGTGACTAGCTACACAAAATAAATTGCAACTGAGATGGTTGCCCATTTGAAATTCTCTGTTTCTGGAAAAATGACTTATCGATCCAACAGTTTGCTACTTTAGGCCATGGAATTGTGTTATTAGTATTCCATGGATAGTTAACACACTTGAAGAACATGTATTGGCAGAGGCCAGTCTGTTCCTTTGATGGTGTGACTGCGACTTGCCTTGGTCGTGTTCTTTCTTGTCTGAAAAAGAGAAATAAAGGAAATAAAAACACCTTTAATAAAATGAAAGCACAATTTCACAAAAGCAGGGAGACAACAACACTGTCAAGGACCTCCTTGGTGGCGCAGACAGTTGAGAGCCACACTGTGGAGCTGTCCACAGCCTCTGCAGTGCGGGTTTGATCCCGGCCGGCCGGCGGGCGAGAATCCCACAACAGGGCAGTCCTCTCCTGTCTCTCCCGCTGCTCATCTCAACAGTGTATTTTGTCAGTCTGCCTGTTCTGTTCCCCGCTCGGTCTCTGGTGAATCCTCTAGCCCTCCTACACATCTGGTCTGTACCCCAGCTCTTGTATAAATAAAAATAAATCTTAAAAAAAAAAAAAACACTGTGCAGTGGGATCCTATTGTTGAAAGTGTGTCCTCCGACAATGATCTCAGATGACTTTTACAACTTCTTGGCTTCCTACTTTAACATCACCTATCAAATTCATTTTGACATTTTCATTCCCACCTAGAAGTGCTGCTTGTTGTTTGTAGTCAAGTAGATATTCATTCCTTTTAATGAGAAACTGGCTAGATATCACAATCTGTGGACTGGGGGGTTGAAATGCAGACACCTGACCATAAATTCTGGACCTATTTAGTGACACAAATCATATGCAAAGCGTGTGACTGGGACTTGCCTTGGTCGTGTTCTTTCTTATCTGAAAAAGAGAAATAAAAGAAAGAAACACCTTTAATAAAATGAAAGCACAATTTCACAAAAGCAGGGAGCAAAAATGTTACATGAAACATAACCATTCATGGTTACATTGATTCAAAACACAGTATTTGGACCAATGACATGTGAAAATTTTATCATCCTATAAGACAGTCCTGTCCAGAATTTCCCCAAATTTTTTTATGAAAAGAAATGAGATGGGAAAGGACATCAGGTGACTATGCCAAATAGGTTTGCCTTTGGAGGAACAAGATCAAGTCTCATTGTTTATCTATCCGTTGTTCATAAGCACATACACACAGGAACAGACACAGAGATGAAAGTGTAAAGTGTGACCATGAAGACAACTATGTTGGACAGATCATTTATTCAAGACTAAATGTTACAACAGTCTATGAACCATGCTGTTTGCATTATAAGATAAATTCCTATGCTCCATTACCCTGGTGAGTAGATGGGAAGCTGGAAAAATGCCCTTAGAAAAGGAGGATATAAGGTCTGAAATCATAAAATACATAGAAGTAAATATAGGCAAAACACTACATAATATGCACATCAAAGACATCTTTACAGACACATCACTCAAAGCAGTGATAGTGAAGGCAAAGATAAACAGCTGGGACTACATCAAATTAAAGAGCTTCTTCACAGCAAAAGAGACAATAACCAAAACAAAGAGAAACCCCACTGACTGGGAGAACATTTTTGCACCCAACACCAATGATAAAGGACTGATCACAAAAATCTACAAAGAGCTGATGAGACTCAACAACAACAAAGAAAATAATCCAGTCAAAAAATGGGCAGAAGAGCTAAAAATAAACTTCTCTGAAGAGGAAATGCAAATGGCCAACAGGCATATGAAAAAATGTTCAACATCACCTGTAATCAGGGAAATGCAAATCAAAACTACAATGAGATTCCATCTTACACCAGTGAGAATGGCACATATTAAAAAAACTTGCAACAACAAATGTTGGCGAGGATGTGGAGAAAAAGGAACTCTCTTACACTGTTGGTGGGAGTGCAAACTGGTCCAACCACTATGGAGAGCTGTGTGGAGATTTCTTGACCTACTAAACATAGAGCTTCCATATGATCCAGCAATTCCACTCCTAGGTATTTACCCAAAGGACACAGAAACAACAATTCCAAAGAGCACCTGCACCCCTATGTTTATAGCAGCACTGTTTACAATAGCTAAGCTTTGGAAACAACCCAAATGCCCAAAAATAGATGACTGGATCAAGAAGATGTGGAAGATATACACCATGGAATATTACTCAGCGTTCAAAAAATATAAACACATGCAATTTGCAGCAACATGGATGGCGCTGGAAGGGATCATGCTCAGCAAAATAAGCCAGAATGAAAAATAAAAATACCAGATGGTCTCACTCATAGCAGGAATCTAGAAAACTGAAATAAGGGACCAGGAAAAAGAGTAACTATATGAAAGAAAATATCAAAATCAACAAACAACTATGAACCAGAGACACTCTATAGGGATGGGAGGTGGGGAAAGGAGGGCTTGGGGTCAAAATAAGGGGGTTGTAATTGTATGGGGAATATAAAAATAAAATTTAAATTAAAAAAATAAAATCTAAAACTTTTAAAAAAATAAAAAAAATCTGAAAAAAAATAAAGAAAAGGAGAATACAACTTTTAGTTATTTATTAGGGCTTTTGACAAAAAAAAACAAAAACAAAAACAAAAAACAAACTTTTGGACAAATCTTTAGAAAAACAAAGAAAGAAAAACATAGGAAAAACTATGGCTATTCAAGTCATGAGACTACAATGAAAATACATTATTAAAAGCTATTTGTTGAACGAACACTGTAAGATTCATAACACTGCTGCACAATTGAAAAAGCTTTGTATTGTTCAGTAGTCCTGGCATTATAAACAAAATCACAAATAGCAGCAAGGACTGAAGTGGAGAGGATTGCAACAGGAAATAAAATTGGTACCAAGACATGGTACCTGGAAAACAATGGGAAAAACCAATTAAATGAAGAGAAGATCATTCTCAAGCTCACATTTTACAAATTTATTTGTTGAGTCCACAAACTTTTCTAGGACTATGGACATTGAAGCCACACTAAATGAATTTAGATATATGTATCACCTCAAGTTGGTGGCATGCCTGTTTCAAAGTATGGATACATGACTTTTAACATTCTAACAAGATGATAATTTTCCAGCATTTAATATATAGATAGAAATATTATATGTATACATAGGTGTGTGTGTTTATGAGTAACATGTTTTAAAGGTTTCCATTTTACCCAAATACTAACATAGAGATATATGCAATCTACAGATACATTTTTATCTATTGAAATGTGTGTATATGGGGGCCTCCCTGGTGGCACAAGTGTTTAAGAAGCAACCTATGATCTATTTGCAGCTACTGCAGCATGAGTTCAATCCCCGCCAGCCAGGGAGTTACCCACATGGCTCAGCAGACCTCTCCTGACTCACCCGCTGTTCCCCTCAGCAGTGTATTTCAGTCATTCTGCCTGTTCTACTCCCCACTCTATCTAGGATGAATCCTCTCACCCCCCTCATGTCTGGCCTTTACCCCAGTTTCTTGTATGCATAAATAAATAAATCTTAAAAAAAAGAAATATGTGTATATGCAAACATACACATTTCTATGTGTAACAATATGTGTGTATTGCATGTTTCTGTGTTTGTATGTATATGTATAAAGAGAAATTTCTCAAGACATAAGACTGTGCAGGTTACCTAATGCAGAAGGAAACTAGTTTCTGAAAGAGAGAATATAAGCATTGTTTAGGAAAGAACAAAAGAAGGAAGGGAAAAGATATGGATGGTACATTTTGTAGCAGGGCTGAAGGCAAAGACTGTTATGTGTTGCCTCCTGGAGGCGGGCATAGATGAGGATGAATGGCCCCAGACAAAATACGGACAAAGTTTAAGTGGGCGTGGAGACTATGATAGGAAATACAAGGATCTGCAGAAAAGGCCCTGGGATTCAGCATTTTTGGGATTTCAGCATTTTTCAGGATTCAGCCATTACTGGGTCAGCCATTCCTGCCCCTACCACATCAATCTTCCAGAAGACAGATGCAGACCACCAAAGTACATGGAGAGGCTTCCAACAGCCAACCTCAGAGGAGAAAGGTTGAGAAGCTTTGCAGGTAGTCAAGATACTAAAACTTTTCCCTGCTTTGCTGCTTTCACTGAGGGGAAAGTAAGGCCTTGGAGGTGAGTGCTTCCCTGAGCTGTGTGAGTATGGGCCTCTTGTTGGGTCATATGACTGCTGTTACTGCTGTTTGCAGTGTTGCCTACCTGGAACTATGCTGGCCCATCTTGGAGGCTCAAGTGAGCATCCAGTGTCTTCTACTGTTTTCATGAGTTGTATCCCATCCTATTGTCTTTCTTCCATGTGCTTCACGCTCTCAGTAGTCAGAAGACAACATCTAAGATGCCTTTTGTACACTACTTTGGGGTGAGGTATTTGGCCATTTGTGGCCTCAGTGACTCTTTGTTTTCCCTTGTTTTTTAAATAAATCCCATTATTGTTGTTTCCTGAACCTGAGTTGTCTTGTAATTGTGCATGTGGGTGAAGAAATAGAAATGATTGGTAAACTACCTGGGCACTCTCCTTGGCCAGATTTAGTGGCTCTTATTTCCTGGTATCAGTTTTAGGACATAATTATGTAAACAAAAATTGGGAGCTGGAGTTTGGTTTAGATGAAAGAACACCACGATGGAAAAGACAAAGAATGCTTAAGACATGAAATGAACAGTCATTTCAAAGGGACATGGGAGTAAAGTTCCACCAGATAATTTACCCAATTTTCTTTGGATGTCATCTGAAAAGGAAATGGAAAGAAAATGTAAGTAGCACATCAAAAAATGTGATTAAAATTCAAGTTATTGCTTAACTATAAGAAAGAAAAAATCAAAATCAACAAACATCTATGAACCAGAGACACACTATGGGGATTGGGGGGCGGTGAATGGAGGGATTGGGATCAAAATAAGGGGGTTGAAATTGTATGGGGAATAGAAAAATAAAATTAAAAAAAATCAACTTATTGCTAAAGATGCACACAGATTTTAACTTATCAGGTGACCACTAAACACACAATTTGCACAATAATTACAGGGAGAGAAATGACTGAATGCAGTGAAAAAAAATTAGATACATAAACCTGATAGCTACCTTATGTCAAATAAGCCTTTTGACATTCCTAAGGTTCTTGTTACTTGATTCATTACTCTAAGCATGTTCTGTGCTACTAAATATAGACAGATTAGACAGGCAGAAAGGAAACAATTACACAGTGATAACTGATAGACACACAGATAGATCGATAGATTGATAGCTGTATAGATGGATGGATGGATGGATAGATGGATGGATGCATGGGTGGATAGATGGTTAGAGAGATAGAGATGCAGAAAGACAGACATCTGAATGGAAAATAAAATTGTGTTAGGTCCCCAAGAGCTACAATCACCACATGTATTTAAATCCATTAACAGGAAGCTTTGTTATATGTGCTTACATTTTACCTCACTCCTGAACTAACCTTCCCTTTGGAATCACATAAAAGGAAGGAAGATGACTTATAAAATTGAAATTTTATAAGGGATTTCTGAGATCAATGTCTTAATTTAATCTGAACAAATCTGACACAGATGCCAGTATGTAAATGGCAATATTTGATATTCATTGTGAAAATTTACTTGAGAGGAAAGATGCCTCTACATCAGCTGATTAGACATGACAATTCAGAGTTGGTAATAGATATTCTAACTCTTTTCAGAATTAAATGCAAACATTTACTTCTACATATAAAATACACATCAAATATAATAGAAAACAGGCAGGAGATCACACATCCTTGCAAATATACATCTATAGCAGCACTCATAGTTCAAATGTCTTCTGCGAAAAGCCATATCTCTGTGTGCAGAGATATGTTCACATTGATGATGGCTGGAAATGACCATGACAGAGAACCAGAAAAAAATTTAAGGAAACATTTGTGTATGTTTGTGTAATGGGAACAAATGTCTAATATGATGAAGGACAGTGGCAAAGGGAGACTGAAATCAACACATAAACATGTAATGCAAATTGAATTTACCGACTCTGAGGACCACGGGGTGAAAAACCCTATTGAAAGTGTGAGGGGCCGTGTCTAATTTCTTAAGTTTTGAGGGAAATCAAATGCATTGCAATGGGCAGTCACACTGGAAGTACATCACGGAGGACCTGAGTTAGGGGTCATTCTCGAGAATATCTATGTTGGAATGGAAGCCAGGTGCCTGGCTTTTAAATTTCCTCACTCACTGCATTCATAATGAAACTATGGCATCCAGAAAAAAAGAGCATAAATTCATAGGAAAAGACAGATAAGGGATGAAGAAAATAGAGGTTGTTTAAGAGTGAGATATAAGGAAAAAGAAATGTAAAGATCTTAATATGGGATAATTTCACAACTTTTTGAGTATAGAATTATAAACAGCAAAGAAGTTGGTCAATACATAGGTTAAAGGATTTATAGCAGAGAAAAATAAGGACTTGAGGAGAGTAGTCATTTTAAGGGCTATGGGAATAAAAGGTTGTTAGAGATGATTTACCCATTCGTTTCAGAAGATCTCCTGAAAAACAATATATAAAAAAACAATGTATATAATGTGTGTAATGGCAAACAAAGTAAAGAATGTTCAAATATGGAAAATGTTCAATTTTTAATTTCTTTTTTTTTAATTAAAATCTCAGCTGGAAAAAAATGTAGAGGTATGTGCATCCTCACAGACAAAGAAACAGGAAGGAGTTACTCCACACACACTTACCAAGGGTGCCTGATATCACTTGATTGTCCATATGATATTCTAGAAAATGAAAATGAGGAAAAAGGACTCAATGAATCAATGGAGAAAATCAAGTTCTGATGACACCTTAAGCATTCCTAATAGCTTGGGACATATTTCCTGTTATCTTATGCAACATCAAGCCTATAGAAGGTTCTGTCACTGACACAAAATACATCAGCATTCTGCCATTTTGTATAAAGGACTTGCAAATACTGTTTTAAAAACTATGGAACAGTTGCTTCTGTAGGATAACAGACTCCAATTACTGGGTGTTTCTACTCAAATTTCTTCCGTAAACCCAATATTGTACACAGCTTTCATGTCAGATTTTGTAAAATACACACCTGAGTGAAGCTATCAAAAAAATTAAAAAAAAAAAACATAATGAAGAAGCCAGTAATAAGTACAGCATAAGGGTTTTCACTGAGCCGAACTTGGAGAAAACCTACACGTCAGAAACTGGACACAATTTCAAATCTCAAAAGTCATATTATTCATAAAACTCACCTGTTAAGAGACATCTGACCACATAGATTATTAGGACAAGATAAAACAAGATGCCCACTTGTTAGAACTGGACAAGAGGTAGGCGGGCAAACTTCATTCAGGTTATGTGAAGCATGAGAAAAAGTCTTGTGTAAAAATAGATGTGTATTATACTTAAAGAAGAAAATCATTGGGAGATGAATACAAAGAAGGAAGATATATGTAACTGCAACTAGAAACTGAAAGATATACATTATTACTATTGTGTTGGATCATGAGTATATTTCACTATTTCTGGGGAAAAAAAATGATTTTAGGATCTAAAACTCCTATACCTTAGTCTATGTCATTTTGTGTTATTAGCACCTGTGGTGATTGAACACACATGATGTAATAGAATGGCTCCCACTACTGTTCCTTGGATGGCTCCACCTCTAACGTCACTGTGAAGTGGATCCCATTCCTGTGGACAAATGTCTCCTCTGACAGTGATCTTACATGATTGTTACATCTCCCTGGTTTACTGGTTTAACATCATGTTCCAAATTCATTTTGGCATGTTCAACATAAACTAGAATTGCTGTTTGTTTGTTTCCAAGTAACTCTACATTTATTTCAAAGTTTCAATGTGGCTAGATCTCAAAATCTTTTGACTGGGGGTGGGAATTGCTGAAGACCTGCTCATAATATCTAGACCTCTTTGGTGAAGCACAACATATGCAAAATAGGTGATTGGGACTTGCCTTTGTCATGTTCTTTCTCATCTGGAAAAAAAAAATAAGGGAATGAAATAACTTTATAAAATGAAGACACAATTTCTGGAAAGCAGGAGGACAAAACTTTTAAAGCCATTCATGTTTACATTGATTCAGACAGTGTATTGGGGCCAGTGAAGTTTGAAGGAAGATCACCCAGGAAGTCAATAGTGTTTTGCATTCCCCAATCATTTTACAACAGGAAAGGAGATGGGAAATGACCTCAGGTGAATGTGCAAAATGTGATGTTTTGGAGGAACAAGATCAGTGTTCATAGAATTTTTGCCCTTTGTTCATAATCAGATACAAATAGAAACAGACACATGAGATAATTACTTAGAGTGGTATCAGGAAGCATAGAATATTGAATCATTTGTTTCAAACTCTGTGTGTACCTACAACTTTATGAAGGTTGTCCCATACATTAAGAGATATACTCCTGGGCCTCCCCAGTGGCTCAGCAGGTGAGCGCTGGGCTACTAAGCTGCCTGCACGCAGCCTCTGCAGCACGGGTTTGATCCCTGACAGCCTGCGAGAGTCCCCCATGGTGTGCAGATCTCTCCTGCTGTGCCCGCTGCTCCCCTCAACAGTGTCCTTCATCAGTCTGCCTGTTCTGCTATCCGCTCTGGCTCTTTTGAATTCTCTCACGCTCCCGTGCTTCTGACTGTATCCAGTGCTTGTATAAATAAATAAATAAATCTTTAAAAAAGAGAGAGAGAGAGATACTTCCATGTTCCATTGCCTCTGCATATAAATGTGAATATGGAAAATGTGCTTTAAATTAGAGGCTGTTACTTTTCGCGCTAGTCTTTTAAAAAGAATAGAAAAATTATACAGGAAATACTATGGATATATCTAGTTATATGACTACTCTAAAGACATATAATGACTAGGTATTTGTTGAATAATCACTAGATAAGGTGCATAATACCACTAGAAACATTAAAGAGCTTTGTGGTTTTCATTAACACATGTTTTATAAGCAAAATTGAAAATTTTACCAAGTGCTAAAGTGGAAAGGAATAAAGATTGGAAATAGTATTGGAAATAAATGTCTACCTCGAAACCAGTAGGAAATAACATGACCTCTTAGAGTCACTTCCAGATTCACATATTACAGATCAACGTGTAATTCCACAGACTTCACAAGGACTATGGATATGGAAAGTACACTTAGAAAATTTGGAGATATTTATTATATCCTAAGTCAGTAGAGTTGCACATTTCAAAGTATGACATTTAAAATTTCTAACACAATAATAATTTTCTAGAAATTAGTTTATATAGTATTGTATATAAATATGAATAACATATGTCATAAAGGTTTTCATTTATCCACCTACTAACATGATAAATATAGAGATAGATAGATCGATAAATCTACCTATCAATAGGTGTATAAATGTGTATATTTATTTATATGTATAACAATGTGAGTGTGAGTGCGTGCTTCTGAAGAAAGTGATACTCATGATGCATGAGACTGCTCATATTAACTAATGCATAAGGAAACTATGGCCAGTTTCTGGAAGACAGAATAAAAATGGTTAGGAAAAAAAAAAACTGATGTAAGTTACAAAACATCAACATTCTTGTAGATGGTTCATGGGTGTCATGGTGGTGGTAATTTTATGGGAACAAAAACTGAGAGGAGAAATCAAGCATTGTGTAGAAAAAAAAAATGGTGCCTCCCTGGTGGCGCAAGGAGTTAAGCAATGCACTATGAATCTGTCTGCAGCCGCTACAGCATGAGTTCGATCCCTGGCCATGGAGCTACCCACATGGCACAGCAGACCTCTCCTATCTCACCTGCTGCTCCCCGCAGCAGTGTACTTTGGTCAGTCTGCCTGTTCTGTTCCCCACTCTGTCTCTGGTGAATCCTCTCACCCCCCATCTCTGGCCTGTACCCCAGCTCTTGTGTGCATAAATCAATAAATCATTTTAAAAAAAGAAATAAACAATGATGCAAAAATAAATAAATAACAGAATAAATGTATTTTTATGTCTGGATTTTTAAGATGCCTGAATCTGAGTAAAACTATCTTTTTTTTTTTTAAGATGTATTTATTTTATCAAGATCCGGGGTACAGGCCAGTTTCCCGGGATGGTAAGAGCACTCACCAGAGACGTAGTGGGGAACAGAACAGGCAGATTCATGAAATACACTGCTGAGGGGAGCAGCGGGCCCGACAGGAGAGGTCTGCTGCACCATGTGGGACCCTCGCCAGCCGACTGGGATCGAATCAGTGCTACAGGGGCTGTGGACAACTTCACAGAGCTGTGCTCAACTGCCTGCGCCACCAGGGTAGGCCCAGTAAAACTTATCTTAATGAAATCACATAAAATGAAGGAAAAGCCAGTATTAAGTAGCAGTAATGGGTTTCCACCTGAGCCAAGCTTGGGGAAAAACTTCACCTCAAAAATGTAAAAATGACCAACCTCAAAAGACATATTGTTCAAAAAAGTCACCTATAGAAATGATCTGACTAGATAGGTTACAAAAGAAAACAAAACAATGGGATCACAGTAGGAGGAACTAGATTAACAGATGAAGCAGGAAAACTTTGTTCAGAATGACTGGAGCATGAGTAAATTGTTTGGTTTTTGTTTTTAAATTTATTTTTATTTATGCATATAAGAACTGAAGTGTAGGCCAGAGATGAGAGGGTTGAGAGGATTCAACAGAGACAGAGCTGAAAGCAGAACAGGCAGATTTACTGAAACACACTGGTAAGAGGAGCAGGGTGAAAAACAGTAGAGGTCTGCTGCACCATGTGGGGGAACTCCCTGGCTGGGCATCTAACTCAGGTGGCAGTGACTTGAGATGGCTTAAAAGCACAACTCTAAACCACTGCTCCACCATGGAGGCCCAAATTGTTAAAAATAGATGTGTATTACAATTTAGGAAAGAATCATTGGGAGATGAAGACAAAGGAGCAAAGAAGGGATGAAACTGTAACCAGGAACACAAAGAAAAAAAAATACTATTTTGATGGATCATATCACTGCATTTACATATTCTTGAAATAATGACTCAATGATCTAATATTCCCCTACTTTATCAGTTCTGTTATTAACAACCTGTGGTATTTTCACAAACTTGATAAAGTTGAATGGATCTAACTCATTGTTCCTTTGATGTCTCCACCTCTAACATCCTATGAAGTGGGATCATTAATGTTGAAATATGTGTCCTGAATTGTTTTCACTCTGTTGGCTTTTGAGAAGAATTCTGTAACAAATATCAGTGTACAAGTGACTGAGTCTTAAATGTCAATTCTTTTGTGTCTCTACATGGGAGTGGTGTCCCTGGACCATATGGTAATTGTATGTTTAGATTTTGGGGAACTGCCAAAGTGTTTTTCAGAGCAACTGTACCATATTGCATCCCCACCAGCAATGTATGAGTTTCTCCACATTCTTGCCTATACTTGTTATTTTCTGGTTTTGTTTTTTCAATTTATAATGATTGCAGTAGAGGGAAGGGTATCTCTTGGTAGTTTTGATTGGATTTCCTAATGGCAAATGATAAAGAATTAATGGGTAGAGTTAACACATAAATGGCTTTCTTGAATAAAAATTTTATAACAAGATAAAGAAAAATAAATTGTTGATATTCTGTTCATTGTGGGAAAAAAAAGAAATATGTGTCCTGGAAAATGATCTCAGATGATTTTTACAATTTCCTGCCTTCCTGCTTATATCAAGACCCAAATTTATTTTGACATTACAAACTCAATCTGGAAGTGCTGGATTTTGTTTGTTTGTTTGTTTGTTTTTGTTTGTTTTGAAGTAGCTTTAAATTTCTTGCAATGGGAAGCTGTGGCTAGATATCACAATCTTTGGATTGAGAGGGCTGGGAATTGCTGGTGCCATTATCTTAGTATCTGGGCCTATTTAATGAAACAGAGTAAATTCAAGGAGATGATGGGATTTGCCTCAGTCATGGTTTTCTTATATCAAAAAAAAAAATCTAAGCAATTTATGGTCAACTAATCTTTGACAAAGGAGCAAAGAATATGCACTGGAGCAAAGAAAGTTTGTTCAACAAATGGTGCTGGGAAAACTGGGTGGCTACATGCAAAAGAATGAAACTTGACTATTACCTCACACCATGCACAAAGGCCAACCCAAAATGGATTAAAGAACTAGACATAAGACGTGAAACCATAAAATACATAGAAGGAAATATAGGCAAAACACGACATGACATGCACCTCAAAGACATCTTTACAGACACATCACCCAAAGCAGTGATAGTGAAGGCAAAGATAAACAGCTAGGATGGGACTACATCAAATTAAAGAGCTTCTGCACAGCAAAAGAGACAATAACAAAAACAAAGAGAAACCCCACCAACTGGGAGAACATTTTTGCACCCAACACCAACGATAAAGGACTGATCACAAAAATCTACAAAGAGCTAATGAGACCCAACAAAAACAAAGAAAATAATCCAGTCACAAAATGGTTGAAGAGCTAAAAAGAAACTTCTCTGAAGAGGAAATACAAATGACCAACAGGCATATGAAAAAATGTTCAACATCACTTGTCATCAGGGAAAAGCAAATCAAAACTACAATGAGATACCATCTTACACCAGTGAGATTGGCACATATTAAAAAAAAAAAAAAACAAAACTAACAACAACAAATGTTGGCGAGGATGTGGAGAAAAAGGAACTCTCCTAAACTGCTGGTGGGAGTGCAAAAAAGTCCAATCACTATGGAAAGCTGTGTGGAGATTCCTCAACCTACTAAAGATAGAGCTCCCATATGATTCAGCAATTCCACTCCTAGGTATTTACCCAAAGGACACAGAAACATCAATTCCAAAGAGCACCTGCACCCCTATGTTTATAGCAGCACTGTTTACAATAGCTTAGCTTTGGAAACAACCCAAATGCCCAAAAATAGATGACTGGATCAAGAATTTGTGGTACGTATACACCATGGAATATTACTCAGCATTCAAAAAAGATAAACACATGCAATTTGCAGCTACATGGATGGAGCTGAAAGGGATCATGCTCAGCAAAACAAGTCAGAAAGAAAAAGAAAATTCCAGATGGTCTCACTCATATCAGGAATTTAGAAAACCTAAATAAGGGACCAGGAAAAGAATAACTATAAGAAAAAAAATCCAAATCAACAAACAACTATGAACCAGAGACACACTATGGGGGTTAGGGGCAGGGAAAGGAGAGATTGGGGTTAAAATAAGGGGGTTGCAATTGTATGGGGAATATAAAAATAAAATTAAAAAAATTTAAAAAAATCTTAGCAAGTAAACAACTTAAATAATGCACAATTTTAGGAAGGCAAGGAAACAAAAATATGAAACCCTTTCATGCTTCACACTGTGTTTCAAAACAAAGAGTATTGGGGCCAATGGAGTTTGAATGACTTTTCACCTAGCAAGACAATGCTGTTTTGCATTCCCAGATCATACTGCAAAAGAAAACGTGATAGAAAATGACATCAGGTGAGTATGCAAAATAGCACTCCCTCTGGAAGGATATGATCATTCATCAAGTTACTTTTGTACTTTATCCGTAGTCATATACAAACAGGAACAGACACATGATACAAGTACATAAACTGATGAGGAAGTGCACAGTGTAGAACCATTTGTCCAAAACTGCATGCATTGAAAGACTTAGGAAGGCTGTCTATATTCCCATGAACAGGGTATCCCCATGTTCAATTGTCCTTATAATTAAATGTTAAAATGGAAAATGTCCTTAGATAGGAGGACAACAGCTTTACTAATATATAAGGGTTTCTGACACACATAGCTTTGGACAAAAACTTTAAAAAGGAAAGTAAAAGAAAACCTGGGAAATGCTAAGGAAGTACCTTGTCATTGGTAAAACAAGAATTCATAATCAAATGATATTTAATGGCTGGTCATACATAGTCCTACTACAAATATTAAAAAGCTTTGTAGTTTTCATGAGTACTTGTTTTATAAACCAAATTAAAATAGCAGCAAGTATTAAAATGGAAAGTAACAAAGACAGGGAATAGTATTTGAAAGAGGTAAATTTGATATTGGAAACCCACAGAAGATACCATGAAAGCAGAAGAGGCTGACTCTAACTTACACTTCACAAATCAACACTTTGTGTAATTACCCAGAATTTTCATGGCTAGGAGTGTGAAATTATACCTAGCAAAATTGGAGGTATTTGTCCTCTCAGATTTTGTGGTATTATTCATTTCAGAGTATGGAAGTATTCAAAGTTTCTAATGCAATGATTATACCTAGAATATTGTATATATTATACTATAAATATGTGTGTTATATATGTCATAGTTTTCCATTTTATTCATATAATAACATAGAGAAAGATACATGCATATCTATAGAAAGAAATAACTTGCTTTCTATGTGTGTAAATGCAAATATACATTATTTACATGAACCAAAATCAAGGGAACAGATGTAGGGCATGGAGAGAAGGATAAGTCAGTGAATGTCATATGAGGAAAAGGCAGAGAATGTTAAAGACATGAAATGGACAATCATTTTAAAAGGACACAGGAGTAAATTTCCATCAAGACTTACCCATTTTTTCTGGATGTCATCTGAAAAAGGAAATGGAAAGAAAACATAAATATCACAGGAAAAATGTGTGGTTAAAGTTCAAATTATTGCTAAATATGCATACAGAATTAAGTCAGGTCACTGTTGAACACACAAAGACATGCATACATGCTCATAGGAGTGTAGGTACACATATACATGTGTAGCTACAAACACAGAAAACTGATGAAGGCTCTCAAGTTTTAGGAAAATTTCCACAAAAATTTCCACAAAAATGGGGGAAATGACTGAAGGTAGTGAATAAAGAAAAGTATACAAATCTTTTAGCTACCTTATAAAATTCTTGTTGTACATTGACATTTCATTTCTTTTTTAATTTTGTGTGTTAGTTTAAACATGTTCTGCACTAATAATATGGACAGATACTAGACAGATGGAAAGGAAATGTATTGATTGTGATAGATGATAGGATTTGAGAGACAGATAGACATATAACTAGATATAATAGATGAATAAGAAGTAAGATAGATAGTAGTTGCACACAGGGATAAATAGCTAATTCTGTCTTTATAGTGGCCGTGCTGTACATTATAATCTCCACAAAAATCTGAAATAGAAAACATTGACCCCCTGCTCCTTAGGACATTTATGTTGGGTTTCTAGCAGCTATTATTTCCAACATATATTTGTAATCATTAATACGTTGCCTTGTTTTGTAAGTATTCTGTATCAGCTCATTCCTGAATAAACCTTGCCTTTAAAATTATACAAAAGGAAGGAAGATGATATATAAAATGGCAGAAATAGGGTTTCTAAGTCAAATGTTGGAATTTGTCCAAATTATGGACAAATGTTATAGAGCTGCCAGTATGTAAGTGAGGATATTCATGGTTGAAAATAGACTTAAAGGAAAAGATGACTCTACATCAACTGAATGGACAGAACATTCGAAGATTTGGCATGGGAGCTTCTACCTATTTTCAGGATAAATGCAAACATTTACCTCTACATAAGAAATATATATCATTTAAAAAAAAGATTTATATATTTTTATACAAGAGCTGTGGAACAGGCCAGAGGTGCGAGAGGGTGAGAGGATTCAAAAGAGACAGAGCAGGGAGCAGAACAGGCAGATGGATGGAAAGCTCTGCTCAGTGGAGCAGCGGGCAGAACAGGAGAGGTTTGCCACACCATGTGGGAATCTCCTTGGCCAGCTGGGAATTGAACACACACCGCAGAGGAATAAATAGCTATTTCCTGTGTTTGCAGTAGCTGTGCTCTATGTTAAAATCTCCACAAATGTTGAATTAGAGAACATGGACCCACTGCTCCTATGGAAATATAGGTTAGGTTTCTAGTTGCTCCTATTCATAGCATATGTGAAGCCAATAATATATTGCCTTGTTTTACATATAGTTCTGTTTCTGCTTATTCCTGAATAAAGCTCACCTTTTCAAATCACACAAAAGGAAAGAAGATGTCATTAAATAGTAGCACACTAGTGCCTCCCTAGTGGCACAAGGAGGTAAGCCTCAGGACTATGAAGCTATCAGCAACCACTGCAGCATAAGTTCAATCCCTGGCCAGGGAATTAACACACATGGTGCAGCAGACCATTTCTGTCTCCCCCACGGCTCACCTCAGCAGTGTATTTCAGTCAATCAGCATGTCCTGCTCACCACTGTCTCTGGTGACACCTCTCATACCTTTCCCCCACCTTTGGTCTACTCCCCAGCCCTTGTATGCATAAATAAATCAAATCTATATTTTAAAAATATGGCAGAAGAGGGCCTCCCCGGTGGCGCAGCGGTTGAGTGCTGGGTTGCGAAGCTGCCCGCAGCCTCTGCAGCAACGGTTTGATCCCCAGCTGCTCCCCGGCCACCAAAGGAGGGTCCCACATGGCGCACAGACCTCTCCTGCCGCCCGCTGCTCCCCTCAGCAGTGTACTTCATCCGTCTGCCTGTTCTGCTCCCTGCTCTGGCTCTGGTGAATTCTCTCACCCTCCCTCGCTTCTGACTGTACCCAGTGCTTGTATAAATAAATAAATAAATAAATAAATAAATAAATAAATAAATAAATAAATAAATAAGTAAAACTTAAAAAAAATATGGCAGAAGAGAGGCTTTCAAGCAAAATATTAAGTTATGTGGACAAACTTCACTCTGTTGACAGTTTCAAAGTGCCTATATGTTTTATACAAAGTAAGAAAATAAATACATAAGAGAAAGATGCGTCTACATTAACAGAAGTTTGCATTGGCACCTCTATTTTTCACAATAATACAAACATGTATTTTGATATAAGAAAGGTGCATCATATATCCAATGTCTCTAGTGCAAAGAAACTTGTGCAGACTTGTTCATATTGATGATTCCTGGAAAGAACCACAATAAAGAACCAGAAATAATTGTGTAAAATATTTGTGTATGTAATCTAGGGCAGTTATACAGTGAGGCACAAATCTACATGCGACCCTGTAATGTAATCTGAATTTACAGACACTTTGGACCACAGTGGGAGAAACACTATGGAACACATGTGCTGTCTTCTCGCATTTCTTAAATTTCTTAAGTTTCTTAAATATCTCTCAAAGGACACTCATGCTTGCAGGGCATCAGAGGGTCTGAGTTAATTATCATTTTCCAGAACATCTCTTTGAAATGGAAGCCATGTGCCTGCCCGATATGTATTCTTTAACCTTCCTGCATTCAAAATGAATTTGTGGCATTTCTCATATAGGAAAATGACAAACATTTACTGGGAAAGACAGATAAGGAATGGAAAAAAAAAAACATGTGGAAGAATGAGATGTAGGAAAGAGAAATGGAGAAATATGAATATGGGGGAATTTCATAAGCCAGAAATTTTAGGGAGCTCAGACATCAAGAGAAGGATCAGTTCACAGATGGCGTGGGGTTAAAGGACACAAGGAGAGTGGTCATTGCAAAGGGCTATGGGAGTAAAGGTTGTGAGAGATTATTTACCCATTTTTTTCTGTAGTTCTCCTGAAAAACAAAATAGAAAGATATTATAAGCAGTAAATGGAGACAAAGAAAAGAATGTTCAAGTATCAAGAGATTTCATGTATGAGGTAATCCTCCAAGATGGAGAAACAAGACTCCCGCACAGGCACAGGAGGGAGTTCTGTACCACACACTTACCAAGAGTTCCTGATGTCCCTTGTTTGTCCACAGAGTTTGCTGAAAAAATGAAATGAATGAAAATGGCTAAGTTTAGTCAATTTCAGGAAAAATGAGAAAGGAAATTTCCTCAGCCCTCCTCAGGAAAATGAGCTTCATAATGTCAACAAATTGAAGCTTTATTATTGTACAAATTTCTTAGCTTTAGCTGGTTCTGGCACTGTAAGAAAATATGTTACTGCTCATCCACTCATGTTAAAAAGGTGTCACAAACATGGATTTAAAAGCTTCAGAAAATTTGGTGTTAGAGGAAATCAGACTTAGGTTCTTGAAAATTTCTCATTTAATTCATTAGTGAAATTTGTTCTTTCTCAGTTTTTATATAACACATGCTTAACTGAAGGTTATATATGCAACATCACAAAAAAAGAAGAATATGCAAGTAGTAAGTGGCTGGAATTGGTTTCTACATAAGACAAATTGAGAATGCCTAAATCCTGTTATAAAAGCCACCTGACAGAAGGGAGTAGACCCCATAGATTATTTGAACAAAGACCCTATAGATTGCAAAGCACACTTGTTTCAGAGTGCCTGGGAAACTGGCAAAATTGTGTTAAAATAGATATGTGTTGCAGTTTAGAAAGAGAATCATTGGGAGATGAAGACAAATGAACAAGGAACAGATGAAACTGTGACTAGCTACACAAAGAAATGCATTGAGGGCCTCCCCGGTGGTGCAGCGGTTGAGCGCTGGGTTAAGAAGCAGCCCACAGCCTCTGCAATGCCGGTTTGATCCCTGGCCGTCGGGTGAGGGTCCCACATGGCGCGCAGACCTCTCCTGCCGCCCACTGCTCCCCTCAGCAGTGTACTTTCATCGGTCTGCCTGTTCAGCTCCCGGCTCTGGCTCTGGGGAATTCTCTCACCCTCCCGCGCTTCTGACTGTACCCAGCACTTGTGTGAATAAATAAATAAATCTTAAAAAAAAAAAGAAAGAAATGCATTGAAATATAATGGATCATGCCTGTCAATTTTCTTTATTCTGCAAAAAGTTCTTAATGATCCAACAGACTAGTTCCATCGTCCATGGAATTGAGTGTTATTGATTCCTATTGATATTTAACACACTGGATGATGGCACTCACTGTCACTTTGAGTGCTCCACCCTAACATCACTGTAAAGTGGGATCCTATTTCTGTTGAAAACTGTGTCTTCTGAGAAAGATCTCAGACAACTTTTACAACTTCCTGGCTTCCTGCTTTAACATCACCTTCCAAATTCACTTTGACATTTCCGTTTCTACCGTGGAGTGCTGTCTGGATCTTTGCTTGTTTTCAAGTAGCTTTTCATTCCTTTCAAAGGGAAACTGTCAAGATACCACACTTTGTGGACATGGGGAAGGAACTTCTGGAGACATGATCATAATTTCTTGAGCCACTGAGTGACAGAGAGCATATTAAAAAGATGAGATTAGGACTCAACTTTGTCTTGTTCTTTCTCATCCAGAAAACAGAAATAACATAAAGAAAACAACTTAAATAAAATAATGACGGTTTTTCAGGAAAGCGGGGGCACAAAATGTAGAAGTCCTTATGTGGTTACACTAATTCAAACCATCCTTTTGGACAAATGAAGTCTGAATTATTTATCAGCCTGGAGGACAATACTGCCCAGAAATTATCCAAATAGTTCTAAAAAATAAGTGAGATGGAAAGAACATCATGCAGCTATGCCAAATCTGACTGACATTGGAGTACAAGATCAGTTCCCATCATACTTTGTTCCTAAGCACATACGCACAGGGGCAGACACAAAGATAAGTGAGTAAAGTATGATCAGGAAGCATACAATGTGGACACATATTCAAGACTGTGTGTACCGACCGCCTATGAACCCTACTGCATACATTAAGAGATAAATTCCTATGTGTCGTTGCCCATGGGAATCGAGGTGATGCTAGAAAAGTGTCCTCCGAAAAGGAGGCTGTTTCTTTAAGTGATATGTTAGGGTTTTAGACAAAAACCTTCCTGGAAAAAAATAGAAAAACACAAGAAAGAAAAAAAAATAGGGATTTCTATGGCTATATCAAGTCATGAGACTAACACCAAAATTCATTATGGAAAGATATTTGTTGAAGTAACACTCTGTAAAATTCATAATCCTGTTACACACATGAAAAAGCTATGTAGTTTTTAGTAGCACAGCTTTACAAACAAAATTGCAAAAGCAGCAAGGGCTGAACTTCAGAGGAATGAAATAGGGAGTAGAATTTGAGACAGGTGATGCCTGGAAACCAGTAGGAAGTTCATTAAAGGACTAGATCAGTCTCAGGCTCACATTTTACAAATACCATGTCTGGTTTTCCACAGACTTATCAAGGATGTGGATATTGAAATAACATATAACAAATTTAGGGGTATTTATCATCTCTTAGTTGAGAGTAGCCCATTCAAAGTATGGAAGCTTGACTTGCAAACATTCTATTATTATGATAATTTTCCAGCATTTACTGTATAAGATTATATATGTATTTATATTTCTACGTGTAACAATATATGCGTATGCTTGTTTTGTTCGCATATGCATTAAGTGAAATTTTTAAAAACATAAACCAAACTTACCTATATGAGTAGGTAAGTTTACCTATGCATAAAGAAACAAATCTCCAGAAGACAGAACATATATTTTGTTTGGGAAAGAACACAATATTTGCAAGCTAAGGAAAAGAAGGAAGGGGAATGAGATTCATGGTAAGTTTTAGAACAAAGTCCTAGAAACAAAAATTGGAGGTGAGATGTGTGGATTCGAACAAGGGCAGCTCCAGGAATATCACATGGGCAAAGGCAGAGATTGCCAAATACATGAAGTGAACGATCATTTTAAAGGGACATGGGAGTAAAGTTCTACCAGCTAATTTACCCATTTTGTTCTCGATGTTATCTGAAAAAGAAATTGGGAAAAAATGTAAGTAGCACGGCAAACAATTTGCTTAAAATTCAATTTATTGTTAAATAGGCACACAGTTAAAGTATCAGCAACAACTGATCACACACAGGCAAATGTACACACTCATCTGTCTGTAGCTACACAGACATGTGTGTCCATACAACAACAGATGACTAACTGAAGGCTCTCAAGTTTTTAGCAACATTTCACAAAATTATGGGAGTAGGGGATGACTGAATGCAATGAAAAAGAAAGCAATTAGGTACATAAACATGGTAGCTACCTTATATCAAAGATGCATTTGGACATTCCATGAATTGTTTCATTTGGTTGTTGAGATTAAGCATGGCCCGTGCTACTAAATATGGACCGATGTTCAGACAGATGGATAGGAAACAGATATACAATGATTATAGATAGACAGAGCAATGGATGGATAGACAGACAGGTAGAGAGTGAGACATACAGATAGAGAGTGAGACATATGAGTGGAAAGAGAAATCGATGACTGATTGATGCTTCAATAGCTGGATAGTGGATATTTCTTGAATTTGTAATTGTCATTCTGAATGTCAAAAGTCCCAAAATTACTACTTGCTTCAGCAAAGATTGACCCAATGCTCCTGGTTCAATCTGGGTAAGTGTCTCAGCAGCTCCTATTCACAATATATCCTTAAATGCATTTATACCAAGCCTTTTTACATGTGTTTCTATATACTCACTCCTGAACCAACTTCCCTTTTAAAGTCACACAAAAGGAAGGAAGATGATTTATAACAGGGCAGGTTTATGAGGAGATTGTAATACATATGTCCTAAGTTAATCTGGACAAAATTTACAGCTGTCAGTATGTGACAAAATTTTATATTCTTTGTGCAAAAATACTCAAGACTAAAGACATCTCTACATCAACTTATTTGACAGCCCAATTCAAGATTTGGCATTGAAGTGTCTAGCAATTTTCAAATAAAATGCAAGCATTTGCCTCTAGAAAAGAAATGTTTGTCAAAGACTGGAGAAAGCAAGCCAGAAGGCACACGTCTATCCAAAACATGTCTGCAGCAGAACTCGTATGTCAAATGTCTTGAGTTCAAAGTCCCGTATGCAGATTTGTTCACACTTGCAATGTCTGCGGCCACAACATAAACCCAGGGAAAATTTAAGTAAACCATTTCTGTATGTGGGTACTCTTGGCCTATATGATGAAAGGCAGTGGCAGAGAGAGACTGAAATCTATGCGCGGTCACATAATGCATTCTGAATTTACATTATTTGAGGGATTATGGAGGGAGAAAACTTGTTGAGCTTGTGAGTAGGTTTGTCTCATTTCTCACGGTCTGGAGGAAACAAAATGCATCACTCATAGTTTGGTGCTTAATAGAGAGCCTGAGTTAATGATCATTTTTCAGAACATCTACAAATAGACACATGGCAGCCACATGTCTAGCAGCTAAACATTCTCCATCTCTCTGTGTGCAAATGATCACATGCCATGTCTCACCCAGAAAAAAAAAAAATAAAAGATCAAATAGAGGGAGAGATATGGAATAAATAAAAGAAAACCTGGGAAATAATGAGATGTAGGGGGCCTCCCCTGGTGGCGCAGTGGTTGAGCACTGGGTTGCGAGGCTGCCCGCAGCCTCTGCAGCACCAGTTCGATCCCCGGCCACCGGCGAGGGTCCCACCAAAAAAAAAAAAAAAGAATGAGATGTAGGGAATGAGAAATTGAAAGCCATTAAGATGAGCAGAAATCATACACCAGAATTTTGAGGAGAGGATTATAGACATCAGGAGAAGAGTGTGTCAAGGTATGAGTTACAGGATGTAAGGCAGGATTTCTTTTTTTAATATTTAAAGAACAGGTTTATTAAAGAAAGGGACAGAAGTAAAAAAGACACTTGTATAGACACAAGCGGGCAGGAAGACCTGCCCCGAAGGAACAGGTTAGCTAAGAGAGGCCTGCATAGTTGCAGGCAGGCGGCCTTGAGGAGAGCGTCCTCCACTGGGGGAGGTCAGTGAAGAGAAGTCCTGGCATGGTACAGATCACAGGCAGGTAGGAAGCTGCTGCCCTGCGGGAGAGAGTTGGTGAAAGGAAGCACCTGCAAGGTCACAGTGGGCAGAAGGAGTGCTGAAAGGCTGGAAAGTTAAGAATACCAGGAGGGCCACCACGGTAAAGGGCTCTGGGAAAAATGGTTGATGTGATTACCTATTTTATTCCGAAGATCTGAAAAAGAAAATGGCAAAATCAATGTAAATAGCAGAGGGAGACAATGCACAGAATGTTCACATGTGGAAAAAGGTTCTATCATAAATTTAAAACATCAGGAGAGAGACACAATTCACATATAAAACAGAAGCAGCCAATCCAGGAAGCTGTTGTGGAACAAACACTTACCAAGAAGGAAGGGAGTCAGCTGTTTGTCCACAAGAGAACCTAAATGATGACAATGTGGAGAGAGGAATACATGTAATCAAATGAGGAAAAAAAAAAAAGAAGAAGAAGAAGGGGAATCACTGCTGGCCTGCCCATACAGATATGCTTCATAGCTTGGGGCATCACTTAAACTTTTATCATTTACTTTCTGACCTATAGCTAGTTTTGTCACTTTTCAAAAAATATACCTTTGCTCATGTTGTAGAAGAGCCACACACAGGAATTGAGAACCCACCGAGAAGGTGTCACTGCAGGAAATCAGACTCAGCTTCCCAGACCTCTCTCCTCAAAATTCCTCCATTAACCCATTAAATAGTACCTTGTTTCATGACAGTTTTGTGGAAGGCATGCCTGTGCAATGTTTCTTGTATCTAAATGACATGCAATGAAGGTAAATCACATAGTAAGTGGCAGAAAAGTAGTTCTATATGAGCCAAGCTTGGTGAAAACCTCCATGCCAGAAAGGGTAAAAATTCCAAACCTCACAAGATCTTAGTCATGTAAGTTACCTAGCAGACATGGTCTGACTCGATAGATTATAAGGACAAGGCAAAGCAAGGTGCCCATTCTGGGGAACTGGGTGAGAGAAGGAGGCAACTTTGTTGAGAATGCCTGGACCCTGGCAAAATTGTGAAAAATAAATGTGTGATGCCGATGAGGGAGTATCACAGTAACAGTGGAAGACAAAGACAAAGAAGCGAGGAGAAAATGAAACTGTGACTAGGTAGACAAAGAAATACTAGACAACTCAGATGGATCCCATGGGATTCCATGCGCCTTGACAGTGTGTCTTCTGACAATGTTTGCGAATGAATTTTACAACTTCCTGAATTCATGCTTTACAACACATTCCAGATTCATTTTGATATGTCCATCTCTACCTGGAAGTGCAGCTGGTTGTTTGTTTTCAAGCAGCTTTTCAATCCTTTGAAAGGATCACTGACTTGATACCACACTAGGTAGACTGGGGGTTGGAAGTGCTGGAGACATGATCACAATAATAGGACCTATTCAATTACACACAGGTATGCAAAAGGTGTGATTGGGACTTGCCTTTGTCCTGTTCTTTCTTATCTGGAAAACAGAAATAGAGGAAAGAAAACAACTTAAAATAAATGAAGACACAATTCAGGAAAACAGGGAGACAAAATGTTGAAGCTATTTCGAGGTTACATGGACCAACACAGAGTACTCAAACCAATGACACTTCAATGATTCATCGGGCTGGAGGCAATGATGTGCAGAAGTTAACCAAATCTTTGTACAAAATGAAATGAGATGGAGAAGCTTATCAGGTGTCTATTCCTAATGTTTAGAAATGCCTTTGCAGGAAGGAGATCAATTCTCATTGTACTTTTGTCTTTTGTTCTGACAGAAGAGAAACAGGAGCTGACACAGAGATAGGAGATGAAGTGTGATCAGGAAGCAGACTGTGTTGGACCATTTACTCTGAATTCTGTGTGTGTACCAGCAGTCTTATGAACTCTGCTGCACATGAGAAGAGGATAATCCTGGGCTCCATTAACCAGATGAATGGATGTGAAGCTGGAAAAATTTCATCAGAAAAGGAGGATGGTACTTGTAGTGATATATTAGGGCTTTTGACCATAAAAAGAAAAAATACTGTTGTGGGCTACTAATTTAAGAATTTTTATTTATTTATTTTTTGAAGATTTATTTATTTATTTATACAAGGACTGAAGCGAGGGAGCGTGAGAGAATTCACCAGAGCCAGGGGTGGAACAGAAAAGGCAGACTGATGAAGTACACTGCTGAGGGGAGCAGCGGGCACGGCAGGACAGGTCTGAGCCATGTGGGACCCTTGCCCGGCAGCTGGGGATCGAACCAGTGCTTCAGAGACTGCAGGCAGCTTCACAGCCCAGCACTCAAAAGCTGCACCACCAGAGGAGGCCCATGTGGGCTACTAATTAGGAAAAATAAAAGAAAGAAAAACACAGGAAAGCCTATGGCTAACTGACGTCTTGAAACTTCTGTCAGAATTCAACAGAAAGATATTTGTTGAAGAAACACTCCATAAGAGTCATAATCTAACTGCAAATATGAAAACTCGTTTTTCTTAAAGATTTATTTATTTAGGGCCTCCCCAGGTGGCCCGGGTTGTTGAGCGCAGTGATGTGAAGCTGACCGCAGCCTTTGCAGCAACAGTTCGATCCTGGCCCACCAGTGAGGGTCCCACATAGCGAGCAGACCTCTCCTGTTGCACCTGCTGCTCCCCTCAGCAGTGTATTTTGTCAGTCTGCCTGTTCTATTCCCCTTCTGCCTCTGCTGAATCCTCTTACCCTCCCTTTAATCTGGACTGTAGTCTGGTTCTTGCATAATTAAATAAATAAATCTTTAAAAAAAAAGATGTATTTATTTGCACAAGAACCTGGGTACTGTCCAGAGAGGCTCAGGAAGGTGAAAGGATTCACCAAAGAAAAAGCAGGGTGACAGGCAGAGTGACCGAAATACACTGATGAGGGGAGCAGCTGGCAAGACAGGAGAGGTCTGCCGCGCCATGTGGGTTTCTCACCTGCTGGCAGGGATCTAACCTGTGCTGCAGAGACTGTGGACAGCTTCACAGTGCAACTGCAGCGCTCAACCACCTGCACCACCAGGGAGGCCCATGAAAACAGTTTTGTAGTTTTCAGTAGCACTTGCTTTGTTAACAAAATTGCAAATAGCAAACAAGTACTTTAGTGGAGAAAAATACAAACAGAAAATAGAGTTTGAAACAGGTGGCACCTGAAAGCCAACTAGAAATTCATAAAAGGAGTAGACGATTAGACTCAGGCTTATATTTTTCAAATACCATGTGTGGAATCCTACGGACCTTTCAAGGACTGAGGACATTGAAACTAAACTTAACAAATATGGACATATTTATCACCTCTTATGTTAGTAGAGGTGTCCTTTGCAAAGTATGGAAGCTTGACTTGTAAACATTCTAATACAATGATAATTTTCCAGCATTTAGTGTGTAGAATATTATATATATATATAATTTATGTCTTAAATGTTTTGATTTTATCTATATAGAAACATAGAGTTATATTCAACCTACAAATACATAAATATACTCTTTCATAATGCACATATATGGAAATATACACATTACTTTGTGTACCAATGTGTGTATGTGTGATTGTGTTGTATGTCTGTTTTGTATGTATCTGTATGAAGTGAAATTCCTAGTGCCATAATGCACAATTTTATGAGTAGCTCAAAACATAGAAAACTAATTGATGGCTCTCAAATTTTAGTAACATTTGCAAAAATTCAGTGCCGGGGGAGGGAATGACTGAATGTAGTGTAAAAAGAAAGCCTTTAGGTATACAAACATGAGAACTGCCATATGTCATGGCTGCATTTGGAAATTTCTGAGATTTATGTTATTTCTTTTGTTAGATTAAGCATGGTTTTGTGCTACTAAATATGTACAGATTTTAGAGAGGTATACAGACAACACATACACCGTCCTGACTGATAGATATTTGGACAGATAGCCCTATGGATGGATGGATGGATGAATACGTATATAGTCAGACATATGAATGGAAAATAAAATGGTTGATACATTGATGCCTTGATAGCTGGATAGTAGCTATTTCTTGTGTTTACAGTAGCCATGCTGAATGTCAGAATCTGAAAAATACTGATTTAGTGAAGAGTGACCCAAAAGAAGATGACTTATAAAATGGCAGTTTTTTAGGGGATTTCTAAAAATAATGCCTTAGAAATATTACACAGTCACCAGTATGGAAAGGGTCCATATTTGTTATTCTTGGTGAAAAAAAAACACCTATGAGAAAAAATGCCTCTGAATTAACCTGCTGATTCAACAGAACAATTCAGAGTTGGTATTGGAGCATCTACCAAAATTCAGAATAAAGTGCTAAACATTCTCTCTACATAGCAAAAGTACATAAAAGCATGAAAAATCACACAGGAAGGAATGCATCCATCCAACATGCTTCTCTAGACAATTCTTATGTGAAAAAGGAAACTGTTCAGAGACGTGTTCACATTGACGATGGTCGGAATCCACCACAACAAAGAACTGGCAAAATTTCCAAGTAAAAGTTTTGTGTGTTTGGAACACTTAGCCAATATGAAGGGCAGCGGCTCAGGGAGACTCACATCAATGTGAGAATGCGGTGCAATCTGAATTAACAGTCTTTGTAAGACCATTAGGAAGAAGCGATTTTGAACACGTGATGGGCAACACTCCTTTTTAAGGTTGGGTGGGAAGCAAATGCATTGAAATGTTGAAAATATTTCATTATGAGTTGATCCTCCAGGATGGAGAAACAGCACACCCGCACTGGCACAGGAAGGAGTTCTGGCCCACACACTTACCAAGAGTTCCTGATGTCCCTTGTTTGTCCACAGAATTTGCTAAAAAAAATGAAGTGAATGAAAATGGCTAAATATAGTCAATTGCAGAAAAAAAATTGAGAAAGGAAATTTTCTCTGACCTCCTCAGGAAAATGTGCTTCAAACCTTCAACAAATCTAGGCTTCGTTATTGTACAAGTTTTCTTAGATTTACTCGGTTCTGGCACTGCAGGAACATATGTTACTGCTAGTCCACTCATGTTAAAAAGGTGTCACAAACTTGGATATAAAAACCTAAGAGAAGCTGGAGCTACAGGAAATCAGACTTAAGTTATTGAAAATTTCGCACTAACCCATTAGAGAAAATTGTTCTTTCTCAGTTTTTACGTAACACATGTTTAACTGAAAAGTTATAATAACGATATCACAAAAAGAAGGAAAGACAAGCCTCAAGTGGCCAGAATGAGTTACTACATGAGCCAAGCTTGGAGACACCCACAAAAAAGGAATCGCAAAATTCCAAACTGCAAAAGGCATCTTGTTATAAAAGTCACCTGTCAGGAGGGACCTGACTCCACAGATTAAAAGGAGAAGGCCAAGCAAGGGACCCATTCTGGGGGTACTAGGTGAGAGATGAAGGGGACACACTTCTTTCAGGATGCCTGGGACACTGGCAAAATTGTGTAAAAATACATGTGTATTGCAGTTGAGGAAGAGAATCATTAGGAGATGGAGACAAAGGGTTGAGGAACAGATGAAACTGCAACTTGCATTAAAACTGTGATGGATCATGCCTGTCATTTTTTCTGATTCTGCAGAAAATGTCTTAATGATCCAACAGTCTAGAACCCTAGTCTATGGAATTATGGGTAATTGTATGCCATTGATATTAAACACACTGGATGATGACTCTCACTGTCACTTTGAGTGCTCCACCCCTAACATCACTGTAAAGTGGGATCCTGTTCCTGTTGAAAACTGTGTCCTCTGACTAAGATCTCAGATGACCTTTACAACCCTGGCTTTCTGCTTTAACATCACTTCCAAATTCACTTTGACATTTCCATTTCCACCTTGGAGTGCTGTCTGGATCTTTGCTTGTTTTCAAGTAGCTTTTCATTCCTTTCAAAGGGAAACTGTCAAGACATCACACTTTGTGGACATGGGGAAGGAACTTCTGGAGACATGATCATAATTTCTTGAGCCACTGAGTGACAGAGAGCATATTAAAAAGACGAGATTGGGACTTGCCTTTGTCTTGTTCTTTCTCATCCAGAAAACAGAAATAACGTACAGAAAACAACTTAAATAAAATGATGATAGTTTTTCAGGAAAGCAGGGGTCAAAATGCAGAAGTCCTTATGTGCTTACACTAATTTAAACCATCTTTGTGGACAAATGAAGTTTGAATAATTTAAACTTGGAGGATGATAGTATCCAGAAATAATCCAAATATTTCCACAAAATTGAATGAGATGGAAAGGACATCAGGTAACTGCCAAATTGGACTTGCATTGGAGTACAAAATCAATTCACATCATACAATTTTCCTTTGTTCCAAAGCACATACACAGGAGCAGACACAGAGATAGGTGTGGAAAGTGTGATCAGGAAGCATACAGTGTAGACCCACATTAAAGACTCTATGCATACCAGCAATCTCATGAACCCTGCTGCATGCATTCAAAGGTAAATCCCCATGTTTCATTACCCAGGTAAAGAAATGTGAAGGTAGAATTATGTCCTGTGAAAAGGAGAATGTTTCTTTTAGTGATATGTTAAGGTTTTAGACAAAAAAAAAAAAAAAAAAAAAAACCTTTGTGGACTAAAATTTAGAAACACACAAGAAAGAAAAAGTAGGGATTTATATGGTTATATCAAGTCATGAGACTATCAACAAAATACGTTGTGGGAAGATATTTGTTGAAGTAACACTCCATAATATTCACAATCCTACTGCACACATGAAAAAGCTCTGTAGTTTTCAGTAGCACAGCTTTATAAACAAAATTGCAAACAGCAGGAGGACTGAAGTGGAGAGGAATGCAAGTAGCCAAAGGAATTTGAAACAGGTGGTTTCAAGTCCTCCTGGAAACCAATAGGAAATTCATTAAAGGAGGAGAAGATCAGTCTCTGGCTCACATTTTACAAATGTAATGCGTAGTTTTCCACAGACCTATCAAGGACAGTGGACATTGAAACTACACCTAACAAATATAGACATCTTTATCATCTCTTATTTGTGGAGCAATCCTTTCAAGTTATGGAAGTTTGACATGTAAACTTTCAATAGAAATGAATTTTCCAGCATTTAGTGTATAGGATATTGTATATACATATGAATAATGTGACTGAAAGTTTTCCACTTTATCTGCATATAAACAAAAGAGATAAGCAATCTACATTCACATGTATTTTGACCTATTGATATGTGTGCATATGCAAATATTCACATTTCTATGTATAACAATATGTGTGTGTATCTATATAGAAGACAGGATACAAGTTTTGTTTAGGAAAGAACAAAATTTTTGCAGGCTAAGGAAAAGAGTCAAGGGAAAGGAGATGCAAGGACAGAACTATAAAAACAAAAACAGGAGGTGTGATATATGGGATTCAAAAGAAGGGTAGCTCAAAGAACATCACATGAGCAAAGACAGATAATGCCAAAGACATGAAGTGAACAATCATTCAAAAGGGACATGGGAGTAAAGATCTACCAGTTAATTTACCCATTTTTCTCTGGATGTCATCTGAAAAAGGAAATGGAAAGAAAATATAAGTAGCATGGCAAACAATTTGATTAAAATTCAAGTTTTTAAATAGGCACCCAGTTAAACTATCAGCAACAACTGAACACATGCAGGCACATGTACACACTCATTTGAGTGTAGCTACACATACATGTGTGTCAGTACAAACACAGGTAACTAACTGAAGGCTCTCAAGTTTTTAGCAACATTTCACAAAATTATGGGAGTAGGGGATGACTGAATGCAGAAAAAAAAAGCTTTATGTACATAAACACGGTAGCTACCTTATATCAAAGCTCCATTTGATATTCCAAGATGTTTGTTGTTTAGTTTGTTAGATTAAGCATGGTCTGTGCTACCAAATATGGGCAGGTGTTCAGACATGTAGATAGGAAATAGACAGTGATTATAGGTAGATACATGGGTAGAAGACACATCGATGGGTGGATAGATGGAGAGTTATACACATGAATGAAGGTGAAATTGGTGATATATTGATGGTTCCAGTTGGGTAGTAGGTATTTCTTGCATTTACAATGGTCATTCTGAATGTCAAAAATCTCAACAATACTTGAGTGTCTCAGCAGCTCCCTTTCACAACATACAATTAAATCCATTTATACCCAAGCATTGTTACATGTATTTCTATTTCAACTCACTCTTAAACCTACTTCCCTTTTGAAAGTCACACAAAAGAAAGGAAGATGATTGACTTTTAACATGTCAGGTTTATGAGACAGGTTCTAAGACATATGTCTTAAATTGTTCTGGACAAAATTTACAGCTGTCAGTATGTGACAAAATTTTATAATCTTTGTGAAAAAATACTTAAGAATAAATATATCTTGGGGCCTCCCTGGTGGTGCAGGGCTTAAAGACACAGTACCATCAAGCAATCAGCAGCCACTGCTGTACCTGTTTGATCCATGGCCAGAGAGCTGATCCACATAGCACAGCAGACCTCTCCTTTCTCACCCGTTGCTCCCCTCAGCAGTGTATTTCACTAGATCTGCCTGTTCTGCTCCCCACTATGTCTCTGTTGAATCTTCTCACTCCCTCACCTATGGTCTGCACACCACTTCTTGTATGCATAAATAAATAAATCTTTTTAAAAAAATTAAGAAATCTCTACATCAACTGATTCGACAGCACAATTCAAAGATATGGCATTGAAGCATCTCCCAGTTTTTGAAATGCAAACATTTGCCTCTAGATAAGAAAGGTACATCAAAGATAAGGGAAAGTTAACTCTTCCAATCCATCAGCAGAGTATGTCACTCCAAAGAAAAGGCAAATGGCCAAGAGACATCTCAGAAAATGTTGAACATCCCTCATAATCAGGGAAATGCATATCAAAACCACATTGAGATACCACCTTACACCAGTAAGAATGGCACGCATCAAAAAACAAGCAAAAACAAATACTGGCGAGGATGTGGTGAAAAAGGAACTCTCCTACATTGCTGGTGGGAGTGTAAATTGGTCCAACCACTTTGGAAAGCTGTCTGGATGTTCCTTAGTCTACTGAAAATGGAGCTACCCTATCACCTGGCAATTCCACTCCCAGGGATCTACTCAAAGGACACAAAAACATTGATTCAAAAGAACACCTGCACCCCTATGTTTATTGCAGCACTATTTACAATAGGTAAAACCTTGAAACAACACAAATGCCCAAAAATAGATGACTGGATCATATACCAGAATGTGGTATATATACACAATGGAATATTAATCATTAATCAAAAAGATAAACTCATGCCATTCGCAGCCATGTGGATGGAGCTGGAAGGAATTATGCTCAGTGAAATAAGTCAGGAGGAAAAAGAAAAATATTGGATAGCTTCCCTCGTAGGAGAAATATAGGGGAACTATATAAGACATCAGTGCAAAAAAAAATAATAGCAATACAAAACAAAAACAGACAATTATAAGCCAGAGAAATCTGCAGGGAAGAAGGAGGGAGAAGGATGAGAAGGAGGGAGGGAGAAGCACAGGGGATTGTGCTGAAGGTGCATGGGTGCATTGCTGAAGGAAGTTCTATGAGGACTACACCTGGGGCCTGCAGGAAGCAAATATTGTTCAAAAAGAACAATAGTGTAAAAAAAACATTAAAAAATAAATAAATAAGAGAAAGCCTACAGGAGGCACATATATATCCAAAACATGTCTGCAGCAGAACTCATATATAAAATGTCTTGAGTTCAAATTCTCATATGCAGATTTGTTCACACTTGCAATGTCTGGAAACACTCTGCGGTCACAATGTAGACCCCGGGAATATGTAAGTAAAACATTTCTATATGTGTGTACACTTGGACTGTATGATGAATGGCAGTGGCAGAGAGAGACTGAAAGCTATGCGCGGCCACATGATGCATTCTGAATTTATATTATTTGAGGGACTATGGAGGGAGAAAACTTGTTGAGCATGAGGGCAGGTTTGTCTCATTTTTCACGGTCTGGAGGAAACGAAATGCATCACTCATAGTTTGGTGCTTAATAGAGGGCCTGAGTTAATGGTCATTTTTCAAAACATCTATGGATAGACACACAGAACTCATGTGTCTATCAGCTAAATTTTCTCCATCTCTCTGCATGCAAATGTACACATGTCATGTCTCACCCAGAAAAAAAAAATAAAAGATAACACAGAGGGACAGATATGGAATAAATGAAAGAAATCCTGAGAAAGAATGAGATGTAGGGAATGAAAAATTGAAAGCCATTAATATGTGCAGAAATCATACACCAGAATTTTGAGGAGAGGATTATAGACATCAGGAGAACAGTGTGTCAAGGTATGAGGTACAGGATGTAAGGCAGGATTTCTTTTTTTAATATTTAAAGAACAGGTTTATTAAAGAAAGGGACAGAAGTAAAAAAGACACTTGTATAGACACAAGCGGGCAGGAAGACCTGCCCCGAAGGAACAGGTTAGCTAAGAGAGGCCTGCATAGTTGCAGGCAGGCGGCCTTGAGGAGAGCGTCCTCCACTGGGGGAGGTCAGTGAAGAGAAGTCCTGGCATGGTACAGATCACAGGCAGGTAGGAAGCTGCTGCCCTGCGGGAGAGAGTTGGTGAAAGGAAGCACCTGCAAGGTCACAGTGGGCAGAAGGAGTGCTGAAAGGCTGGAAAGTTAAGAATACCAGGAGGGCCACCACGGTAAAGGACTCTGGGAAAAATGGTTGATGTGATTACCTATTTTATTCCGAAGATCTGAAAAAGAAAATGGCAAAATCAATGTAAATAGCAGAGGGAGACAATGCACAGAATGTTCACATGTGGAAAAAGGTTCTATCATAAATTTAAAACATCAGGAGAGAGACACAATTCATATATAAAACAGAAGCAGCCAATCCAGGAAGCTGTTGTGGCACAAACACTTACCAAGAAGGAAGGGAGTCAGCTGTTTGTCCACAAGAGAACCTAAATGATGACAATGTGGAGAGAGGAATACATGTAATCAAATGAGGAAAAAAAAAAAAAAGAAGAAGAAGAAGGGGAATCACTGCTGGCCTGCCCATACAGATATGCTTCATAGCAGGGGGCATCATTTAAGCTTTTATCATTCAATTTCTGACCTATAGCTAGTTTTGTCACTTTTCAAAAAATATACCTTTGCTCATGTTGTAGAAGAGCCACACACAGGAATTGAGAACCCACCGAGAAGGTGTCACTGCAGGAAATCAGACTCAGCTTCCCAGACCTCTCTCCTCAAAATTCCTCCATTAACCCATTAAATAGTACCTTGTTTCATGACAGTTTTGTGGAAGGCATGCCTGTGCAATGTTTCTTGTATCTAAATGACATGCAATGAAGGTAAATCACATAGTAAGTGGCAGAAAAGTAGTTCTATATGAGCCAAGCCTGGAGAAAACCTCCATGCCAGAAAGGGTAAAAATTCCAAACCTCACAAGATCTTAGTCATGTAAGTTACCTAGCAGACATGGTCTGACTCGATAGATTATAAGGACAAGGCAAAGCAAGGTGCCCATTCTGGGGGAACTGGGTGAGAGAAGGAGGCAACTTTGTTGAGAATGCCTGGACCCTGGCAAAATTGTGAAAAATAAATGTGTGATGCCGATGAGGGAGTATCACAGTAACAGTGGAAGACAAAGACAAAGAAGCGAGGAGAAAATGAAACTGTGACTAGGTAGACAAAGAAATACTAGACAACTCAGATGGATCCCATGGGATTCCATGCGCCTTGACAGTGTGTCTTCTGACAATGTTTGCGAATGAATTTTACAACTTCCTGAATTCATGCTTTACAACACATTCCAGATTCATTTTGATATGTCCATCTCTACCTGGAAGTGCAGCTGGTTGTTTGTTTTCAAGCAGCTTTTCAATCCTTTGAAAGGATCACTGACTTGATACCACACTAGGTAGACTGGGGGTTGGAAGTGCTGGAGACATGATCACAATAATAGGACCTATTCAATTACACACAGGTATGCAAAAGGTGTGATTGGGACTTGCCTTTGTCCTGTTCTTTCTTATCTGGAAAACAGAAATAGAGGAAAGAAAACAACTTAAAATAAATGAAGACACAATTCAGGAAAACAGGGAGACAAAATGTTGAAGCTATTTCGAGGTTACATGGACCAACACAGAGTACTCAAACCAATGACACTTCAATGATTCATCGGGCTGGAGGCAATGATGTGCAGAAGTTAACCAAATCTTTGTACAAAATGAAATGAGATGGAGAAGCTTATCAGGTGTCTATTCCTAATGTTTAGAAATGCCTTTGCAGGAAGGAGATCAATTCTCATTGTACTTTTGTCTTTTGTTCTGACAGAAGAGAAACAGGAGCTGACACAGAGATAGGAGATGAAGTGTGATCAGGAAGCAGACTGTGTTGGACCATTTACTCTGAATTCTGTGTGTGTACCAGCAGTCTTATGAACTCTGCTGCACATGAGAAGAGGATAATCCTGGGCTCCATTAACCAGATGAATGGATGTGAAGCTGGAAAAATTTCATCAGAAAAGGAGGATGGTACTTGTAGTGATATATTAGGGCTTTTGACCATAAAAAGAAAAAATACTGTTGTGGGCTACTAATTTAAGAATTTTTATTTTATTTATTTTTTGAAGATTTATTTATTTATTTATACAAGGACTGAAGCGAGGGAGCGTGAGAGAATTCACCAGAGCCAGGGGTGGAACAGAAAAGGCAGACTGATGAAGTACACTGCTGAGGGGAGCAGCGGGCACGGCAGGACAGGTCTGAGCCATGTGGGACCCTTGCCCGGCAGCTGGGGATCGAACCAGTGCTTCAGAGACTGCAGGCAGCTTCACAGCCCAGCACTCAAAAGCTGCACCACCAGAGGAGGCCCATGTGGGCTACTAATTTAGAAAAATAAAAGAAAGAAAAACACAGGAAAGCCTATAGCTAACTGAAGTCTTGAAGCTTCTGTCAGAATTCAACAGAAAGATATTTATTGAAGAAACACTCCATAAGAGTCATAATCTGACTGCAAATAGGAAAACACATTTTTTTTAAAGATTTATTTATTTAGGGCCTCCCCAGGTGGCCCGGGTTGTTGAGCGCAGTGATGTGAAACTGACCGCAGCCTTTGCAGCAACAGTTCGATCCTGACCCACCAGTGATGGTCCCACATGGTGAGCAGACCTCTCTTGTTGCTCTTGCTGCTCCCGTCAGCAGTGTATTTTGTCAGTCAACCTGTTCTCTTCCCCATTCTGCCTGTGCTGAATCCTCTTACCCTCCTTTTCATCTGGACTATACTCCGGTTCTTGTATAAATAAATAAATAAATCTTTAAAAAAAAGATGTATTTATTTGCACAAGAACCTGGGTACTGCCAGAGAGGCCCAGAGGGTGAGAGGATTCACCAGCAAAAAGCAGGGAACACAACAGGCAGAAAGACCGAAATACACTGCTGAGGGGAGCAGCTGGCAAGACAGGAGAGGTCTGCCGCGCCATGTGGGAATCTCACCCGCTGGCAGGGTCTAACCTGTGCTGCAGAGGCTGTGGACAGCTTCACAGTGCAACTGCAGTGCTCAACCACCTGCACCACCAGGGAGGCCCATGAAAACAGTTTTGTAGTTTTCAGTAGCACTTGCTTTGTTAACAAAATTGCAAATAGCAAACAAGTACTTTAGTGGAGAAAAATACAAACAGAAATTAGAGTTTGAGACAGGTGGCACCTGAAAGCCAACTAGAAATTCATAAAAGGAGTAGACGATTAGACTCAGGCTTGTATTTTTTAAATACCATGTGTGGAATCCTACGGACCTTTCAAGGACTGAGGACATTGAAACTAAACTTAACAAATATGGACATATTTATCACCTCTTATGTTAGTAGAGGTGTCCTTTGCAAAGTATGGAAGCTTGACTTGTAAACATTCTAATACAATGATAATTTTCCAGCATTTAGTGTGTAGAATATTATATATATATATATAATTTATGTCTTAAATGCTTGATTTTATCTATATAGAAACATAGAGTTATATTCAACCTACAAATACATATATATACTTTTTCATAATGCACATATATGGAAATATACACATTTCTTTGTGTACCAATGTGTGTATGTGTGATTGTGTTGTATGTCTGTTTTGTATGTATCTGTATGAAGTGAAATTCCTAATGCCATAATGCACATTTTTATGAGTAGCTCAAAACATAGAAAACTAATTGATGGCTCTCAAATTTTAGTAACATTTGCAAAAATTCAGTGCCGGGGGAGGGAATGACTGCATGTAGTGTAAAAAGAAAGCCTTTAGGTATACAAACATGAGAACTGCCATATGTCATGGCTGCATTTGGAAATTTCTGAGATTTATATTTCTTTTGTTAGATTAAGCATGGTTTTGTGCTACTAAATATGTACAGATTTTAGAGAGGTATACAGACAACACATACACTGTCCTCTCTGATAGATATATGGACAGATAGCCCTATGGATAATTGGATGGGTGGATGGATGGATGGATGGATGGACGGATGGATACATGGATGGATGGATATGTATATAGTCAGACATATGAATGGAAAATAAAATGGATGATACATCGATGCCTCGATTGCTGGATAGTAGTTATTTCTTGTGTTTACAGTAGCCATGCTGAATGTCAGAATCTGAAAAATACTGACTTAGTGAAGAGTGACCCAAAAGGAAGATGACTTATAAAATGGCAGTTTTATAGGGGATTTCTAAAAATAATGCCTTAGAAATATTACACAGTCACCAGTATGGAAAGGGTCCATATTTGTTATTCTTGGTGAAAAACATACCTAAGAGAAAAAATACCTCTGAATTAACCTGCTGATTCAACAGAACAATTCAGAGTTGGTATTGGAGCATCTACCAAAATTCAGAATAAAGTGCTAAACATTCTCTCTACATAGCAAAAGTACATAAAAGCATGAAAAATCACACAGGAAGGAATGCATGCATCCAAAATGCATCTCTAGCACAATTCATATGTGAAAAAGGAAACTGTTCGGAGACATATTCACATTGACGATGGTCGGAATCCACCACAACAAAGAACTGGCAAAATTTCCAAGTAAAAGTTTTGTGTGTTTGGAACACTTAGCCAATATGAAGGGCAGCGGCTCAGGGAGACTCACATCAATGTGAGAATGCGGTGCAATCTGAATTAACGGTCTTTGTAAGACCATTAGAGAGAAGTGATTTTGAACACGTGATGGGCAACACTCATTTTTAAGATTGAGTGGGAAGCAAATGATTGAAATGTTGAAAATATTTCATTATGAGTTGATCCTCCAGGATGGAGAAACAGCACACCCGCACTCGCACAGGAAGGAGTTCCGGCCCACACACTTACCAAGAGTTCCTGATGTCCCTTGTTTGTCCACAGCATTTGCTAAAAAATGAAGTGAATGAAAATGGCTAAATTTAGTCAATTGCAGAAAAAAAATTGAGAAAGGAAATTTTCTCTGACCTCCTCAGGAAAATGTGCTTCAAACCTTCAACAAATCTAGGCTTCATTATTGTACAAGTTTTCTTAGATTTAATCGGTTCTGGCCCTGCAGGAACATATGTTACTGCTAGTCCATTCATGTTAACAAGGTGCCACAAACTTGTGTATAAAAACCTAAGAAAAGTTGGTGGTAAAGGAAATCAGACTTAAGTTCTTGAAAATTTTGCACTAGCCCTTTAGAGAAAATTGTTCTTTCTCAGTTTTTACATAACACATGTTTAACTGAAAAGTTATAATAACGATATCACAAAAAAGAAGGAAAGACAAGCCTCAAGTGGCCAGAATGAGTTACTATATGAGCCAAGCTTGGAGACACCCACAAAAAAGGAATCACAAAATTCCAAACTGCAAAAGGCATCTTGTTATAAAAGTCACCTGACAGAAGGGCCATGACTCCACATATTAAAATGAGAAGGCAAAGCAAGGAACCCATTCTGGTGGTACTAGGTGAGAGATGAAGGGGACACACTTCTTTCAGAACGCCTGCGACACTGGCAAAATTGTGTAAAAAGCATTAGGTACATAAACACGGTAGCTACCTTATATCAAAGCTACCTTTTGACATCCTAAGATTTTTGTTATTTGGTTTGTTAGAGTTAGCATGGTCTGTGCTACTAAATATGGACAGGTGTTCAGACATGTAGATAGGAAATAGATAGACAGTGATTATAGGTAGATACATGGGTAGAAGACACATCGATGGGTGGATAGACGGAGAGTTATATATATGAATGGAAGGTGAAATTGGTGATATATTGATGCTTCCAGTGGGTAGTAGATATTTCTTGCATTTACAATGGTCATTCTGAGTGTCAAAAATATCAAGAATACTTGAGTGTCTCAGCAGCTCCCTTTCATGATATATAATTAAATCCATTTATGCACAAGCCTTGTTACACAGGTTTCTATTTCAACTCTCTCCTGAACCTACTTCCCTTTTTTTAATAAATTTTATTTTTATATTCCCCATACAATTGCAACCCCCTTATTTTGACCCCAATCCCTCCCCTACTGCCCCCCACAACCCATAGTGTGTCTCTGGTTCATAGTTTTTGTTGATTTTGATTTTCACTTTCTTATAGTTATTCATTTTCCTGGTCCCTTATTTAAGTTTTCTAGATTCCTGCTATGACTGAGACCATGCGGTATTTTTCTTTTTCTTTCTGGCTTATTTTGCTGAGCATGATCCTTTCCAGCACCATCCATGTTGCTGCAAATTGCATGTGTTTATCTTTTTTGAATGCTGAGTAATATTCCATGGTGTATATGTACCACATCTTCTTGATCCAGTCATCTATTTTTGGGCATTTGGGGTGTTTCCATACAGACTCATCACCCAAAGCAGTGATAATGAATGCAAAGATAAACAACTGGGACTACATCAAATTAAACTGCTTCTGCACAGCAAAAAAGACAATAACTAAAACAAAGAGAAACCCCACCAACTGGAGAACATTTTTGCACACATCACTAACGATAAAGGACTGATCACAAAAATCTACAAACAGCTGATGAGACTCCACAAAAACAAAGAAAATAATCCAGGCAAAAAATGGGCAGAAGAGCTAAAAAAAAAAAAAACTCCTCTGAAGAAGAAATGCAAATGGCCAACAGCCATATGAAAAAATGTTCCACATCACTTGTAATCAGGGAAATGCAAATCAAAACTACAATGAGATACCATCTCACACCAGTGAGAATGGCACATATTAAAAAAACTAGCAACAACAAATGTTGGTGAAGTTGTGGAGAATAATGAACTCTCCTGCACTGTTGGTGGGAGTGCAAACTGGTCCAAGCGCTATGGAGAGCTGTGTGGAGATTTCTTGAACTACTAAACATAGAGCTTCCATATGATCCAGCAATTCCACTCCTAGATATTTACCCAAATGACACAGAGAACAGTAATTCCAAAGGGCACCTGCATGCCTATGTTTATAGTAGCACTATTTACAATAGCTAAGCTATGGAAGCAACCCAAATGCCCAAAAATAGATGACTGGATCAGAAGATGTGGTTCATATGCACAATGGAATATTACTCAGCAATCAAAAAAAGATAAACACATGAAATTTGCAGCAACATGGATGGAGCTAGAAGGGATGGTGCTCAGCGAAATAAGTCTGAAAAAAAAAAAAGAATAATACTGGATGGTCCACTCATGGTCCACTTTATAGCAGGAATTTAGAAAACCTGAATATGAGACCAGGAAAAAGACTTATCAATACAAAGTAAAAATCAAAATCAACAAACAACTATAAACCAGAGACACACTATGGGGGGGGTAGGTGCAGGGAAAGGAAGGACTAGTGTCAAAATAAGGGGGGTGTGCAATTGTATGGGGAATATAACCAAAATGAGAATGCATACATTGTGCAAAGATGAAAAAAGATGTAAGAATTATATAAAATAAAATATTTAAATATAATGAAAAAATAATAATAAAGTGACATAAAGCATAAAAAATATAAAAATAATAATAAAGTATAACACATGGAATTATAAGAACTCAAGAGAACATCACTTTGCAAGTTGAGAAAATTTCTTCAGAATCCAAACGTAAAAAAGATTTAAGACTATATCAGAACAGGGCCTCCCCAGTGGTGCAGTGGTTGAACGCTTGGTTGCGAAGCTACCCGTGGCCTCTGCGGCACCCATTCGATCCCCGGCTGCTCCCTGGCCACCGGAGAAGGGTCCCACAGGGCAGGCAGAACTCTCCTGCCGCCTGCTCCTCCCCTCAGCAGTGTACTTCTGTCCTTCTGCCTGCTCTGCTCCCTGTTCTGGCTCTGGTGAATTCTCTCACCCTCCCGCAATTCTGACTGTACCCAGTGCATGTATAAACAAAACAAACAAACAAATGAATAAATCATAAATAAATAAAAATACATGCCTCTTTAAAAAAAAAACTATATCAGAACAGCTATAATGAACTTAAGGAGATAGAAGATAATGCAGAAAGGCAAGTCAATGACATACAAGAATACTCAGAAAATCAAATCAAATAACTACCCCTCAAAAAACATAAAAGCTAATAAACAAGATTTAAAATTCATAGAAACAATTAATGAACTTGAATCTAAATTTAATGAAGAGAAGATAAAAAAATGAATCATTAAATCAGAAAATTCCAGAAATTCTGAAGGTAAAGAAAGAATTCAGATCAGGTACTCTAGAAAAATCTATAGAAGTAGAACAGAAAGAAAGAAGGATCAAGTAAGTGACCATGAAGATAGCAATGCAATAAGAAAGATCCAGGTAGAAGAATATAAACAGGATGTGGGGAAAAAAATGAAGAGGCAATTCCAGAACTTTACAACATTTTAAATAAAGCCACATACAATTAATGTGTATACTGCAAAATGAAGAGAGAGGACAACAGAAAGCCTATTCAAGAAAAACAAAGAGGAAAATTTCCCTCATCTTGGGAGGTAATTAAATATGCAAATCCATGAAGTTCAGAGAATGCCTGATTACCTAAATGTAGAGAGCACAACAGAAAGGCACCTAGCAAGAGATTAAAAAAAAGAAAGAAAATTGAAAGCAGTTGAAGGTGTAAAACAGATAACTTCGAAAGGTACACCATCAGTCTGACATCTAATTTCTGAGGAAACCATATGGTCAAGGAGAGAATAAAGTGACTTATCAATATACTAAAATATACAACTTTCATTCAAGAATACTATATCCAGCAAGAATCTTCTTCAGCTATAAAAAAGATATGAAGGAGAGGGCGGAGCAACATGGCGGCGAGGAGACTCTGTGAGTAAGATTTCCCATTAAAAAAAGTTAATAGGGAGGAAAAGCGGCAGGTCCCAGTGAGAACTGGGACAGGGAAGATTAACGGATGACTCCAGCAAACTACCGGAAGAAGAAAGTTGCCATAAAAGAGGACCAGAAGGGAGGAAAGCGCAGAACCCTGCTCCCCTCCCCCACCCACAAAGTCGGCACTCTCCGACCAACAGAGAGGAGGAAAAAAACAAACTAAAACGACCAACAAGAACAAACTATGCAGCAAGCGGGACTGTGAGTGGAAAGGAACTATTTCAGCCACCACACCCCGTGAACTGGAGCTGCGGAGAACCCTGCAGGATTCGCCATGAAGGTGAGCTCCAAGCGCCATTAAACAGAGACCCCCCCCCAGGAGGAGACCAGCACCAGCACACAGACCCAGGCAGCCCAGTAAGCTTACACAGAAAAGCGGTGTGCTGGAAAAGCAAACGCGGATAGGGATAGGGATAGGCTGAAAAGGAGCGCGGTTGAAAAGCAAATGTGGATCGGGATCGTGGCTGCCCAGGTCCCTGCGCCTGAAACATAGAAGTGTGGGGAGACGCGCACGAAGACCCTCACTGAGTAACCAGGAACCAGGCAACCATGCATGGGAGCGGGGTGCAAAAGACGCCATTCTGTGGACACTGAACTGGGCTACAGCCCGCGTCCTGGACCTGAGGGCTTTGGAACTGAGACCCGGGGCACGAAATTCGGGGCGTGGGTTCTCCACGACGGTGGGGCACAAGGCAGACACAGCACCCCAAAGCCGTTGAGGTTTACCCTACCATTCCTGCTCTGTTCCCTGTCCCACGGGGTGAAAAAAAAAAAAAAACAACCAGCTCCCCAAGGGCTCTGGCGCCACCTAGCGACTTAAAACCAGCAGAGGCTCCTGGAGGAGCCAGTGGCCAGCTGGGAAGTTAGCCCACACCGGGCGCCTTCCTACCAGTAGTCTGAGCCCACAGGGGGAGCGAGCACCCACAGCCGGGGCAGATCAGGAGCGCAGAAGAGTGTGCCTGAGACCGGATGTGCAAGGAATGTGTCCCACATTGCCGGTCCTGCCTGCAGGCCGACGGGGTTCAGGAACACGGCGGAGGGGCTGGGGATGAAAAGACGTGTGCACTCTCTTGGCTGGAAGCAGGAACTCTCTTTATTCGAGGGGAGGGGCTATATATTGGAAAGCCTGCGCATGCGCTTTATGTGGATTTGCAACATCCGGTTACTGTTGCATCAGCCTCCGCTTGGGCGGAAGCGACTCATCCTTGGCGGAAGCAACCACCACCCCAGGTACCCCTGCTGGTGTAAGCCTGGTACTGACATCGCATCGCCATTTTAGAACAGGAACATTTCTTTAGTAAAAACTGCCTGCAGAAGGCTCCCTCAGGAGCCAGAGGTGAGCGGGGGAAGTTCGCCCATGCCAGAACCCCTCTGGCCTGCAATCCAAGCCCAGAGGGGAGCGGGAACCCACCGCTGGGGCAGACCAGGCGCACAGGGTAGTGTGTCCCCACATCGGCATTTTAGAACAGGGACCTTTCTTCAGGAAAGACTGCTTGAAACAGACAGATGGCTCCTGGAGGAGCCAGAGGGGAGCAGAGAAGCTCACCCAAGATGCCGGCCAGTCCCAGCAACACAGTGTCCCAACGCATACGGCAAAATAGAAAACAGACAGTAGGGAGTAGAAGAACCACACGCAACCTAGCAACTCCTCAGGAAAAAGCACACCACAAAAAGAAAACCAGCCCCAGATTGCAACGACAGGAACTTGGAAGAACTTCTGAGCCTTCCAGAAAGAGAATTTAAAATTGCCGTGATTAAAAAACTGACAGAAGTCATAAAGGAAAACAATGATAAGGGAAAAATAATCAACGATCAGAAGAATGAAATTGAGTCCCTAAAGAGGGAAGTAAAAGAAATGCAGGAGATCAAAGAATTAATGGAAGAACTAAAGAATTCAGGGAAAAGCAATGAAAGAAGAAAAGATGAAATGGAAGAACGAATAAGTTCTCTTGAAGACACAGAAATAAAAAGAACCAAAACAGAAAAGGAAAGAGAAGTACAAAGGAAAAAGAACAAAGAAAGACTTCGGGAACTATCTGACTCCATGAGGAAAGGAAATATAAGAGTTATAGGAATACCAGAAGGAGAGGAGAGAGAAGTAGGAACAGCGAAAATATTCAAAGAGATAATTGAAGAGAACTTCCCAAATGTGAAGAAGGAGCTGAAAATTGATATACAAGAAGCAAGAAGAACACCAAAATTCCACGATGAAAGGAAAAATACAGCAAGACACATAATAGTAAAGCTCCCAAGAATCCAGGACAAGGAAAAAATAATGAAGCTTATAAGAGGGAAGAAACAGATAACATTCAAAGGAAAGCCAATCAGGTTGACATCAGACTTCTCTGAAGAAACGCTAGGGGCAAGGAGAGAGTGGAAGAACATAGTCAACAGACTCCAAAAAAAAGGATGCCAAACAAGAAAATTCTATCCCGCAAAGCTCTCCTTCCTCTATGAAGAAAGAATAAGGACCTTCCCAGACAAACAGAAACTCCGGAATTTCATTACAACTAAACCCCCACTCCAAAAATACTACAAGGAATCCTAAAGCCAGAACCTCAGAGGGACGAATAACAACGAAAGAAGGACCCCCCAAAAAAAAGTTATTAAAAGAATAAATAAATAAAATCAAAGGAAAGACAAACACAGATGCTAACAAATACAGATGCTAACATATCAATATTAACTCTAAATGTAAATGGACTAAACTCTTCAATAAAAAGACACAGAGTTGCAGGCTGGATTAAGAAACAAAACACAACCTTTTGCTATCTCCAGGAAACACATTTAGCTACAAAAGATAAAAATAGACTCAAAGTTAAAGGATGGAAAACAATCCTACAAGCAAATGGACCAAAAAAGAAAGCAGGAACAGCTATACTCATATCAGATAAAACAGATTTCAAACTCAAAAAGATAAAAAGAGACCCCAATGGTCACTACATTGTGATCAAGGGAACAATACTTCAAGAAGAAATAACACTCATTAACATATACTCACCAAATGAAGGAGCACCAAAATATATCAGACAACTGTTTTCCTCTCTGAAAACAGACATCTGAGAAAACACATACGTAGTGGGAGACTTCAACACACCACTATCAACAATGGATAGATCAACAAGACAAAAAATAAGTAAAGAAACCAAAGCTCTAAATAAGGACCTAGAGCATTTGGGCTTAACAGACATCTATAGAACACTAAACCCCCCAAAAACGGAGTACACATTTTTCTCAAGTGCACATGGATCATTCTCCAGGATCGATCACATACTGGGGCACAAGACAAACATCAAAAGATACACAAAGATTGAAATCATATCAACCATCTTTTCTGACCATGAAGGCATCAAACTAGAAATAAACCATAAAAAGAAGGCAAGGAACTTTCCTACCACATGGAGATTAAAAACCACACTACTGGAAGACCACTGGACTAATGAGGAGATCAAAGAAGAAATTAAAAAATTCTTTGAATGAATGACAAGGAGGACACCAATATCCTAAATGTATGGGATGCAGCAAAAGCAGTAATAAGAGGAAAATATATAGCAATAGAAGCTCACATCAAGAAACAAGAAAGAACTCAAAGAAACAACCTAATCTCAAAGCGCAAAGATTTAGAAAAAGAACAACAAAAAAAAAACCCAAACCAGTAGAAGAAAAGAAATAATAAAAACCAAAGCAGAAATAAATGAAATTGAAACTAAAAAAACAATCCAAAAGATCAAGGAACCAAGAGCTGGTTCTTTGAAAAAATCAATAAAATAGACAAACCCCTAGCCAGGCTCACAAAGGAAAAAAGGGAGACAGCACAAATAAAAAGGATCACAAATGAAAGAGGAGAAAAATACAACGGACACAGCAAAAATCAAAAGAATAATCAGTAACTACTATGAAAAGTTATATGGAAACAAGTTCAACAATCTAGAGGAGATGGACAAATTCCTACAACTCTACAATCACCCAACGATAGATCAAGAAGAAATAGAACACCAAAACAGACCAATTACAAGCAGCAAAATTGAAATGGTAATCAAAACCTCCCCAAAAACAAAAGCCCAGGACCTGATGGATTTACAAATGAATTCTACCAAACATTCAGAGATGAATTAGTGCCTATCCTTCACAAACTCTTCCAAAAAATTGAGAAGGAAGGGATAATACCAAACACGTTCTATGAAGCCAACATTACACTAATACCAAAACCGAACAAGGACAACACAAAAAAGGAAAACTACAGGCCAGTCTCCCTAATGAACACTGATGCAAAAATCCTCAATAAAATTTTAGCTATCAGAATCCAACAATGTATCCATAAGATAATTCACCACGACCAAGTAGGATTCATTCCAGGGACACAAGGATGGTTTAACATCTGAAAATCAATCAACGTTATCCAACACATCAACAAAAAGAAATATAAAAACCATATGATAATATCAATAGATTCTGAGAAATCTTTTGACAAAGTGCAACACCCATTCATCATAAAAGCCCTTGAAATTCTTCGGATACAAGGAACATACCTCAACATCATAAAGGCCATCTATGACAAGCCAACAGCCTAATCATTCTCAATGGTGAAAAGCTGAAAGCAATTCCATTATGATCTGGAACAACACAAGGATGTCCACTCTCACCACTGCTTTTCAATATAATATTGGAAGTCCTAGCCAGAGCAATAAGACAAGAGAGAGACATACAAGGGATCTAAATAGGAAAAGAAGAAGTCAAACTATCACTATTTGCAGATGATATGATAATATACATAGAGAACCCCAAAAACTCCACAGAAAAACTAATTCAAATCATCAATCAATTCAGTACAGTGGCAGGATACAAAATCAACATGCAAAAGTCAGTAGCCTTCCTATATACAAACAATAAATCTGAAGAAGAAGAAATCAAAAAAACCATCCCTTTTATTATTGAAACAAACAAATCAAATATTTGGGAATAAATCTAACAAAAGAGGTAAAGGACCTATACAAAGAAAACTATAAAACACTGTTAAAAGAAATAGAAGAAGACACAAAGAAATGGAAAGACATCCCCTGCTCATGGATTGGAAGAATTAACATTATTAAAATGGCCATATTCCCAAAAGCAATATACAGATTCAATGCTATTCCAATAAAAATTTCAATGACATTCTTCAAAGCAATAGAACAAATATTGATGAAATTCATATGGAGCCATCAAAAACCCTGAATAGCCAAAGCTCTCATGAAAAAAAAAAGGGGGGGAGGAGGAATGGAGGTATCACACTGCCACACTTCAAACTATACTACAAAGCCATAGTAATCGAAACTTCAGGGCCTCCCCTGGTGGTGCAGGAGGTTATGCACTGTGCTGTGAAGCTGTCCATAGCCTCTGCCATGCAGGTTTGATCCTGTCCAGCCAGTGAGGGTCCCACATGGCCTGGCAGACCTCTCCTGTTGTGCCCAATGCTCCCCTCAGCAGTATATTTCATCAGTCTGCCTGTTCTGTTCCCTGCTCTGTCTCTGGTGAATCCTTTCACCCTCCTGCACATCTGGCATCTATGCCAGTGTTTGTATAAAAATAAATAAATCTTAAAAAAAAAATCTGCATAATACTGAAACAAGAACAGACAACCAGACCAATGGAACCAAATAGAAAATCCAAAAATAAACCCACTGATCTACGGTCAACTAATCTTTGACGAAGGAGCAAAGACTATGCAATGGAGCAAAGAAAATTTGTTCAACAAATGTTGCTGGGGAAACTGAGTCTCTACGTGAAAAAGAATGAAGCTGGATTACTACCTCACACCATGCACAAAATCCAACTCAAAATGAATTAAAGAACCATAAGACCTGAAACTATAAAATATATAGAAGGAAATATAGGCAAAACTCTACTTGACATACAACTCAGTAACATCTTAAAAGACACATCACCCAAAGCAGTGATAGTCAAGGTAAAGATAAACAGCCAGACTACATCAAATTAAATAGATTTTGTACAGCAAAAGAGACAGTAACCAAAACAAAGAGATACCCCACTGATTGGGAGAAACTTTTTGCACACAACTGTAATGATAAGCACTGACATAAAAATCTACAAAGAGCTGACAATACTCAACAAAAGCAAAGTAAATAACCCGATAAATAAATGGGCAGAAGAGCTAAAAAGAAACTTCTCCAAAAGGAAATGCAAATGGCCAACAGGCATATGAAAAAATGTTCATCATCATTTGTAATCAGGGAAATGCAAATCAAAACTACAATAAGACACCATCTTACACCAGTGAGAATGGCACATACAAAAAGAATTAACTACAACAAACGTTGGCGAGGATGTGGAGAAAAAGGAACTCTCCTGCACTGTTGGTGGGAGTGGAAACTGATCCATCCACTATGGAGAGCTGTGTGGAGGTTCCTCAATCTGCTAAAGATAGAGCTTCCATATGATCCAGCAATTCCACTCCTAGTTATTTACCCAAAGGACACAGAAACATTAATTCAAAAGGACACCTGCATCCCTATGTATATTGCAGCACTATTTACAATAGGTAAGCTTTGAAAACAACCCAAATGCCCAAAAATAGATGACTGGATCAGGAAGATTTGGTACACATACACAATGGAATATTACTCAGCAATCCAAAAAAATAAACTCATGCCATTTGCAGCAACATGGATGGAGCTGAAAGGGATCATGCTTAGTGAAGTAAGGCAGAAAAAAGGAAAAATACTGGATGGTCTCACTCATAGCAGCAATTTAGAAAACTCAAATAAGTGATCAGAATAAATACTAATTATAATAAAGTAAAAATCAAAATCAACAGGCAACTATAAACTAGGGAAACTCTATGGGGTTGGGGCGAGGGAGAAGGGAGTTGGATCAAAACAAGGGTTTGGGAATTTTACAGGATGATAACTAAGATGAAAATGCATACATTTTACAAAAATGAAAAATGATGTAAAGTTAAATATAATATATTTTAATAAATTGAAAGAAACTTCTGTTGGTACAAGTTTTCATGGTAATCATGGAAAAGAATGAAGCTGAGTGATTTTTTCTGCTCCTTGTTATATGAGGATTTATTATTTAGTATGTTTGGTAATATTTAATAAGTTCTTTGACTTTTAATAATGCCTATATTAAATTTTAGTCTTTATAACTTTTGTGATATAAAGTGTTTATCCATAAACACTAAATTAGAACAACTTTATGTTACTTAGGGCAGTACTGGGTAGTTTTCTGGACCATTCTATTGCTAATATATTCATCAACTAGTGCGTACATAACAGCATTTCTATATTCACAGAATTTATATATTCAGAAATGTGTAAATGTAATTCTATTGGTTAAAGATTTATTTATTTATGCATACAAGAACTGGGGTGCAAGGCAGAGATGTGGTGAGTGAGAGGATTCACCAGAGACAGAGTGGGAAACAGAACAGCAGACTGACTGAAACACACTGCTGAGGGTAGCAGTGGAGGAGGCAGGAGAGGTCTGCTGCACATGTAATTCTTAACTCAATCATCCAAACAGAGAAATTATTATATATCCATGAAGTGGGCCAAAATCATATGGATGGGGACTCTCTTCACATCAGCCCCATAAAAAATGCCGGTAGTTCCAAGGGATATGATTAATAACATTGCCCAACTCAGAAGGGAAGTCTGTTTAAATTTTAGCAAATGAACAAATCAAAATAAAATAATGAGAATAACTGAATAGCAATTTATGTTGGATAACTTCAGTTGGAAATAGAAAATAAATTAAAAACATATGAAATAGTAATATGCTTCAGTGAAGAGAGTGGTTAATGAAAGTTGAAAAAAATCCCTGTAAAGACAAATCTATGGCAATGTCTAAAGGAAAGTATTTTAAAGGAACTTACCTTTTTCATCTTCACCTTAACATGTAATAAAGAGAAGAAACAATGGATTCAATAAAAATGACATCATCAGCAATGTGGGGAGGACAAGATTTTTAATCTTATCTTATTATTGTTTATTGTCATAACATTGTTTTATATCACTGTGTACTAAAAGTATAAGATCTGCCACCTCAGGCATTCTTATCACCCCATACCCACCACCATGACAAACATACTTTAGCACCAAATGCTTCTAATAGTTTCTGGTGCCCCAACTGGAAACAAAATATTTGGCAGTATCTTAGATTAATTATTTTATGTATTTCTGATGGCTAATTTATGCTGGGGAGGTAAAATGAGTAAACATCTCTTGTCACATAAAATCCTTGCACAAATACTTATTATCAAATAGGTTTCTGGCATTCATATTTTATAAATGAAATAAAACCAAAAAGTAATTTGTTTGTTGAATATTAACAATAATTTGAATATACATACCAAATTTGAGATACTATTCAAATAGCATGAATATTTATACTTGCACATTCCTAAAGCTATTTTTCATAGCACACTAATATAATCATTATAAGTTAAACACCCTTTTCAGCAATGATATATTCACTGTAGATCTTTAGAAGAAATAGAACTTAGGAATAGATTTCTTGAATATCTGTAGAAGATTTCATATAATTTCACCACAGCTATAACTGTATATAAGGATGAGCCCTTAGTCTATGCTTCATCATCATGTATTAAGTGAATTTCTCTGATAGCTAGCATTTTGACATTTTACTCAGAAAAAAACTGGAATTTAGGTCCAATGAAAGACAAAGTGAGCTTGTTTATCCTAGAGGAAGTCCTACTGGACAAATCCCAGTACCTGATCTATCATATAAACATTCAAACAACAAAATGGGACAAAGACAGTCTCTTTAATAAATGTTGCAGGAAAATTGCAATGTCACATGCAAAAGAATGAAGCTAGATTACCTGTTTCACCACATGCAAAATTAAGTACCAAAGGAAATAAAATTTTAGATCTGAGAAATTCAATCGTAAAGGAATTAGAAGCAAGTATTGGTGATACATTCCACGATGTCAACAACGTAAGATATTTTTGGTGACTCAACCCCTTTGGCAAGGGAATTAAAACAAAAAAATAAACAATTGGCATTACCTCAAGTTCAATAGCTTCTACTCAGTAAAAAATGTAAAAATTAATAAAATCAGATTAAATAATCACCTCACTGAATAGGAATAAATATTTACACAATAAAAAAAAATAAGGGACAAATATCCAAGACTCATAAAAAAAACCACACAGATCAACATCAAAAAATAACAAATAAGCAAATAAAAAAATGGGCACATATCAAAAGTGAAGGGCACCCATCAAAAAGACCTCCAATAAAAAATATTAGAGAGGCTGTGGAGGGCAAAGCACTGCATTCTCCTGTGGGTGGAAATATGAATTGTTGAAACCATAATGGAAAGAAATTTGGACGTAACTTAAGAAAATAACATAAAGAGATACTGTGCAATCCACAATCCCATTTTGGGACATATATCTACAGACTATGAATCCATAAGAAAACAAAATTAATTCCATACAGTTTCAATTAAAACTGTATGAACTTGTATTCTCCAACAATATTCTCCATGCCCTAGTCAACATTTGTGATTTCTATCTTTCTTACTTTGATGATGGGCATTTTGTCAGGTAAGGAGTGATAGTTCATTCTGATAGTGATTAGCATTTCCTTAATCATTAGTGAGATTAAGTATATTTTCATTTTTCTATTGGTCATCTGTATATTTTCCTTTTGAAAACAATGCCTATTTAAATTCTCTGAACATTTTTCATCAACTTAATTGATTGTTATTGAGTTACATGAGGTCTATACATTTTGGATATTAATCATCTCATCAGATATTAAATTTGCTAATGTCTTCTCCCATTCAGTAAGTTGATAGTTTTTTTCTTGATGGTTTCCTTTGATGTTCAAAAAATATTTTTCTATGTAGTTCCATTTATTTACTTTTGGTTTGCTTCCCTTGCCATTAACATCAGATACTGAACAAAAGAAAACAGAATAAACACTGACAATATGATGTCCAGGAGCTTAGAGTCAATGTATTCTTCAGTTGGCTTTATGGCTTTAGGTCTTAATCTCATCTTTATTCATATGGTGTTAAGGTTGTTGCATGGTATAAGATAGTGTTCCAGTTTCACTTTTTTTGTATGTGACTGCCCAGTTCTCCTAAACCATTTATTGTAAAGACTGTCAAATCTCTATTGTATATTCTTGGCAACTTTGTCAAAAAAATGAATTGAACAGTAAATTCCCAATTATAGCGAGTGGATTAATATTTAGAGCCCCACCACCCCCACACACAATGGAATACTTCTCCTCAAATAACTTAGAGAAATTAAGGTAAATATCATGGAATAAAATGCAATGAAAATTCCAAACTAATACAATTTACTTGTTATTTAACCTACTGTGATACACATGAATAAGCTCACAAACTGACAAACACGTGCATCCATATGAATACACACACATATACATACACAGAGATAATTGCATGAACGCAGACAACATTCAAAACATCTACACAAACATAAAAATTAAAATCCATTTTGGGGGCATCCCTGGTGGCACAAAAGTTTGTGTCAGCACCACCAAGGTATAGTCAGCTACAGCATGACCATTGGATCCCAGACCAGGGACTTAACCACATAGCACAGCAGACCTCTCCTGTCTCCCCCACGGCTTCCCTCAGCAGTATCTTTCAGTCAATCCACCTGAGCTACACCCCACTCTGACTCTGGCTTATCCTCTCACACCCCACACCTCTGGTTTATACACCAGGTTTTATGTGCAATAAATAAATAAAATTAATCTTTAAAAAAGTCTATCTTTGCCCATAGAATATATACTGACCTTAAATGAGATGTACAAACAAGTGAATTTACTTATTTGAAAGAGCCATTCAAAAATAGCACATTTCATGTCCACCTTGAAACTACTCCTCATCCTTTCATATGAGTGATATTTTTCTTGTTCAATGTGGAACTATTATTAAGTACTTTGGCATTTGATTAAATTTTAGAGTCAATTCTTCTTGAGAAAGAACTAATGATTATAAAAAACACACTCAATCAAAGCACCTTAAAAATGATTCTATACTACTACCGCGTTTATTTGGACTTCCTCTATCCATTTCATTGTGTTATGGTGGGATTAAATACAGACCAATGTGTTATGTGATTTTCTAATTTTACTAATGCCTAAAGAAATAGGTCTTAAGTAAATCCTAGTAAAGGCATTTAAATGTGGATTAAGGGCAATGAAGCAAGTAACAATGAAATACTTGAGCTATTATGCTTTCACATAAACCACTTTCAAAACTGACACTACTTGAGGGTGACTAAAAGTTGCCCTCCTCAAAATGAATGTTTGCATAATATAACAACTTCACAGAATGCAAGAGAAAAGAATGAGAATGTGAGGAATTTGTGGAATCAAAGTGGAGAGAGTTAATATGGGAGTCAGTACACTGGCGAGAAGGTTAGCCATTTAGATATAGTTGGTGCCAGTTTATGGTACGCTAGTTAAGAGCCAAGGCAGGTTAAGACATTGAAAAAAGTCAATTAACAGGAATTAGAGCAGTGATTTAAAAAAAAATTACCTAATGGTCTGTTAAGATGTTCTGAAAAACAAAAAGTTGAGATCAACGTAACTATTGTGTAAAAAAAGAATATTCCTCAACTTTAAAGAAAGATTCCTGTTTAAAATTATACCAATCAGACTCTTGATACACACAGAGAGACACACACATACACAGAGATCATTGCATGAAGACAGACAACAATTCTCAAACATCTACACCAATATAAACATTAAAATTTTATTTTTGTCCACAGACTATTCTTCCCTTAAGTGAGATATATACACACATTAATTTACATAATTGAGAGAGTATTTCAGAATAGTACATCTCATGCCAACATTTAAACTATTCCTTACCCCTTTAAATTAGTTAATTTTTTATTGTTCAATGCATAATTTTTACTAAGTATTTTGGTCTTTGATTAAATTATAGAGTCAATTCTAATTTTAAAAAGAACTAAAGGTTAAAATAAGCAGACACTCCATTAGTTCATCATGAAAATTATTCTAGATGCACTACAGGGTTTATTTGGGCTTGCTCTATCCATTAAATTTTGTTATGAAGTGATAAATACAGAGTCTTGTCTTATAACATTTCATAATTTTAATATTGCTTAAATGAAATTGGTCTTAATTAAATGCCAGCAAAGGAAGCAAATGAAGATTAAATGGCAATGAAGCAAGTAACAATGAAATACCTAAGCTATCATGGAAAAATTTCACATAAACCCCTTTCAAAACTGCCAGTACTAAAGGGTAACTAATTAAAAGTTGCCTTACTCAAAAAGAATGTCTGCATATATTATAATAACAACATAGAATGTAAGAGAACAGAATGTGAATGTGTGGAAGTTTGAAAAAGTGAAAGGGAGAGAGTTAACATGGGCAATATCTATACCCATATCACTGTGGCAGGTAATTAGAAATCTAGGAATAGAGGAGCTAGTTTATGGATATCAGTTAAAAGCCAATGCAGGTTAACAAAGCCAATGCAGGTTAACACACTGAAAACAGTCAATTACAGGAATAGCAGTAAAAAATCCATTAAAAAATTTACCCAATGATGTTTTATGCTTTCTTGAAAAACAAAATGGTGAGATCAACATAAATATTGTGTAAAAAAGGAATATTACCCAACTTTAAGGAAAGATACCTGTTTCAACTGAACCAATCAAACTTCCGATACACAGAGAGAAAGAGAGAAAGATCATTGCATGAGGACAGAAAACATTCACAAATATCTACACAAATATAAACTTTAAAATTCCATTTTTGTCCATAGAATATTCTTCCCTTAAGTGAGATGTATAAACAAGTGAATTACTTAATTGAGAAAACATTTCAAGAAGAGCACATCTCATGCCCACCTTTAAACTTTTCCCCACCCTTTGAAATGAGCAAAATTTTAGTGTTCAATGTGTAACGTATATTAAGTAATTTGACCTTTCATTAAGCTATAAAGTCAATTCTAATTTTAAAAAGAACTAATGGTTAAAATAAGCACACTCAATTAGAGCATCATGAAAATGATACTACAGGTTTTACAGGGTTTATTTGGATTTCCTCTGTGCATCAAATTTGTTGTAAAGTGACAAAACATAGCCTTGTGTTATGTGATTTTATACTTATACTAATGCCTAAATGAAATTAATCTTAATTTTGTTCAAAGTGCATGCACATTATCAGGAACTGGGGAGGACAAAATTTTTAATCTTATTTTATTAGGGAGATTGGCCTGTAATTTTCTTTTTTTGTTGTTGTCTTTGGTTTTGGTATTAGTTTAATGTTGGCTTCATAGAGAGTATTTGATAGAATTCCTTTTTCAATTTTTTGAAAGAATTTGTATAGGATAGGCACTAGTTCATTTTTGAACATTTGGTAGAATTCATTTGTGAAGTTATATGGGCTTGGGCTTTTGTTTTTGGGGAGTGTTTGGATTACTGCTTCAATTTTGCTGCTTGTAATTTGTCCATTTAGATGTCCATTTATCCTTCATCTAGCTATGAATGATTGTAACATCCTAGGAATTTGTACATCTCTTCTACATGTTGAACTTTTTTCATATAAATGTTCAATCTCTGATTATTCTTTTGATTTCAACTGAATCTTTTGTAATTTTTCCTCTTTTGTTGATGATCCTATTTATGTGTTTTCTCCTGCTTTTCTTTGTGAGCCTGGCTAGAGGTTTGTCTATTTTATTTTTTCGAAGTACCAGCTTTGGGTTTCATTGATTTTTTTGGATTTTTTTCTTTAAATTCTAACTCAATTATTTCTGCTTTGATTTTTATTATTTCCTTTGTTTACTGGTTTATGAGGTTTTCTGTGCTTTTTTTTTTTTTTTTGTTCCTTGAGATGTGAGATTAGGTTGTTTGTGTTCTCTATTTTTTCTTGAGGTGAGCCTGTATTGCTATATATTTTCCTATGATTACTGTTTTGCTTTGTTTCATACATTCTGGAAATTGATGTTCTCATAGACGTTCAACTCAAAGTATTTATTTCATTTTATTTTATAAATTTTTATATTCTCCATATAATTGCAACCCCCTTATTTTGACCCCAATCCCTCCCCTCCCTGCTCCCCTCCCCTCATAGAGTGTCTCTGGTTCATAGTTTTTGTTGATTTTGATTTTCACTTTCTTATAGTTATTCATTTTCCTGGTCCCTTATTTAAGTTTTCTAGATTCCCGCTATGAGTGAGACCATGCAGTACTTTTCTTTTTCTTTCTGGCTTATTTTGCTGAGCATGATCCCTTCCAGCGCCATCCATGTTGCTGCAAATTGCATGTGTTTATCTTTTTTGAATGCTGAGTAATATTCCATGGTGCATATGTACCACATCTTCTTGATCCAGTCATCTATTTTTGGGCATTTGGGTTGTTTCCAAAGCTTACCTATTGTAAATTGTGCTTCTATAAACATAGGGATGTAGGACCCCTTTGGAATTGATGTTTCTGTGTCCTTTGGGTAAATACCTAGGAGTGGAATTGCTGGATCATATGGAAGCTCTATGTTTGGTAGGTCCAGAAATCTCCACACAGCTCTCCATAGTAGTTGGACCAGTTTGCACTCCCACCAACAGTGCAGGAGAGTTCTTTTTTCTCCACAACCTCGCCAACATTTGTTGTTGCTAGTTTTTTTAATATGTGCCATTCTCACTGGTGTAAGATGGTGTCTCATGGTAGTTTTGATTTGCATTTCCCTGATTACAAGTGATGGTGAACATTTTTTCATATGCCTGTTGGCCATTTGCATTTCCTCTTCAGAGAAGTTTTCTTTTTAGCTCTTCTGCCCATTTTTTGACTGGATTATTTTCTTTGTTGCTGTTGAGTCTCATCAGCTCTTTGCAGATTTTTGTGATCAGTCCTTTATCATTAGTGTTGTGTGCAAAAATGTTCTCCCAGTTGGTAGGGTTTCTCTTTGTTTTTGTTATTGTCTCTTTTGCTGTGCAGAAGCTCTTTAATTTGATGTAGTCCCAGGTGTTGTATTTTTTAATGTCTTCTCTGATCTCCTCTTCAGTCCAATGATCTCCCAGTAGTGTGGATTTCAATCTCCATGATGTGGGAAGATTCCTGGCTTTTTTTTTCATGATTTATTTCTACTTTGATGTCTTTGTCATCAGAGAAGATAGTTGGAAATGTTTTGATCTAAATGTATCTGTTGATGTTTGTCTTGTGGCTCAGTATGTGATCAGTTCTGGAGAATGATCCATGTGCACTTGAGAAGAATGTTTACTCAGAATTTTTGGGTGCAGTATCCTATAGATGATTGTTAAACCCATGAGTTATAAGTCTTTATTTAAGGCTCTAGTGTCTTTGTTTGTATTTTGTCTCATTGATCTGTCCATTGGTGAGAAAGGGGTGTTGAAATCTCCTACGATACATGTATTCTCTGTTTTCAGAGCTGATAGTAATTGTCTTATATTTTTGGTACTCCTTCATTTGGTGAGTATATGTTGATGAATGTGATATATTCCTAATGTATTTCTCCCTTTCTCTTAATGTAGTGTACATTTATGACTCATTTTACCTTTTTTAATTTGATTTAATTTGAATTTAATTTTAAATTTTAATTCCCAATGTCTAGTTCACCTGACACAAGTATAGCTGCCGCTGCCTTCTTTTTGTGTCAATTTGCTTGTAGGATTGTTTTCCAACCTTTTACTTTTAGTCCATGTTTATATTTTGTACTTAAATGGAGATAGCAGAATGACCTTTTTTTTTTGTTTGTTTGTTTTTATCTAGCCTGCTATTCTGTGCTTTTTATTAATGATTTGGGTCATTTATATTTAGAGTTAATATTGATATGATGGCATCTGTATTTGCCAATTTGTTTGACTTTTTATGATTTATTTTTTGCCTTATTCTGTTCTTTTTATTCATTCTTCTGTTGGTTTTGGCTTTAGGCTTTCTTATAAAATTTCTTTGGAGTGGAGGTCCAACATATTGAATTTCTGAAGTTTCTGTTTGTCTGAAAAACTCCTTATTTTTCTTCATAGTGGGAGAAGAGCTTTTCAGAGCAAAATATTCTGGGTTGATATTTGCTGTCTTGGAGTTTGTTAAATATGTTACTACATTCTCTTCTTGCCCATGGTGTTTCTTTGGAGAGGTCTAATATCAGCCTGAGCAGTGTTCCTTTATAGGTTATCTGCTTCATCCCCCTTGTCAGCTTCATTATTTTTTTCCCCTTGTCTTGGACTCTTGAGAACTTTACCATTATGTGTCTTGCTGTAGTTTTCTTTTCATTATGGTAATTCGTTGTTCTTCTCTCTTCATGCATGCCTATATTCATCTCCTTCTTTGTGCTTGGGAAGTTCTCTTTTATTATCTCCTTCAATAGTTTCTCAGTTCCTTAGTCTCCCTCTTCACCTTCTGGGTTTCCTGTAACTCTTATATTCCCTTTCCTCATAGTGTCAACTAGTTCTAGAAGTTTTCCTTCATTCTTATTGCTTTGTACTTCTCTTTCCTTTTCTTTTTTGGTTGTTTTTATTTCCGCATTTTTGCAAGTACTGTTCTGTTCTTCATCAAGTATATTTTTGTTGCCTTCCCAGAGTTCTTAGGCTCCTCCATTAATCTTTTGAACTCTGTGTTTCTTTTTTTTCCTAAAGATTTATTTATTTATTTATTTATTTATTTATACAAGCACTGGGTACAGTCAGAAGTGTGTGAGGGTGAGTGAATTCACCAGAGACAGAGCAGGGAGCAGAGCAGGCAGAAGGACCGAAGTACAGTGCCGAGGGGAGCAGCAGGAGGCATGAGAGGTCTGTGCGCCATGTGGGACCCTCCTCTGGTGGCTGGGGAGCAGCCGGGGATTGAACCAGCACTGCAGAGGCTGCGGGCAGCTTCACAACCCAGCGCTCAACTGCTGCGCCACCAGGGAAGCCCCTGTGTTTTTTTCATTTCCTTTTTTAGGGAATTTCATTCTTCAGTTCATTAATTATTTTTCTCATTTCATTATATTCTTTTTTATCTTCTTTCTGTTTTTGAATAGTGATGATTTTAAATTCTCTAGCTGGCAGGCAGAGAAGTTCTTTCATGTCATTGTTGTTGAGTTCTGGTGGCTTTTTCTTTTTGTGGTGTTTCCTTCTGTGAGAGCTTGCTTGGTTATTTGTATTTTTCCTTCTCCCTGTTGTTTGTTTTCTAATTTTTTTCTGTGTGTTGGAACATTGTGCCACTGTTGCTGGCGGGTATCTCTTTGCGGTGTTTCTTCATGGGTATTGGAAACTGTTTACCAGACTGAATTCAGCACTCTTAGGCCAAAACTCTACAAGGGTACTGATTCTATGGCTATGTTGATGGGTGCTAGCCTAAAGCTCCTCTCCCTCTTTATTTACTCAGTTCCAGAAGGGAGTCTTGAGGTCCCTGACTTCGTTTGTGGAGCCACCTCTCTCTCAATTCCCGGAAGAGGATCTTAAGAGTCCCTGTCCTCCATCAGGTAGGTGGTGATTTTGTTCTAATCACTAGGTGGTGCCAGAGACATCTCCTAGAAAAATTTAGAACTGTGTCTTTTCCTCATAGGTCCCTGGAAAGGGAGGCAGGCAGCACCTCAACACAGGGGCTCATGCTCAGTGCTGTGTCTGCCCCATGCTCTCCTGTTGTGGTGCCCACAGTTGTGGCAGATCCCGTGCCCTGGATCTCAGTTCCAAAATGTGTCTGGTCATGCAGGGCCTTCAGCAGTCTTGCTCCACACTCATTTCCTTTCTTAACTCCATTTGCATAGCATATCCTCTTTCATAGCCAGAGGGGTATCATAGGGCTCCTGCCTTCCTACAATAAGGTAGTTGATGATTTTGCTCTGATTTCCAGGTGACAGCAGACACATCTCCTAGTAAACTTTCAGAAATGTGCTTCCTAGAAGGTGTCCAGAAAATGGAGGGGCAGAGTAGGGGAGCATACCAACTTAGTGGCTGGCCTTTGGTGCTGTTCCCACCCTGCTCCCTGCTCCCTGTCTGGCCCCCCACCCCCGTCATCTTAGGATTTCTCAGTTGCTTCAGGGATGTACCATTACCTACAAACTTTGTCTCCTACTTTCCTTTTCCTGGATGAGTTAGTCTCGCTTTGTGGTTGGGGTGGGGGAACTTTGTGCCTACAATCTATTTCCTTTATCTCACCAATCTTTTTGTGAAACTGTAACAACTTCCCAGAAACCAGGAAAATAATCAGTGATGATAGGGGGAGAACGATATAGAATAGATAAAAAGGAAATGAAAAAAATATAGAAAGTTAAGGAAATTTAAATAGACAAAATATGGCAGATATTAAGAGCCAAAAAGCTGAGGCGTGGAAAAACAGAAATGTTAGACACTTTCACAGTTATCAATTGAGACTGGTAAACATTTCTCACTCAGAACTGTAGCCACATGGATCAAAGGGCATCTCTCTTACAGAGGAAATGTAGTTTTATTCATACACCACACTAGCACCACAGGGCTGAGATCAGAAATAACATGATGCAGATATAACTACTTCTGGGTTGGTCAAAAATAAATCAATCATTGACCATTTATAAGGTCTTCTACTTTTATTAGAACAATTGAAGACAGGCACTCATCGATAAGAGAGGTACTTAAAAACAAATGAAATAATAAAGGGCAAAAAACAATCTGACCAACACTGTTTGCAGTATCAATCATATAAAACATACTACATTAAGTTGACATGTTCTTAAATTGACTTACAATTGAAATAAATAAAATCATTGTTGAATGAATGTCATCGAAGAAAGGTATTCAAATTCTATGGATTGTATATGTGTTGTAAGAACAAATCTTTGACAACTTCCTAGGGTAATTGCTTCAGGTATCTTGTTCATGAAAAAAAAAAAAGAATTGAGAAATACATAGTAATTGAAAAGTCCCTGTCATCTAAGATCCTTATACAAATGTTTAATGGGATTTGCCACTTTTCAAAATGTAAATTATGCCATTGAAAATAAAAAGTGTTTTCAGTTGATATACCTGTATATAAAAAAATAAAATTCCAGAAAATACATGGGAAATACGTATATCCCTATGTACATTTTGGTATATTATCGAGGAAATTGAAAGGATGGGCCTCAAATTCACTCTTGTTCTTTGCTAACAGGTCACATGAATTTCTACAAGTTTGAAAGAAAAATGGCTATTCAAATTTCACTCATCACATAGTCTTCTCTCAGTGTTAAGGTTGGGAAAGTATCTGCAAAATTGAATGGTTCTAAAACACGGAATGTGTTACTGTGGTCCTGTCTTTGAAGTGTTAAATACAAACAAAATGGAAAGCGTGTGCCTATAAATTTAATATGCTTAATCTCATCAACTTCTTAGGAAACTATAGCAAATTGGCTGGGAAAGCAGAAAAAATGAATATTGACAGGATAAGGGTAGCGTGGAATGGATAAAGAAGTTATGACAAAATATTGTGAAATTGAAATGGAAAAAAGGGTAGTATCTAGGAGTGAGACAATGGATGCAGTTTAAAAGGCAGAGACAGGCAAGGCAAGAAGATACCATTTATTTTGATAGGGTTGGGAGGAATAGATTTTCAAAAAATTTACCATTGTTTCCCAGAGGATTTTCTGAAAAATGAAATGAAGAAATTAAATTCATGAGCAAAAAAGACAAAGAAAATTAAAATATATTTAAAATCATAAAATATACCTATCTGGAGGCAGGTAAACTTACACTCAACATAGGTGCACACACACACAAAAAAAAAAAATGGTGAATGAGAACTAACTGTTGTCCAGAGTACTCATTTAAAAGTTAAATCAGGGGGCCTCCCTGGTAGAGCAAGAGGTTAAACACAGCACTTTAAAGATATCCTCAGCCTCTGCAGCATGAGTTATATCCCAGCCTGCCAGGTAGCTGTACACATGGCATAGCAGACCTCTCCTGTCTCACCCACTGCTTCCCTCAGCAGTGTATTTCAGTCAGTCTGCCTATTGTGTTCCCCACTCTGTCCCTGGTGAATCCTCTCAACCCCACACACCTCTGGCCTGTGTGCCAGTTCTTGTGTGCATAAATAAATAAATATTTAAAAATAAATAAATAAAAGTTAAATCAGACATAAAGCAAGACTGTTGAATTGAGGAAAATAATGGGAAAATCTGTTCTGATGGATAACTTTTAAAAATGTTCTCAATCTATTTTGATGTTAGTTGGGGTATTATTACTCATTTTTTATATTTTCTTTATTATTACTAAATTTATACAGACTACTGTCATTACTATGAAAGCTATGTTGTATTAAAGAGACATAAAAAATAAATTAGAAAATTGAAGAGCATTGTAGAGTCCCTTTCCTGGATACCTTCATTCACAACACAGTTTCAAATAATATATAAACTTCTGTTTTATGAATTTCTTTGTTAGTGAATGCCTAAATGAGGCTTAATTCAGTCACATGAGAGGAAATGTTTAAGACCTGAATAAAGTGTGATGTTTGTAGATTACATGAATAAGCATTTGTTGGATAGAAAATCTTCCAAAAGTTTGAGAATGCAGATACCGTAAAATTAAATGATTAATAAAATTTAGTTTTAAAAAATATCATTGTTCACATAGGTTGTAACAACAGGAGAAATCATAGAAGAAATAATAGAGGAAATTGAGTAACACATGAAGAAAGCATGATTCAACTGGAAAGATTAAATGATAAGACCAAACATGTAATTTGTATCTGTGACTGTGTTAAGGAAGATATTAAATGAGAGTTTGAGACAAAGGTATAAGAAACAATTAAAGCCATGAATAAATACACATTGAAATACTTTAATGGGGCATATCCTTTTCCATTGATCACTAATTTAAAAAATTAAAAGTAGGAACACCATTTCACTCAAAATGGGAGCACAGTAACAATAAGGGAGAAGGAGATTTTAAATATGTTCTTGGATTTTAGAAAGACATATTTTTATGAGACTTGAAGTCATGTATCTAAAAGTGTATCTCATCTATTACTTTTATTTATGTAGTTTATTTCCATACACACCTTGTTGCAAAAGATTCTAATTCAAAATGTTACCCTATGAGGAGTTTGAGTAGAAATCCTCTTGGTTAAGCAATAGCATCATTTGCCTTGCATTGGTCCTTCTGTATTTTATAAAATAAATTACAAATGTGTACAGATGTATCAGATGAGAACCTCAAAATGATGAAGAAATGTACAGTAAAAGGGCCCATCCGTACATTTGTGTTAATGAAGCAATAGCCATATATAAACTACAACAAATTAAATAGATCCATTGCTTTTTCCATTTCCCCTAAAAACAAAAATGTAAATTGGAAATATATTAGAATGGAGGATTTGAAATGTCTAACTTAGGGCCTCCCCTGGTGGCGCAGTGGTCGAGCGCTGGGTTGCAAAGCTGCAGCACCTCTGCAGTGCCGGTTCAATCCCAGGCCACCAGCGAGGGTACTACATGGTGCAACACACTTCTCCTGCAGTGACCACCACTCTTCTCAGCAGTGTATTTCATCGTTGTGTCTGTTCTGTTACCCGCTCTGGCTCTGGTGAATTCTCTCACCCTCCTGTGCTTCTGACTTTACCCAGTGCTTGTATAAATAAATAAATAAATCTTTAATAAAATAAAATAAAATGTCTAATTTAAAGATCCTTTTAGGATTATCCTAGGAAAAATTGCTTGTCTTTCCACTAGCATAAAATTTCATAAAGAAAAGATAACTATCAAAATGGTCCCTTAAGATGTGAAATACTTCTTAACGCATTAAGAAAAATTGCAGTTTAAAGAACTAATAATTGTCTTAGTGAAAATGCAAAGAAGAAATAAAAAGTATGAAGATAGAGACAATATCATCAAGGAAAATGTGAGTATCACCTTAAAGATCCCAGTTGGCCAAGGAATGATATTTGACTTTGCATAGCCTTTGAAAGAGGCATATGTGAAGGAATTTACTTTGCAAGTTTGGATTTCTCTCTAACTTAAAATTTGGGTAAGTTTCAGTTGCATGGTAACTTCCCTTTAAACTTGCAGGTAATAGTAATTCTACATCAGTGATTATTTTCCAGAAACAAAAAGATATATAGGGTGGAAGAGATGTGGCTATCAGCTTAATTGCCTTCATCTGAATAAAATTCATCTTGAAACTATAATAAATGTCTGGAGACATAAGTAATAATGTTGATAAAAGAAAGGAAACATATAGAATAAATCAGAAGGAATGGAAAGCAGCAGAATGTGGAGCAAAAGAAATTGAAATAAAAGTAATGATGAAGGAATCCATACACAAAATATTGGAGAGGGAGAAAGAACAGCAAGCAATGGATAGCACATAGATGTAAATGTAGGGGATGTTAGCATCTTTCTGAAGGATTATGAGAGTAAAGATTTATCAGAAGTACTTACCAAATACACCTCGACAAGCAGCTGAAAAAAATTTTTTAAATGCATGTAAATATTGATGGAAGCAAAGAAAATGAAAATTCAGTTCATTAAAAATATTGCATTTGAATTTAAAAGAAGGATGCAGATACACTCACACAGAAGTTAAAAGCACACGCACATGCACCACACATGTACATACAGCAGTGACAGAATGCTCACTTTTGTCCCAAACCATTCTCTCAAAAATGAAGATTGCAATAAAATGACTTATTTTACTGAATTGAGAAATAAATGTAGGAATGTTAGTTTTTAATTCTGAAAAAAATATTTCTGAAAAATTTGTCATACCAATCATTGGTCTTTCAATATGTTATCTACTTTATATCAAAAAGTATATACATTTAAAACACACGCACACATGAGACACATAAAAAGGAGTAAGGAAACAAGGAGTAAAGCACCAATCTTTCTAAAACACTATCTGTAGCAGAAGTCATAAAAAAAGTCATAAAAGTCACATACAATGAAAATGTACATACATATATATATATATATATATATATATATATAAATTTCCAGGGGAATCAAGAACACAATTATGAGATATAATCATAAAATATATGTTATGTTTTAAGAGTTGTGTTCCTGTTATATGAAAAAATATTGGTCAGTATCTTTGGATAATTACATCTCATATCATTTACAATGAAAAATTGAATTTACATGTACAGTATAATGAATCAATTCCTGTGATGCAATATCCCTTTACAAACATTTAACAGGAATTTCACTTTATTATAATTGAAATTGTGTGACTTTGAAACGTTACTGAAAAAAGAAAACATTTAATATGGCCAATATACAAGCAAAATTTAAGTAAATAATTGGTAATATTTGTGTATCTGAGAATAATTGGGTAATGTACTTGTTAAATGGCCATGAAAGAATGAACCACTTCAAATATAATCAATTAATAACAAAATTTGCACAGGCTTTGAAAGGACAATGGATGAGCATATTCCACTCAAAAAGTTAGATGCCTCTTCAGTTTGTAAAAATTTGGGAAGTATCACTAGTATGGAAATAAGACATTGAATTTGGTAAGTCAGCAGTCTTATCTTTATAGGTATTCTGTAAAGATATACAGAGTGGAAAGCACTTGCCTCACAACCAAATACACCAGAATGGAAAATTAATCTGAATGTGCAGAAAATTGGGAAATTGACATGAAGAGAGTTAATGTGGGAGTAGTCTCTAGTCATCCTTCAGGATAGAAGGTTAGACATTTAGATATAGAAGTTGCCAGTTTGTGACACAATAATTAAAACACAGAGCAGAATAAGGCATTAAGAAAGAGTCATATTAAAATGATTTAGAGTAATGAATTTTAAAAAAATTACCAAATTTTCCTTTACAAAGTTCTGAAAAATAAAATGGTGAGATCAATAAAAAATCATGTAAAAATAAGAATGTTATTAAACTTTAATGCAAGGTATTTATTAAAATTGAACCTATCAGACTACAGATAAACATACATACAAATCTTTCTTATAGGGGCATGAGGGCACATAAGCATCCACACAGAATACATTAGTTGAGAAATCACTTTTGTCCAGGGACCAGTCTCCCAAAATAGAAATTGGCATAAAAAGAGAAAACTTATTGAATGGAAATAAAATTTTTTTAATAAAAGTTCTCAAGATTCCTTTTGAAATGTTTCTGTTTCTCTTGATATTAGCTAGGATTTTATTGTTCAGTGTGTAATATTTAATAGGTTCTTCCATTTTTAATAATGTTAGAGTACAATTATCTGAATCTGACTCTATTCATTCTCGAATATGTACCAGTGCCTACAATAAAGCTTTGTTTCTGGGCCTCCCTGATGACCGAGGGGCTAATTATTAATGCAATCACTGCTAAGGCCTGAGAGTGATTCCCCCACCAGGGAGCTAACACACATATATAATACAAAGACCTTCCCTGTATCACCTGCTGCTCCTCTTAGCAGAGTATTTCAATAAACCCATGTGTTTGTTCTGCTACCTAGTCTATCTCTGGTGAATCCCCTCACAAATAAACTCTGCCACCCCCCAAACCACTTGCGTATACCCCAGTTCTTATATGCAAAAATAAATAAAAATAGAACTTAAAAAATATCAAATATGCAGATGCTGCAGTTGAAGAAGATAATGACTACAAGTGGAATAGTTAAAGTAACAGATGAAACTATGGCAAGGTCAACAGGTCAATGGAACTTACCTTTTTCGTCTTCATATTTATGGATATAATAAAAGAAGAAAGAAACAATTAATTCAAAATATGAACAATATCAGGAAGGGAGGAGGAAACATTATTTTAATTTATTATTATGTTTGCTATAACATTGGTTACATCACTGTGTATTAGAAGTATAGGAAAGAGAAGATAATACCTTCTCACAAAGAAGAATTGATACATTCTACCTAACACAATTGCAGAACAGATTTTATGCAACCCCAATAAAAATTCCAAGGCATATTTCAAAGAAATAGAGCAAAGCTTAATGATTTTTCATATGAAACTACAAATAACCCAAATAGCAAATCTTTCCTGACTAAAAAAGGGAAAAATGAAAGTATTACATCTCTGGACTTCAAACTATATCATAAAGTCATAAAAATTAAAACAGCATGGTACTCAAACAAAATAAGAAACACATGTGGACCAATGGAATAAAAATTTAGAACCCAGAAATAAAGCCAAATATTTATGGACAACTTGCCTACCACAAAGGAACAAAGCACAAACTCTGAAACAAGGTAAACCTCTTCAATCAATGGTGCTGGGAAAATTGTACTGTCATTTTGTAAAAGCATGAAACTACAGCACTATCTCACAAAAATCAACTCAAAATGATAAAAGATTTGGATATAAGACCTGAAGCCATAAAATGCATAGAAATAAAGCAAAACACTCTATGACATAAACTTCAGAAACCTTTTTGTGGATGCCTCTCCCGAGCAAAGAAAAAAAAGGAGGAAATAAACAACTGGGACTACATCAAGTAAAAAGACAACCTACTAAATGGGAAGAAAATATCTGTACACCATACATCTGACAAGGGACTGATATTGAAGAATTACAAAAATCCCATACAATTCAAGAAAAGTAAAATAAACAACCCAATCAAAAAAGGGTGCAGAGAACTGGAGACCACATGCAGATGGCCAACAGGCACGTGAAAAAATGTTCATCATCACTTACCACCAGCAAACTGCAAATGAAACCTCAATAAGATACTAAATAACACCTATGAGAATGGCCCATATCAAAAAGATCAGAAACAGCAAGTGCTGGTGAGGTTGTGGAGAAAAAGTACCAAAAATGGATCCAGCAATTCCACTCCTAGGTATCTACCCAAAGAACACCAAAACACTAATTTGAAACAAAACTTTCACACCTATGTTTATAGCAGTACCATTTACAATAGCCAAAATATGGAAATCGCCTAATGTCCCAGCACAGATAAGTGGATCAAGAAATGTGTGTGTGTGTGTGTGTGTGTGTGTGGACACATACATATACACAATGGGGTATTGGTAAATGATCAAAAAACATAAATTCAAGCAACTTGCAACAAAATCGATGGAATAGGAAGGATTATGCAAAGTGAAGTGATCCAGAAGAAGAAAGATAAATACTGGATGGTTTCACTTATATGTGGAATACATAGAAACCAAACAAAGAATCAGAGAAAGACAAGCTTTTAAATCAGCCCTTGAAAGATAATAACAAACATGACACATCCATGAGCAGAAGGGGATGGGAGGGAGAAGTGGAGTGGAGAAAACAGGAGCAAAGAAAGCACAATGGACTATGGTGGAGACTATGGATGCTTTAGCGTTGAAAAATCTATGGCGAGCACACCTGAGGGGGGAAAAAAAAACCCTGTTTTGTGGAAAAAGAAAAAGTAAAATCATGATAGGACACTAATAATTTAAAAATGGGCAGAAGAGCTAATACACACTTCTCCAAAGAAGACATTCAGATGCCAATAACACCAGTGCATGAAAAAATGTTCATCATCTCTTATCATAATGGCATTATTAATACAACCTTGTCAAATCTGTGGAAATGGCCTATATCAAAATATCAGAAACAAGTGTTTACAAGAATGTGGAATAAAAGGAACTTGCGTACACTATGGTGGGAATGACACTGGCCCAGAGCCTGTGGAAGATAGTATGGGATTTCGCCAAACAGCGAAAATATGTCAGTATTTACAATCCAAGTTATACACTGGAATAATGGGGGGGAAACGCTAATATAAATATATATTATGCACTCATCTGTTCATTACAACATTATTTTAAATTAAGATGTTATGGAATAAACATAAGTATGTCCTCAATAGGGCCTCCCTGGTAGTGCAAGGGGTTAAGACACAACCTATAAAGAGGATGGGAATTTGAAGGTAGCCAGTGGGCATCTTTGTTTAAAAGCAGCCTGTGTACTGCCCAGTAATTTTAGGGCCACAGCTCAGAAAGGCAATGGCCAGAGTAGAGGAAGGGGCAGGCATAAGAAGAACCCAAGAGGCTAAGGGAGGAAGCCCTCGCCAAGTTCTTTGCAGCCAGGCAGAGGAGATGTATCAAAAAAGCCAACTTAGAAAGACAAAAGCTGGTGCTGAGATTGGGAAGCCCTGATTGGCTGTTAAAGCCTAATTATGCTAAAGGCTAATAAGTCTCTAAAAATCACCTCTGGGTGATGACTTGTTCATTGTCAAGTGAGGGTGAGGAGCTGAGGAACTCGTCCTTGGGGGACGGCTGGGGAATGTGGCTTGTGGGGGAGCCCACAGCCAAAGAGGGAATCCAAGAGAGGCTGCATGTGGAGCTTGTATCCACGGATCCCTGGCTGATGTGCTTTGTGCAGTGGATTGGCCTGAGTGCAGGGGCCTGCGTGTCTCATTGGTGTCTATGAAAGCCGAATGTTGGAGTGACCACCAACAGAAAACCCTGAGGGTTTGGCGATTACCCCCAAAGTACAGAATCGCCAATCCAAGAGTGAGTGCATCCTGGGGTGGATGTGGTATGTGTGGCTTGTGGCTCAGACCACAGCTAGAGAAAGCCAGGAAACCTGACGGCTCCTGTCATGCTGTGAGTGGTTCCCATCCCTTGTATGAGCAGTGCCTTTGGCAGCAGAAGTGGTGTATCATCTGCTGGTGCCAAAAATCTTGTCTTTTGCCACTAGCTTGGTCCCCTGGATTAATCTGTGTTCTGGTGTATTTTGTTATATTTTTATATTGTGATGTGTACTGTTTACTTTTGTGGGCCATGGCTGCAGTGTTCATATTTGCCATGAGAAATGTGTGTATAACATGCATATAACTTGTTTATGTAGACTGTATAGCAGAAAACCATGGGGGGTTGGATTGTAGGGTAAATAAAGTATCGGGTTATTTTGCCCTCCCGCCTTTAGCATTGATGATGGAACCATGTGGTTCTGAATGCATACCTGGTTGTGGGCACCTGGACTACGGTGTGGGCATACATAGATGGGTACACCTGGGTTGAGAGACTGGGCTTATAAGGGTGGCATCACAGGGACAGCAGCAGAGCATCGCAAGAGATTAGAACAAACAGAGGCATTGAGAGAATGCCGGGGAGCCCTGAAAGAGTGAAGATTCATGGGGGGCTAGGAGGCCTGCCAGGGGAAGACAAAAGGAAAGCTCTTAATATGGGGAGAATTCATAGATCAGAATTTTGAGATGAGCATTATAGACACCTAGAAAAGGGTGGGTCAAGACATGAGCTACAAGATTTAAGCCAGCAAAGTTAAGGATGTCAAGAGAGTAGTCACTGTAAAGGACTATGGGAAAAATGGTTGATGAGATGATTACCCATTCTGTTCTGAAGGTCTTCTGAAAAACAAAACCGAACAATCAATGTAAATAGCAGAGTGAGACAATGCATGGAATGTTCAAATGTGCAAAAATTTTCTATTATAATTTGGTCCATCAGGATAGAGACACAATTCATATATAAAACACGTAAACCCACAGAAGAAGACAACACAGAAAGCTGTTCTGGCACACACCTTACCAAGAGTGCTTGGTATCACTTGCTTGTCCATAAGAGAACAAAATAATGACAATATGGAAAGAGGACTGAATGTATTCAAATGAGGGGAAAAAAATTAAAAGGGAAGCTCTGGTGTCCTCCTCAAACAAACATGTTTCATAGCATGAGTCATTATTTAAGCTTTTATCATTCAATTTCTGAATATAGTTAGTTTTGCCACAGTTTCAAAATAAATTATAGCTCTGGTCAGGTTATATAAAGGAGCCACACCTGAGAAGGTGCTGCTGCAGAAATCTGACTCAGTTTCCCAGACCTTCATACTCAAAAATCTTCATTAATTCATTAGGTAGGAACTTGTTGCCTGACAGTTTTGTATAAAGCATGCCTGTGCAATATTTATCTTAACAAAATGACATACAATGAAAAAAAATCATGTAATAAGTGGCAGAAAAGTCGATCTACATGAGTCAAGTTAGAGAAAACCTCCATGCCAGCAACTGTAAAAATTCCAAACCTCAGAAGATATTATTCATATAAGTCACCGGACAGAAAGGACCTGACTCCATAGATTACAAAGACAAGGACAAGCAGGGAGCCCAAACTGGGGGAACTGGTGAGAGAAAAAGGAGGCACATTTCGTTTAGAATGCCTAAACCTTAGAAAAATTGTGTAAAAACAGATGTGCCATGCCATTGAGGAAGAGAATTATTGGGAGATGAAGACAAAAGAACAAGGAACAGGTGAAATCGTGACTAGCTACACAAAGAAACACATTACAACTCAGAAGGATCTCACATGTCACTTTTTCTGTTTCTGCAAAAAAGGCTGTAATGATGCAATAGTCTGCTACCGTAGTAGTCTTGGGGTTGTGTTTATTTGCATCCTGTTGATATTTAACACACTTGATGAACTGAAATGATAGATGCCAGTCACTGTTCCTTTGATGGCTCCACCCCTAACATCACGAAGAAATGGGATCCTATTCATGTTGAAAAGTGTCTTCTGACAATGATCCCAAATGAATTTTACAACATCATGGCTTCATGCTTTGACATCACCTTCCAAATTCATTTTGACATTTCTATCACCACCTGGAAGTACTACTGGTTGTTTATTTGTTTTCAAGTAGCTGTTCATTCTTTTCAAAGGGAGACTGGCTAGATAATCACAATTTGTGAATTTGGGGGTTGGGAAGCACTGGAGACATGATCACAATATCAGGAAATATTTAGAGACATGGAGCATTTGCAAAGGTATGATTGTGACTTACCTTTGATGTGTTCTTTCTTATCTGGAAATAGAAATAGAGGAAAGTGTTTACAGTAGCTATGCTGGATGTCAGAATCTCAAAAATACCAAATTAGTGAAGACTGACCTAATGCCACTAAGCAAATGGATTAGCTTCCCAAAAGCTCACATTCACAACATATAATGAAATTCTTTTATTCCAAGCCTTGTCATTTGTGTTACTATTTCAGGTCAATCCTGCATCAAACTCCCCTTTTAAAATCACACCAAAAGATGAAAGGTGACTTATAAAATGATCTTAACAAAATGGCAAAAGCTGAAGGAAAATCACATAGTAAGAGGCAGAACAGAGGTTCTATATTGGTCATAAGGCTGAGTGGAGTTGCAAAGCATGAAAGAAGAGGAAATCAGGGCAACAGTTCTAGCAATGTTTATGGAACTCATAAGAAAGTAAAAAGGATGAAACAAGAATGTAATAAAGATAAAGAAATTATGTGGTAGCTAAAATTACAAGAAAGCAAAATAAGAATGATAACTGATTTAAAGAACAATTCAGGGTCTCAATAATAAAAGAATAAAGCAATGGAGAGCATTAACAAGCTCAAAAACACAATGTTGAGAAACAAAAGATAAAAAATGTAGATAGAAATAAATATAAATATTAGAAGTCATTCTGTGTAAAAGCTATCTGGGCAATTTTTTCAAATATATTTTATTGCATTATTGTTAATGTTTGTACAGTATTTGATTATGTCCTTCATTGTAGTCTTCAACTCCACAATCCCTTGGGCTCTTCCTTCTCCTCTTTTGACACCTATACCACTCTTTCTCCTGCTGTATGCCTTAGACCTATGATCAGCTTGCAGATGTTGTCTTTTGTTTTGTTACAGTGTATTCCACATATAAGTGAAGCCATCTGATATTTATATTTTTCTTCTGAATTATTTTGCTAGCATGCCATGTGTGGGTAAACGCTGTGAGTTTACCTTTTTTATAGCTGAGTAGTATTCCATTGTGAATATGTAATATAAACATATCTTCTTCATCCATTCATATTTTGGGTATTTTGGTTGTTTCCTTATTGGTGGCTATTGTACAATGGTGCTGCATTAAAATAGGTTTCCTTATTTATTTTTGGTTTTGTGTTTTGATTATTGTTTTTCTGTCCTTTGGATAGATTCCTAGAAGTGGGATTGAGGGGACATCAGTAGGTCCATTTTGTGTTTTGAGGAACCTTGTCACAACTTTCCATACTGGCTGGATCAGTTTGCATTCCCACCAGTGTAAGAGGGTTACTTTTTTATACATATCCTTGTCAGAATTGTTTTTTGTTTCTGTTTTATTCAATATGGGCCATTCCCACAGGTGTAAGCCTGTGTCTCATTGTGGGTTTGATTAGCATTTCCCTGATAATAAGTGACCATGAACATTATTTCATATCCTGTTGGCCATTTTCATCTCTTCTTTGGAGAATTGTCTTTTAGTTCATCTCCTCATTTTTGATTGGTTTGTTTGCTGTGTTTTGTTGAGTTGTGTAAGTTTTTGTACATCTTTCATATCAGTTCCTTGTTAGTTGGATGGTGTGCAAATATATTCTCCCATTCAGTAGGGTATCTCTTCATTTAGGTTGCTGCCTCTTTGATTGTACAGAAGTTTCTTAGTTTGAATGCATTCACAGTTGTTGATCTTCTCCTTTGTTCTGTGCTTTTGTATATGAGTCCTCAAATATGTTTCCGTAGTTTATTTGGGGAATGTTTTACCCATGTATTTTATTTTTTTTTTAAGATTTATTTATTTATTTATTTATACAAGCACTGGGGACAGTCAAAAGCGCAGGAGGGTGAAAGAATTCACCAGAGCCAGAGCGGGGAGCAGAGCAGGCAGAAGGACCTAAATACACTGCTGAGGGGAGCAGCGGGTGGCAGGAGAGGTCTGTGCGCCATGTGGGACCCTCGCCCGGTGATCGGGATCGAACTGGCGCTGCAGAGGCTGCAGGCAGCTTGGCAACCCAGCGCTCAACCGCTGCGCCACCAGGGAGGCCCTTTCCCTGTGTATTCTTATACATATTTTATGGTTTCTGGTCTTACCAAGATTTTTATCCATTTTGAATTGATATTTCTGTATGGTGTGTAGTAGTAGTTTATGTTCATTGTTCTGCATGTGGACATGGAATTTTCCCAGCACCATTTTTTAGAGATTTTACTCTTTTCAGTACGTATACTTTGCCCTGTTGTCATAGATTACTTGACCATACATGTGTGATTTTATTTCTGGGCTTTTTTATTTCTGGGCTTTCAATTCAATTGCATTGCTCTGTGTATCTTTTTTGTTCTAGTGTCATAATGCTTTTATTATTATGGCTTTGTTCTATAATTTGAAGTTTGACAGTGTAATAAATTTGTTCTTCCTCTTTTTAGTTATGAGGGCTTTAAATATTTATTTTTTAATTTTCATATTTTTTCCTTAGAAATACTGGTGTATGGACCAGAGATATGAGGGCTGAGTTGCTTCACCAGAGACAGAGTGGGGAGCAGAACAAGCACATTTACTGAAATACACTGCTGAGGGAAGCAGCGTGCAAGACAGGAAAAATCTGCTGAGCCATGTGGGTAAGCTCCCTGGCAAAGGATAAATTCAGGTGGTAGCAGTGATAGTACTGAGACTTAACCCTTAGGCCATCAGGGAGTCCCTATTTGGGTGTGTTTGTGATTCCATGTGAATTTCTGAAATATTTGTTCAATTTCTTTGAGGAATGTCAAAATTGAGATCAATTGGAATTGCTTAGAATCTATAAATCTCTTTGGGTAGAATAGCCATTTTGATAATGTAGATTCTTCTGATCCATGAGCAGAGGATTCCTTTCCATTTCTTTGTTTCTTCTGCTATTTCTTTTAACAATGATTTTTAGTTTTCTTTGTGAAGGAACTTTACATCCTCTGTCAGATTTATTCCAGAGTTTTAGATATGTTTTCGGTACAATTGCAAATGGGATAGTTTTCTTAAGTTCTTCCTTTGCACACTGATTTTTTGCATATAGGAGGGTTACCGAGTTTTGTTTGCTGATTTTTTGAACTGCTACTTTACTGAGTGGGTTTGTTGTTTTACTTAATTTCTCCATGGATATTTTATGGTTCTCTATCTATATATCTTGTTATATCATCTGCAAATAATGATAGATTTTACTCTTCTTTCCCTATTTGTACTCCTTTGATGCCATTCTCATGCTTAATCGGTCTAGTGAGTACTTCCAGTGTATATTGAAAAGCAGTGGTGAATGTGGACATCCTTTTCGTGTTTCAGATATTAATGGAAAGCTTTTAGGTTATCACCATTGAGAATGACACTTTCTTTGGATGTGTCATATATGGCTTTTATATGTTAATTATTTCCTTTTTGCCAATGTTTTTCTATAGCTTTAATCACAAATGAGTGTTAAATTTATCAAATGTTTCCTCAGCATGTATTGAGATGATCATATGCTTTTTGTTTGTTTGTTTGTTTGTTTTAAGATTTATTTATTTATTTTTACAAGCACTGGTTACAGTCAGAAGCGCGGGAGGGTGAGAGAATTCACCAGAGCCAGAGCGGGGAGCAGAGCAGGCAGAAGGACCGAAGTACACTGCTGAGGGGAGCAGCGGGCGGCAGGAGAGGTCTGCGCGCCATGTGGGATCCTCCTCTGGTGGCCAGGGAGCAGCCGGGGCTCTAACAGGCGCTGCAGAGGCCGCGGGCAGCTTTGCAACCCAGCGCTCAACCGCTGTGCCACCAGGGAGGCCCGATCATATGGTTTTTAATGTTCTTTTTATAGTTGTGGTGGATTATATTATTTATTTACAGATACTGAACCATCCGTGTTTCCTTGTAATAAATCCTGCTTGGACATGTTTGATCCTTTTCATGCATTTGTTGAATTTGGTTTGCTAAGGTTTTATGGAGGATTTTGACATCCAAGTCCATTTGGGAGATTGGTGTGTAGTTTTCTATTTTTCTATTGTTTCAGTTTGCTTTCTTAGTGTGATACTGGCCTTCTATATTGTATTTGATAGTATTCTTTCTCAAAATTTTGAAAGATTTTTAGCAGGATTAGCATTAGTTCATCTTAATGGTTGGTAGAACTCTCTCTTACGATACCACCTTGCCCCTGTTTTAGCTATATCCCATATACATATACAGTTTTAGGTATAGCCCATATGTTCTGAAATGTGTCTTTATTATAATTACTCTCAAGGTATTTTTTTTTCTACTTTGAGTTCTGCACTAGTCAATTGTCCTTCACTAGTATGTTGTTCAGTCTCCAAGTAATTGTGGACCACTTTTCTTTCTTTTTTTTTTAAGCTTTATTTTTATTTATGCATCCAAGAATTAAGGTGCAGGCCAGAGATGCAGGGGGTGAGAGGATTCACCAGAAATAGAGTGGGGAACAGAACAGGCAGACTGACTGCAATACACTGCCAAGGGGCGCAGCGGGCTAGTCAGGAGAGGTCTGCTGAGCCTTGTGGGTTGCTCCCTGGCCAGTAGGGGATCAAACTCTGTGCTGCAGAAGCTGTAGATTGCTTCACAGTGTGGTGCTTAACCCCTTGCACCATCAGGGAGGCCCCTCCACTTTTCTTTCTTTTTTTCTGTTCATATCTAGTTTTATATCTTTGCAGTTGGAGGAGATTCTTAATATCATTTCAATCTTTGCATATATGCTAATGTTAATATTTTAATGCAGTATATAGTAGATCCTAGGGAATGATTCATATGCATTTGAGAAAAATGTGTATTTGGTGTTTTGAGAGTGTAGTGGCCTACAGATGTCTTTAAGCCCATGCCATCAAGATCCTGTTTAGTACTACTGTATCATTGTTTATTTCCTGTCTCAATGATCTGTGCACTAGTTAGAGTGGCATGTTGAAGTCTCCTACCATATATTTGTTTTTTCCAACATCTCTTTTCAGAGAAGATAGTAATTTTCTAATGTGTTTTGGCACTCCTGCATATGGTGAGTCTATATGTATATTTATATATGCATCCATTTGTATATTGCATATTTGGTGAATATATGACTGTTATGACTTCCTGGTGTATCGTCCTCTTTATCATTATATAGTGTACATCTGTGTTTCTTGTCACCTTTTTCACTGAAGTCTATTTTATCTGATATAAATATGACTGGCCTTCCGTTCTCCTGTGCCATTTTCTTGTAGAAATGTTTTCCAGGACTTTATGTTTAATGTATGTTTGTCTCTTGAACTCAGATATGCTTCCTGCAGGAAGCAAAAGGTTAAATTTTGTTCTCTAATACAACATGCTACTCTGTGCCTTTTTAGTCATGAGATTAGTACATTAACATTTAGGGTGATTGTTGATACACAGAAGTCTAGTAAGCCATTTTGTTTGTTGTTTGTGGCTCTATTTAATTCCCTAGTCAGTTCTTTGTGTTCCTTCCTTTGTTGGTTTCAATCTTATGGCTATCCAAGGATTTGCTTGTCTGATAATGTTTTTATTTTTTCCTCATATGGGAAGGAGCACAAGCAGGATGTAGTATTCATGGTTGGCATTTCTTGTCTTGGAATTTTGTGTTTTTTTTTTTTTTAATATCTCACTCCATTCTCTTTTTTACCATAGTGTTTACCATTACCTTCTTTAAAAAAATATTTTTTTATTTATATCTTTTACATCATTGTGTATTCCCTGTAAAATTCCCACCACCAGTTCACCCATGAACCATCATCATAGGCCCTTTTGCTCTTCTCTCCTCTGCTTTGGTCCTTCTTCTTCCCTTCCCTCACATAAGGTCTCTTATTTATGCTTGCCTGCTAGTTTTGCTTATTATTATTATCATTATTATTATTAATCATCATGTATTTTTTCCTGATCCCTTATTTGGTTCCCCTATATCCCTCCTATAATTTTTCTTTTTCCTTCTGGTTTATTTCACAGAGCACGGTCATTTCTAGCTCCATCCATGTTGCTGCAAATGGCATGAGTTAATCTTTTGATTGCTGAATAGTAATCCATTGTGTATATATACCACATCTTTATGATCATGTTACCATAATCAGTTTTCCTTTATAGGTTTTCTTTCTTCCCCTTCATCAGCTTCATTAACTTTTCTTTGCCTTGGATTTTTGGAAACTTTACTACTATGTATTTTGCTATAGACTTCATTAAAATCTTTTGGTGTCCTTTTAGCTTCCTGTATGTCTATTTTAATTTCCTTCATAAAGTTTGGGAAGTTTTCTTCAATTATTCCCTTGAATACCTTTTCCAGTCCCTTCTCTCTCTTTTCTGTGATTCCTGTGACTCTTATATTTCCTTTCCTCAAGGTACCAGACAATTCTTGAAGGGTTTCATATTCTTTTCCTTTTCCTCTTCTTTCTTTTTCTTTCTTGGTTCTACTGTGTCTTCATCTTAGAGATTACTGATTCATTCTTCCACACATTTTATTCAATTTCAATGATGTTTTCCAGAAATTTTAACCTCTTTAACTGAAATTTTTAACTTGTAGTTCCTAAATTTTTGTTTCAAGTTTCAATCTCAATCTTCTGTTTGTTGATTATGTTTTTCATTTAACTTTTCCTTTTCTGTGTCTTCACATATATCTTTTATCTGTTTTTCAAATTCCTTGATTTTCTTAAATATATTGATTTCTTAAATATTACAACCTTGAATTCATCTTTTAACAAGAAAACATTTTTTTAAATATTTGCATATGTCCCTGTTATTGTTTGCTTTTGGATTTGCTCTGTCATAGGTAGCTTCTGTGGGACATGAGTCTTTCTCTCACTCTAATTCTGAGTGTTTACCAGAGCACAGTGCAAGTCACCTGGGCAGTTGGTAGCAATAGGCAGAATCCCCAGCTGATATTACCTGGATATTGGTCTTCCAGGTGGATTTAAGAGCTTCTGGGGCCGATAATATTTATCTGGGTAAATCCTTGGCAGGGTGTCATGGATGGTCATGTGGCCTCTGACTTATTTCTTGACTCAGGACTGGGGTTTCACCTATCTGCATGGGTGCTGGCAGGGATCCCATGGTAGGTCTTATGGCTTTTCTAACTTCAAGCAGGCATTGATTGGGTCCTGTAATAGGTTGTAATAGGTTCAGTCTGCCTGACTGAATAGGTGCTATCTGTCTGGATTGGAGCTGGGAGGGTCTCATCCAATAGACCTATGTTCATACGGATGGTTGTTGGAGGGTTCTCTTGCAAAGGTCAAGAGGTCTCTGGGTATTCTATCTGCCTCCTTGAATTGGATCTGAGGTATCAGTGGTCCAGGCAAATACTAGATGTGTCTCATGGAAGTTTGACAGACTTCTGTTGTTCTGGGAAGGGGCAGTCAATTTCTCATGCTGAAGATCACAGGTCCCTGGGTGCTATTACTCCCTTCTTAAGGTCAGCCTCAAGTCTCATCTGATCTAGGTGGAACTGGCAGGGTTCTGCTGATGTGAAGCTTCTGCTTTGTGAAGCTTCTGCTATTCTGGACAGGGGCCAATGACTTCTCATATTGAAGGTCACAAGATCTCTGGCTGCTCTGGCTTCCTTCCCTAGTGGGTATCAAACCTCACCTGACTGGGCTGGGGTTGGCAGGGTCCTGAAGAAGTTCATAGAACCTCTGATGTTCTGGTTGGGAGCCGGGGACTTCTCATGCTCTAGGTCATGAGTTCTCTGAGTTCTCTGGATCCCTCTCTGAGGTACATCTAGAACAAAAATATACATGTTAACAGAATATGGATGCACAGAAGCAATCTTAAGATAACTGCAATAAAGCCTTACATTAAAAAGCATAAAAGTCCAAATAAATTATCTAGAGTTAGTAGAGGGAAAGAAGAAATGGGAGGTTCAAACAAGAAGAAATAGAGATAAAAAGATCATACAAAAAAAAAAATCAGTGAAACTAAAAACTAGTTCTATGAAAAAGTAAACCAAGTAGATAAAACTCTTGATAGGATGCAAGAGAGAACATTAATAAATAGAGTCACAGGGAATCTCTGGCCTGCACCCCAGTTCTTATATGCACAAATAAATAAAAATAAATCTTAAAAATTAAATGAATAAATAGAATCACAAATGAAAGAGGAGAAATAACAACATATAGACATATCAACAGACATACGGATGATCATGGCACTACTATAGCAAGTACTGCCAATAAATTGGAAAGCATTGAAAAAATTGATAATTTCAAAATCAATGTGATCTACAAAGACTATCCCTAAAAGAAACAGATGAACTGAACAAATTGACCACAAACATGGGAATTGAACAGAATTAAAAATATTTGGGGAAAAAAGCCCGGGACCAGATAGCATTACAAACATAAACTCTTACAAATTACCAAGGTTTACCTTATTTAAATTATTTCTAAAAATACAAGAAAGAATGCTCTCTACAAATTTAATGATATAAAATTTCATGTACAAAAAAGAATATTACTCTACTTTAATACAAGATTCCTATATAAAATTGAACCTATCAGACTGCAAACATACACCGGTACACACACAAACACACAATACAGTAATTAGAAATCACTTTTTTTCTAAATATTATTCTTCCCAAAATGAAAATGGGCTTAGAAAGATTGAGCTTATTGAAATGATATTGAAAGAAAATTTTGTGACTAGTAAAATTTTGTGATTTTTGTAAAATTTCTATTACTTTAGATATTATGATTTTATTGTTCAACTAAGACAAAAGTAGGAGTGGCCGAGTATTAAGTAGGCACACATGTGCCTGCTACACAAACGGAGATCCATGGACAAAGAGTGCTCCTCACCAAAGATACTGAACGTATAAAATGATCACAAAAAGAGTCTGAGTGAAATATAGTCAAACTTAGTGCTTTAAATGGAATCAAAATGACAGAAGAAAGAATTTAGGATGTGATACTACAATATAGCACATCATGGACAACTGAACTACACAAAACTGAACTGCCTTTAAAACCAAGCACAAACTATTTACAAAGTGTGAGTCTGGTAGTCCTGACATTGCCCTTTCCATTTGGAGGCCCAAGTTTTACAAATCTAGACTAGAACCTCAGAAGAATGGAACAACAAAAAGGCGGTAAGGGAAGTGATGATAACCTAAGCACTGAGTACAGCTGTCAAACAAAACAGCAGATAAATGTGACTAACATCATTCCTCAATCCAAGGTCTAGTATTAAAGACCTAGACACACCCTCCACCTCCACAAAAACCAATACAAGTTGGAAAAGCAAAAGAAGAACAGAAATCCTGGGACAAACACAGAGGAGACAGAGATAGAGAATGTATCTGACAATGATTCCAAAATAATAATAAAATAATGTTAAATGAGATACTGGAAGGTCAATCAAAGGCAAACAGGCAGGCACAGGATCTCAGAAAGGAGATCCATGGACAAAGAGTGTTCCTCACCGAAGAGACTGAACATATAAAATGATCACAAAAAGAGACTGAATGAAATATAGTCCAACTCAGTGCTTTAAATGGAAACAAAATCACAGGAGAAAGAATTTAGGATGTGATACCACAATATAGCACATCATGGACAACTGAAATATTTGAAGCAACTGGTAACATGACTAATGTTGAACGAAATCTGAAAAGTGGTGGGTATTCTTTCCCTTTGGTTGTATTTGCTTACTAGTGAAAATAAAGTCATAAAAATATTCTTGACCCCTTTACTTTATTTTTGCTTTCATTATTTTGCTGTGAGATTTAATAAAGTTCTCATATTCTCTTTGAATACATAATTTCCAATATTGCACTATGTTATATAAAGTAACCTTAAAACCTGGATTCAGATTGAAACTAAATTAAATTAGAATTCTTCTGCACAGTGAAAGAAACCAAAAAAAAAAAAAAAATGAGATGACAACATGCTGAATGGGAGATGATATTTGCATATGTCCAACAAAGGATTATTATACAAAATATGTAAAGTCATACAGCTTAACAATTTAGATTGTGACAATAAAATAGTGATTACCAGGGCCTCCCTGGTTGTGCAAGGGTTAAGCATCACATTATGAAGCAATCCACAGCCTCTGCAGCACGAGTTCCATCCCCGGCCATCCAGAAAGAAACCCACATGGCACAGCAGACCTCTCCTGTCTCACCCATGGCTCCACTTAGCAGTGTATTTCAGTCAGTCTGCCTGGTCTGTTCCCCACTCTGTCTCTGGTGAATCCTCTCATGCCCCACATCTCTGGCCTGTACCTCAGCTCTTGTGTGCATAAATAAATAAATCTTTAAAAAAATAGTAGTTATCATAAGGAAAGGTAAGCAGTAGGAGCAATAGAAAAGGGGTCCAGTTTGATATTGGTGAAAACCACTAGAACAGGGATGGTAATAGTGTTATATGTTATATGCCTAAAACAAACTGTGATGTTATATTATTGAAACACAGTTTTGTAAAACAGTGGTAAATCAATGAATATTAAAAAAAAATCTGAATTAGAAGATCTTGAACCACAACTTCTAGAAAAAATAGAATTAGATTCCTGGGTGCATCAATTTACAACATTTTGATTTACCAATGAAAAAATCATTACTTTATGTGCATGGATCTTTCATTTTTTATGCCCAAAAAAGTCATATTAATTAGCACATAAAAGGAAGGAATATAAAATGTAAAATGGTGATAAAGAAAGTTTAAATAAATTGACCTGACTACATCTCGGGCAATACTTATACTCAGGTGCTGCAGGGGGCCTTGATGTCCCAGCCAGATAAGACACTGACAAGCAGCTAACAAAAAGGGCCTCACACCATGGGGCTGAAGATTCCTTGTGCCTCACACTGTGGGGCTGAATATTTAACATCCCTTCATTTTTTGTTCTTGGTCATCAAAGGAGAAAAATTTATCAGAAAGTACATTAGGCTATAAATTACATATATCAACATACTGCAAGTAAATGGCACAGAAAATTATCTGTTTAGAAAATTAGTTATTAAACAATTTGGCCCACTTGACAATGGGAGACAATTTATTGTACATATCATCTGACAAGCAATCCAGCACAACTATTATAGTAAGCTCTTCTTTTGCTTTTGCAGAAGTTCCTTTTTTTTTTTTTTGAGAAGTTTCTTAGGAAAGTTTTTATTTTTATTTATTTTTTTTAATTGATTGTATTTTTTATTTTTTTTAAATAATAAATTTTATTTTTATATTCCCCCATACAACTGCACATGCCCCATTCTGACCCCAATCCCTCCCCTCGCGGCCCCCACCCCCAAAAAATGCCTCTGGTTCATAGTTTTTGTTGATTTTGATTTTCACTTTCTTATAGTTATTCATTTTCCTGATCCCTTATTTAAGTTTTCTAGATTCCTGCTATGAGTGAGACCATCCGGTATTTTTCTTTTTCTTTTTTGGCTTATTTCACTGAGCATGATCCTTTCCAGCGCCATCCATGTTGCTGCTAATTGCATGTGTTTATCTTTTTTGAATGCTAAGTAATATTCCATGGTATATATGTACCACATCTTCTTGATCCAGTCATCTATTTTTGGGCATTTGGGCTGTTTCCAAAGCTTAGCTATTGTAAATAGTGCTGCTAGAAACATAGGGGTGCAGGTGTTCTTTGGAATTGATGTTTCTGTGTCCTTTGGGTAAATACCTAGGAGTGGAATTGCTGGATCATATGGAAGCTCTATGTTTAGTAGGTCCAGAAATCTCCACACAGCTCTCCATAGTGGTTGGACCAGTTTGCATTCCCACCAACAGTGCAGGAGAGTTCCTTTTTCTCCACACCCTCGCCAACATTTGTTGTTGCTAGTTTTTTTAATATGTGCCATTCTCACTGGTGTCAGATGGTATCTCATGGTAGTTTTGATTTGCATTTCCCTGATTACAAGTGATGGTGAACATTTTTTCATATATCTGTTGGCCATTTGCATTTCCTCTTCAGAGAAGTTTCTTTTTAGCTCTTCTGCCCATTTTTTGACTGGGTTATTTTCTTTGTTGTTGTTGAGTCTCATCAGCTCTTTGCAGATTTTTGTGATCAGTCCTTTATCATTAGTGTTGGGTGCAAAAATGTTCTCCCAGTTGGTGGGGTTTCTCTTTGTTTTTGTTATTGTCTCTTTTGCTGTGCAGAAGCTCTTTAATTTGATGTAGTCCCAGCTGTTTATCTTTGCCTTCACTATCACTGCTTTGGGTGATGTGTCTGTAAAGATGTCTTTGATATGCAGATCACTTAGTGTTTCACCTATATTTCCTTCTATGTATTTTATGGTTTCAGGTCTTGTGTCTAGTTCCTTAATCCATTTTGAGTTGATTTTTGTGTATGGTGTGAGGTAGTGGTCAAGCTTCATTCTTTTGCATGTAGCAACCCAGTTTTCCCAGCACCATTTATTGAACAAACTTTCTTTGCTCCAATGCATAGTCTTTGCTCCTTTGTCAAAGATTAGTTGACCATAAATCTGTGGTTTATTTCTGGAAAGTTTTTAAATGAAGTTAACAGCGTTAAGAAGTTTCTAGGTAGAAAAAGTTCTGATAACTGAGAAGCAACTGGTCTCGGGCTGAAGGCCATGTGAATAGAAGAGTCTTTTGATGCTTAGACTTTAGCTGATAGGGATGCATTGGCAGCTATCAACTGTCTTAGGTAATTGTCTAGCTGAAATAATAAGTTTTAGTGTTAGGTTTGGTTTTTTATCTATTAACCTTGACGGCTACCGTCTAGCTGAGACCTGTAGGAGCCAGTAGTCCATGGTAATAGAATACATTAATTATTTCTGCTTTACACATGATGTATTTTTTTCTGCTTGCTAAAAATAAATAAAGACCTGCTGAGTCTCTCGGCAGAAGAGATTTTCACCCCATCCAGTATCAGTGTCTCCTCAATCCTCTTCCTTTCAGCCCCTAACGTGTCGTCTAGGCCTTCTCATCCTTTCAGGAACCCCTGACACGACATTTTGCCGAGGCTGGTCCCCAGCACTCAGGCACAGTGTAAAATGCCAATTCAAAAGCATGTAGATTAATGCAATTGTAATATGTAAAATTAATAATATTTGTTAATGAAAGGATTTTTTTAATGATTAATATGACAGGAGAATCAAATAATGGGTAAATGAAAATGGGAAATTTCAGAGAGAAAGTAGGAAGAGACATACTCATGTAAAAATATGGGTATGTTGATTTTGAAGTTTCAGCTAAACAGCACATTACAAATCAATACACAAAAGTTAGTTATCTTCTTTTTTTTTTAATATTTATTTATTTATTTATTTATACAAGCACTAGGTACAGTCAGAAGCGCGGGAGGGTGAGAGAATTCACCAGAGCCAGAGCAGGGAGCAGAGCAGGCAGAAGGACCGAAGTACACTGCTGAGGGGAGCAGCGCGCGGCAGGGCTGGAGAGGTCTGCGCGCCATGTGGGACCCTCCTCCGGTGGCTGGGGAGCAGAGGGGTATTGAACCTGCACTGTAGAGGCTGTGGGCAGCTTCGCAACCCAGCACTCAACTGCTGCGCCACCGGGCTTCTGACTGTACCCCGTGCATGTATAAACAAACAAACAAACAAACAAATAAATAAATAAAACATGCCTCTATAAAAAAAAATATACCAAATATCACAATATTTCCTTTCCAAATGCCTCAGTTTACCTTCTCTGTAATACTAATGTTGTTTATTGAAAATGAAAGATTATTTGCTACCTAAACTTCTTTCTAATTGGGCAACCCATTGATTCTAAATATAAATGAGTTATACATAATTTGTAGATTAGTTTATAATGTTAATTGTATAAGTAAATTTCAAGACAAATTGTGAAATACTTTCATTAAAAACTCCAAAAATTCTGAAATATATAATAGTAGATCCATTGTGAAAAGGTTCACCCATAAATATTAATACAGCAAATAACTTATATATTAACAACCAGTGATATTTAAAGGAAAATGAAGGAACTGAAACACATTTTGCTGGAAGATTTAAGAACTATAAGCATAATCAAGTAAATAAAAAATACATTTGAAAAACATGTGTGCTTCAAGGACAATAGGACAAAAATCAAAGGGAAACTTACCAACGCACCAAAAGCCTATGAGCACAGTGTAGAAATGTTTAATGTAACTTACCATTTTCTATTATAATAACTTCTGAAAAACAAAGAGATAATGAGATAGACATGTCAATCCATCAGTTGTTGTCAGTGAACCTTAATATGATATTCTTTGAAAGACCATAGATAAGATTTTACTTAAACCTAGAAATTCAAGAACAGAGCATTGAGAATGGCTCTCTGTAATGACAGTGCAAACATGTTTATTGAGTGCATATATAGGAAAAATAATAAAATTTATAAATGAAACATTCACTCTCTTTTCAAAAGAGTTGAAGCAGGGCCTCCCGGTGGCGCAGCGGTTGAGCACTGGGTTGCGAAGCTGCCCACGGCCTCTGTGGCACCGGTTCGATCCCCGTCTGCTCCCCAGCCACCGGAGGAGGGTCCCACATGGCACGCAGTCCTCTCCTGCTGCCCGCTGCTCCCCTCAGCAGTGTACTTCGGTTCTTCTGCCTGCTCTGCTCCCTGCTCTGGCTCTGGTGAATTCTCTCACCCTCCCGCGCCTCTGACTGTACCCAGTGCATGTATAAACAAAACAAACAAATAAATAAATAAAACATGCCTCTATTAAAAAAAAAAAAAGAGTTGAAGCAATACAGTGTGTCAAGCAAAGCACATACCAACTTGGAAGCATAAATTTATAGGGAACACATTTCAAATATGTTTCCCAGAATATAACAATGATGGACACAGCTGTGGATTATATTAATCTATGTCTCTTCTCAGAAACTTTACCATAGGACTGGGTAAGCATCTACTGCACAGAAACTATAAAGGTATGAAGTAGAGAGGAATGAAATGAAGAAAGTGAGGAAAATGGAAGGAGAATAAAAGAGAACTTGGCATAGACCTAAAAACACAAAAGCAATAGGACATATCTGAATGAGTATGAATAAGAGATTATGGAAAAGAATAAAAGTAATGAGAAAAGAGTAAAAGATGATCTCTAAAACATAAACTGCTCTTGAAAAGAAAATATTACCTGGAGTTTGGAAAGCTGATGAAAAAACAAAATAGAAAACACTGTATGAATGTTATGGGAAAAAGTAAGTGCACCTTAAAATTTTGCTTATTTTTGATATCATAAAACTTGTAAATTTTGAGGTTGCTGGCATTTAAAAATATTGAAATACAATTAACTTTTTAAATATTGGTTTCACATAGTTCCATAGTGCTAAGCTCATTTATTAAGTCTGGTAGATTTGTGTTTATGTAGATTCCAGTGGAATCTATATATATATACACACTGGGTATAGGTTTTATGGTATAGGTTCACACATTTTCAACTGTATGGCATTACACTACTCCTACTAGGAAGCACCATTAATCCTCCAGCATTGTCAGTTGGACCCCTCCCATAATGCCCCCATCAAAACCCTCCCTTACAGTAAAACTGAGTTCTGCTGCCATTTTCAAGGACTGGTTTGTTTTTGTCTTTTCCTTTGCTTTATTCTCTGTATTCCACATATACTTGAAAACATTCTGTTTTTCCCCATCTGGTTTGTTTTGCTTAATATAATCCTCTCCAATTTCAGGCATGTTGCTGCAAATGGCAAGATTTTCTCTTTTGAAAAATAGCTAATGCTTAAGTGAAGCTTTTTTCAAGTAAACATATGAAAGAAAAGGAAATGAATTGTTAAATTGCACTGAAGAAGTCTGAATCAAATGACATGGTATCTCTAATATCTTGGAGCTAACCCACATTATGAAAATTTTGAAGAGTCCAATATTTTTGGCATATTATTAATAAAATTTCCTTGAAGCAAATTAAATATCTGTGTAGAATATAATAAGAGGGTAAATCAGCAAACCAAAAATGGAAGAGATTGAATAACAAATGAGATGACCAATTTCTGTAGAAGATAAATTCAAGAGAAAACCATGCAAAAATAGGCATGTGTTTGAGTTAGGGAAGATAACTAGGAAGAGCTGAAGGCTAAGTGCTTGTCACAGATCAAGCCATGACTAGGTATATAGAAAAATACTCACCAATTTTACTCCTAACATGTGCCAATAAAATAAAAAGAAAAATATGTACTGAAATGGAGGAACAAGTCAAGGAATAGGGCATATCTGAATGAGTATGAATAAGAGAAAGTGGAAAAGAAAAAAAGTAATGTGAAAAGAGTAAAAAAAAAGGACAAAAACAGAAAATAATAAAAAATAGCTGTTAAAAAATAGATTTCTCAATACGGGATATGTGATAATAGTTCTAGCTTTGAAATTTTTGTACAAAGATATACAGAGTGAACACCATGTTCCTGTCAACCCAAAGTCCTTCATCTCATTAAGTCTTCAAAAACCAGAAAAAAGAAAAACATAATTTCTAGTTAGAGAATGTATAGAATCAAAAAAGAGGGAATGGGGAAGTTCAGAAGGCTGAGAATTGAAATGGAAAGACTTAATATGAATAAAGTTTATAACCAATGAATTGAGGGGGAAGGGTGGGCATCTAGAAGAGCAAATAAATAGGTGACATAGAGCGTAAAAGACAGAGAATACTCAGAAAAGGAGACACCAGTGATTTCTACAAGTGTGGGATTAATGGGTCTTCAGAAAATTTACCATTTTTTCCCAGAGGTTTTTCTAAAAAGCAAAATGAAGAGGTCATGTTAAATATAATAGGGGGAAAACATGAAAGTTGCATTTTAATGAAGGATTCACATTTCAAGTTATACCTATCTACATGGAGATAAAATACACATGCGAAGTTTTGTGGCATACATACAAAAAAAGGTGGATGAAACTTACTATTTTCCAGAGCATGTTCTTCCAAAATATAGAAGGGATACACAATGAGACTTTAAATATTTATTGTGATGCTTGACTTTCAAAAATTTCTTGGTCTTGTTTTACATTAATTGAGCTATTATTATTTGTTAGTTAGCTTTGATAATTTCTTTATTATATAATCTATCTATCTATCTATAATCTACCATCATTATTATTATGGCTATGTATATAAAGAAGACATTAAGGCTGAATTAGGTAACTTGAACCAGTGTTGTAGAGGAAATGCAGGCTTCATTTCCTGAATTCTTCCAATCAGAATACTTTCTCAACTGATGAATAAATAAATTTGTGTTTTGTGGAGCTCTGTGTTAGTTAATGTCTAAACAAAGCACTTCTTAATAAAATGTCATAAAATGTTAAGTACTAAATAATTATTACAATTATATCATATGTTGGAGAAAAATTAACATGTCAGAAATTCAGAGAATACTGATAATTTAGAAACACATTGCTAACAAATTTATTTCACCCCCTCACACAAAAGAGAAAGTCTGCATAGATTATATTTATTTATTTATTTTTTAATAGCTTTTTTTTTTTTTAGAGGCATGTTTTATATATTTATTTGTTTGTTTGTTTGTTTTGTTTATGCATGCACTGGGTACAGTCAGAAGCGCGGGAAGGTGAGAGAATTCACCAGAGCCAGAGCGGGGAGCAGAGCAGGCAGAAGGACCGAAGTACACTGCTGAGGGGAGCAGCGGGCGGCAGGAGAGGTCTGCGCGCCATGTGGGACCCTCCTTCGGTGGCCAGGGAGCAGCTGGGGATGGAACCGGCACCGCAGAGGCCGCAGGCAGCTTCGCAACCCAGTGCTCAACCACTGCGCCACCGGGGAGGCCCTAGATTACATTTAGAGAGGAAATTAGCACAGAAACAATAAAGTCATGACATGAAAACAAATGGAATGAAGAAAGGGAGGAGAAAGGAAGAAGGAGAAAATATAACATAGAATATGGAGTAAGCCTAAAGCACAGAAGCAGTAGGGCATATCTGAATCCAGTAGAAATGACAGAAAGTGGAAAATATGAAAAGAAGTGAGAAAGAAAAGAAGGAAAAGAGTGATCTCTAAAATAAACTTTGCTCTTGAAAAGACAAGATAGAGAATACCATATTAATGTGATGGGAAACAACAAGTGTAACTTAAACTTTTATTTGGTGTTTTCAAAATTTTAGATTTAGTTTTGTTGCTAGCATATAAAATATAGAATACAATTATTTTTTAATATTTATTTTGCATTCTTTCACATTTCTAAGATTACTTACTAGGTCTAGTACATTTGTGTGTACATAGAATTTACTGTATTTTCTACACAGATCCTATTTGTGAATAGAAGCAGTTAGTTGTATTTTATTATGTCCAATTCTCATATCTGTTTTCCTTATTATCTTTTTTATTTTTATTTATTTTTTGACTTAAGAAAATAGAATTTATTGAATCACATGCCAGAAAAGATTAGTGATAGGGTGTGTTTTAGGCATGCTTTTTCAAGGAGGTCCTATAATATATTAGGACATGTAGGTTTCTCTGTAAAATAATTTCACTTTACTGCTGATTTTATTTTATTCATTATTATTATTGTTTTTAAAAATTCTTGTTTATTTTTAGCAATATAGGATTCCCTTCTCAGGTGTTGTCACTGTAGTTTTCCCATCACTAGAGTGCCCACAGTCCTCTACCACACTCCACTGCATTCTCTCCCCCACTGTTTCTACTCTCCCCCTCTCCCTGCATTCCTTAATGTCTCAAAACTAAGATCTACATGCAAGTGTCAGTCTTACAGTTTGTCTTTGTCTGGTCCTTTGGCTTCTTTTTTATTTTTAATGTATTCTTGTTTACCTGAAACACGAGGCAGGTATACGTACTGTACATTAACTTATGAATGAAATTTTGTAATTTTGCTTACCATTTCATTTTTCTATTTAATTACTTTAAAATTTTATATTTTATGTTTTTTTTCCATTCTGTTAATTTTTTGCTCTGTTATAGTGTTTCATATTGGATATGATAATTTGTTAGATTTTGGTTTACATCTTTAAAAAAATTACTGAATTCACATTAGGTTTACATTCTTTTTAGTGTTTTGGAAGTACAGGATCTAACCCTACAGATGTATTCCTAGCAGCACATCACCCAGAAAAACATATGATGTCCCTCACAATACCCTTTTGTGCTCTATCCCTACCTTTTTCTCAGTCTCAACCTCCCCAGTCACCCTGGATGCCTGTTTCATGGTCAGCATTCAAGAGTTGGTTTTAAAGTTTGTCTTTGTCTGACACTTTCTTTGATTTCTTTATATTATATATATAAATGAGACCAAGCAATAGTTGTCTTTCTCCTGGCTAATTTCACTTAGCAAATCCTGTCCACTACAACTATGTTGCTACAAAGGGCATAATTTATCTTTTTTCATCACTGAGTAGTAGTCCATCATGTACATATACTACTTCTTGTTTATCCACTCGTGTCATTAGAAACTCAGGTCGTTTGCATAGCTTGAATATTGTAAATATTGTTGCAATAAACATGGAAGAGCAAGTTTCCTTTTGAATTAGCGTTTTCATATTCTTCAGGTAGAAAACTCTAAGTGGAATTGTTCGGTCACATGGTAGATGCTATTTTAATCTTTTGCTTAAAAAATCAAAGGTGATGGCCTAGTCTACATCCCCATCAACGGTGTAAAAAAGTACCTTTTACTCCACATAATCACCAGCACTTGTTTCTGGTCTTTTAGATATAGGTCATTCTCAAAGGTGTGATGTGGCATCTCATTGTGGTTTTGATTTGCATTTCCCTGATGATAAGTAATGAACAGTTTTTCACATGCAAGTTGATCACATATATGTCTTCTTTGGAGAAGTGGATATTTCCCTATTCTGCCCAGTTTTTGTTTTCACTGTTTTTCTTTTTGTTGAATTGTATGAGCTCTGAAAAGCTTTGATAGTAATCCCTTGTTAGAGGAATGGTTTGCAAATGCATTCTCCCATCCAGTAGTGTCTCTTCTTCTTAGTTACAGTGTCTCTTGTTGTCCATAATCTTTTAAGTTAGATATAGTCCCAATTACTTATATTTTCTTGCACTTTCCTTGCTGCTGGGGACAAATCCACAAAGATATCAGTGAAGCTAATGTTATAAACTGATTTCCCTATATTTTCTTCTATGTATTTAATGCTTTCAGATTTTACATACAAATAGTTTATCCATTTACACTTGAAATTTGAGGTATTAGTCTAGTTTCATCCATTTATTAAAGATTTAATTGTTCCTGTGTATATTATTGGCTTCTTCATTATAGATTAACTACCAATGTATATGTGTCAGTGTATACCTGGGCTCTCAATACTATTCCATTTGTCTATGTGTTTTTATTCTAGTGTAATACTCATTTAATTAATATGTCTTTATAATATAGATTGAAGACTGGAAGTGTGATACTACCTTTATTTTCTTCTTCTTTTTTTTTTTTTTTTTTTTTTGGTCAGGATAGGTTTTTTATTTGGGGTCTTTATAGGCTCCATAGAATTTCAGTAATATTTTTTCTATTTTTTTCCTGATGTGTCACTAAAATTTTTATTGGGATTGCATTATGTCTGTGTATTGCTTTCAGTAGGATGACCATTTTGAAATTATTCATTGCTCCAATCCATGAGCAGGAAATATATTTATATTACTTTGTGACTTCTATTTCTTTTAATAATGCCTTATAGTTTTCTTCCTATACATCCTTCACCTTCTTTGTTAGGTTTACACTTAGATAGTAATTTTTCATGTATTATAAATTACACTGTTGTCTTAACTTCTTCCTCTTCTATCTCACTATTTGCAGGAGGGCAACTTTTTTTTTTTGTATAATTTGTACCCTATTGCATTGCTGAACTGCTTTGTTGTTTTAATTATTTGATTGTTTCAAATATTAAGTTATTGTTTTAAATAAGTATTGCAGTGGAATCTTTAGAATTTTCTATAAACATTATTTTGTCAACTGCAAATGATGATAGTTTTACTTCTCTCCTAATTTGGAGTTATTTCATCTTTTTCTCTTGCCTTGTTGCTCTAGTCAGGACCACCTTTCATTTCTACACAAGGATGTGTATTTGGACTCTTTCTTGTTTCTTGATGTGGATCTATACTGCAAATATTTCCCTCTTACTAAAGATGTTGCTGTGTCTCATACATTCTGGAAGGTTACATCTTCATTGTTTTTTGTCTTGAAGTGTTGTTTTTTTAAATTTCTTCTCTGATTTCATTTTAATCTATTAATATTTTAGTAGTTTGATTTTCAGTTTCCACATATTAGAGGATTTCTTTGATTTACTTTTGTAGTTGATTTCTAGTTTGGTACTTTTATGGTGAGAGAAGATACTTGGTATAATTTCCTGAATTGCTATGACTTGTCTTGTGACCCAATAACTAATCAATCTGCAGAATGCCACATGTCCAGTGGAGAAAAATGTGTATACTGCTTTTTTGGGGTTGCTGGGCCTTGTAGATATCTATTAGGTCCATGTGGTTTAATACTTTATTTCAAGCTACATTGTCTTGTTAATTGTCTTATTGATCTGTCCATTTTTGTGAGTGGACTTTTGAAGTCTCCTGACACAAGTATTTTTCCAGTGATTGTTTTCAGAGTAGATAGTAATTGCCTATTTTTCTTTTGGTTCTCCTTAGTTTGGGGAGCAATCGTGGTTCTATTGTTGGATGTGTTACAGAAAGACATACATATTAGGAACTTTGTGCTTACAATCTATTTCCTTCATCTCACCAATTTTTTTGTGAAACTAGCACCCTCCCAGAAACCAGGAAAATAATCAATGGTTATAGGAAGAGAATGCAATAGAATGGATAAAAGAAAATGAAAAAATATAGAAAGTTAAGGAAATTTAAATAGACAAAATATGGCAGATATTGAGTGCCAAAAAGCTGAGGCATGGACAGACAGAAGGGTCAAACACTTTCATAGTTACCTATTGGTACCTCACTGGCAAGCATTTTTGCTCAGAATTGTAGCCACATGGGTCAAAGGCATCTCTCTTATACAGGAAATATAGTTTAATTCATACACCACACTGGTGCCACAGGGACTGAGATCAGAAATGACATTATGCAAATATGATATAACTACTTCTGGATTGGTCCAAAATAAATCAATCATTGGCCTTCTATAGGGTCTTCTACTTTTATTGAACAAAGGAAGACACATACTCATACTCAAGGGAGGTATTTAAAAACAAATGAAGTAATAAATGGCAAAAACAAAGCTGACCAACACTGCTTGGAGTTTTAATCATATAAAACATGCTATACCCACCCATTTAGTCGATATGTACTTGAATTAAATTACTATTGAAATAAATAAACTTATCATTCAATTAATGTCAAAGAAGGAAGGTATTCAAGTTCTATGGATCATATATGCGTGGTAAGTACAAATCTTTGGCAACATCCTAGGGTAATTGCTTCAGGTGTGCTGTTCATGGAAAAAAAAAAAGAGAGTATGTAAAATGTAAAATTCTTTTCTGTTTACAGTATCAACCACAGTCTTTCATGCGCCCTTTTACACATTTCATATAAAATGCAGAAATTCAAAGACACATGAGTCAGATACTAAACATGGTGAGGACACATCCAGTGAAAACACCCATCTGTTCAAATCTTAACTGGTAGCATAAGCACATGAAGCCTGCTACATACTGTACTTCTTAAAATAGGAATGGAATGGAAAAGTGTCATTAGAAAATGAGAGCGTAGGACTTGTCCAGCAACATGGTGGCAAGGAGACGCTGTGAGTAAGATCTCCCATTAAGAAAAAGTTAATAGGGAGGAAAAGCGGCAGGTCCCAGTGAGAACTGGGACACCGAAGATAAACGGAAGACTCCTGCAAACTACCCGAAGAAGAAAGTTGCATAAAAGAGGACTAGAAGGGAGGAAAGTACAGAACACTGCTACCCTCCCCCACCCACAAAGTTGGCACTCTCTGACCAACAGAAAGGAGGAAAAAAACAAACTAAAACGACCAACAAGAACAAACTACGCATCAAGCGACTGGGAGTGGAAAGGAACTATTTCAGCCACCACACCCCGTGAACTGGAGCTGTGGAGAACCCTGCAGGATTCGCCGCGGAGGTGAGCAAATGGCTCCAGGCGTCATTAGAGAACAACAGGGACCCCCGGAGACCTGCACACAGCCCTGGGCCAGCCGGTAAGCTTGCACAGAAAAGCGGCGCGCTTGAAAAGCAAACGCGGATCATGGATGCCCAGGTCCCCATGCCTGCGACCTAGGCTTGCGGGGAGACGTGCCGTGGCCCTCACTGAGGTGAAAGTCCCTCACTGAGTAATCAGGAACCAGGCACCCAGGCACAGGAGTGGGGTGCAAAAGGCGCCATTCCTGTGGCCACTGAACAGGGCTACAGCCCGCGTCCTGGACCTGAGGGCTTTGGAATTGGGACCTGGGGCACGAAATTTGGGATGTGAGTTCTCCACAATGGTGGGGCACATGGCAGACACAGCACCCCAAAGCCGTTGAGGTTTACCCTACCATTCCCACTCTGGTCCCTGTCCCACAGGTGAAAAAGCAGCCCCCCAAGGAAATAGGAGAGATCTCTGGTGCCACCTAGCGACCAGAAAAAAATCCACTAACACCCCATAGAACAGGGAAATTTCTTCAGAAAAGACTGCTTGAAAAAGGCAGAAGGCTCCCGGAGGAGCCAGTGGCCAGCTAGGAAGTTAGCCCATGCCAGGCCCCTTCCGACCAGCAGTCTGAGACCACAGGGGGAGCGGGCATGCACGGCCGGGGCAGACCAGGCGCACAGAAGAGTGTGCCTGAGACCAGATGCGCAGGGACTAGTCCCGCATCGCCATTTTAGAACAGGGACATTTCTTCAATAAAGACTGCCTGAAACCAGAAGAAAACTCCCTCAGAAGCGAGATGGCTCCTGGAGGAGCCAGAGGGGGGCAGAGAAGTTCACCCAAGATGCCGGCCAGTCCCAGGAACACAGTGTCCCAATGCATACAACAAATAGAAAACATACAGTAGGTAGTAGAAGAACCACACGCAACCTAACAACTCCTCAGGAAAAAAGCACACCACAAAAAGAAACCAATCCCCAGATTGCAACAACAGTAACTTGAAGAACTTCTGAGCATTCCAGAAAGAGAATTTAAAATTGCCATGATTAAAAAAGTGACAGAACTCATAAAGGAAAACAATGATATGAGAAAAATAATCAACGATCAGAAGAATGAAATTGAGTCCCTAAAGGGGAAGCAAAAGAAACGTAGGAGATCAAAGAACTAATGGAGGAACTAAAGAACTCTGGGAAAAGCAATGAAAGCAGAATAGATTAAATGGAAGAATGAATAAGTACTCTTGAAGACACAGAAATAAAAAGAACCAAAACAGAAAAGGAAAGAGAAGTACGAAGGATAAAGACCGAACAAAGACTTCAGGAACTATCTGACTCCATGAGGAAAGGAAATATAAGAGTTATAGGAATTCCAGAAGGAAAGGAGAGAGATGTAGGAACAGAGAAAATATTCCAGGAGATAATTGAAGAGAACGTCCCAAATGTGAAGAAGGAGCTGAAAATTGATATACAAGAAGAACACCAAAATTCATGACGAAAGGAAAATACAGCAAGACACATAATAGTAAAGCTCCAAGAATCCAGGACAAGGAAAAAATAATGAAGCTGACAAGAGGGAAGAAACAGACAACATTCAAAGGAAAACCAATCAGGCTGACATCAGACTTCTTTGAAGAAACACTACAGGTAAGGAGAGAGTGGAGGGACATAGTCAACAGACTCCAAGAAAACAGATGCCAACCAAGAATATTCTATCCCGTAAGCTCTCCTTCCTCTATGAAGAAAGAATAAGGACCTTCCCAGACAAAAGAAACTTTGGAATTTCATTACGACTAAACCCCCACTCCAAAAAATAATACAAGGAATCCTAATGCCAGAACCTCAGAGGGACGAATAACAATGAAAGAAGGCCAAAAAAAAAAGTTATTAAAAGAATAAATAATAAAATCAAAGGAAAGACAAACACAATGGCAAATACAGATGCTAACATATCAATATTAACTCTAAATGTAAATGTACTCAACTCTTCAATAAAAAGACACAGAGTTGCAGCATGGATTAAGAAACAAAACCCAACCTTTTGCTGTCTCCAGGAAACACATTTAGCTACATAAGATTAAAATAAACTCAAGTTAAAGGATGGAAAACAATCCTACAAGCAAATGGACCAAAAAGAAAGCAGGAACAGCTATACTTATATCAGATAAACAGATTTCAAACTCAAAAAGATAAAAAGAGATCCCAACGGTCACTACATTATGATCAAGGGGACAATACTTCAAGAAGAAATAACACTCATTAACATATACTCACCAAACGAAGGAGCACCAAAATATATCAGACAACTGTTGTCCTCTCTGAAAACAGACATCAGAGAAAACACATACGTAGTGGGAGACTTCAACACACCACTATCAACAATGGATAGATCAACAAGACAAAAAATAAGTAAAGAAACTAAAGCTCTAAATAAGGACCTAGAGCATTTGGCTTAACAGACATCTATAGAACACTAACCCCCAAAAAACGGAGTACTCATTTTTCTCAAGCGCACAGGGATCATTCTCCAAGATCGATCACATACTGGGACACAAGACAAACATCAACAGATACTCCAAGATTGAAATCATACCAACCATCTTTTTCTGACCATGAAGCATCAAACTAGAAATAAATGATAAAAAAGAAGGCAAGGAACTCTCCTACCTCATGGAGATTAAAACCACACTATTGGAAGACCGCTGGACTAACGAGGACATCAAAGGAGAAATTAAAAAATTCTTTGAATTGAATGACAAGGAGGACAATTTCCTAAATGTATGGGATGCAGCAAAAGCAGTAATAAGAGGAAAATATATAGCATATAGAGGCTCACATCAAGAAACAAGAAAGAACTCAAAGAACAAACTGATCTCGAAGCTCAAAGATCAAGAAAAAGAACAACAGAAAAATCCCAAACCAGTAGAGAAAAGAAATAATAAAAACCAAAGCAGAAATAAATGAAATTGAAACTAAAAAAACAATCCAAAAGATCAATGAAATTGAAACTAAAAAACAATCCAAAAAGATCAATGAAACAAAAAGCTGGTTCTTTGAAAAAGTAAATAAAATAGACAAACCCCTAGCCAGGCTCATAAACGAAATGAGGGAGAAAGCACAAATAAACAGGATCATAAATGAGAGAGGAGAAATCACAATGGACACAGCAGAAATCAAAAGAATAATCAGTAACTAATATGAACAGTTATATGGAAACAAGTTCAACAATCTAGAGGAGATGGACAAACTCCTACAACTCTACAATCACCCAAGCTAGATAAAGAAGAAATAGAACACCTAAACAGACCAATTGCAAGCAGAGAAATTGAAATGGTAATCAAAAACCTCCCCAAAAACAAAAGCCCAGGACCTGATGGATTTACCAATGAATTCTATCAAACATTCAGAGACGAATAGTGCCTATCCTTCACAAACTCTTCCAAAAAATTGAGAAGGAAGGGACAATGCCAAACACATTCTATGAAGCCAACATTACACTAATACCAAAACCAAAAAAGCACAACACAAAAAAAAAACTACAGGCCAGTCTCCCTAATGAACACTGATGCAAAAATCCTCAATAAAATTTCAGCTATCAGAATCCAGCAATGTATCCATAAGATAATTCACCAAGACCAAGTAGGATTCATTCCAGGGACACAAGGTTGGTTCAAACATCTGAAATCAATCATGTTATCCAACACATCAACAAAAAGAAATATAAAAACCATATGATTATAATAGATGCTGAGAAAGCTTTTGACAAAGTGCAACACCCATTCATGATAAAAGCCCTTGAAATTCTTGGATACAAGGAACATACCTCAACATCATAAAGGCCATACATGACAAGCCAACAGCCAGTATCATTCTCAATGGCGAAAAGCTGAAAGGATTTCATTAAGATCTGGAACAAGACAAGGATGTCCACTCTCACCACTGCTTTTAAATATAATACTGGAAGCAATAAGACAAGAGAAGACATACAAGGAATCCAAATAAGAAAAGAAGTCAAACTATCACTATTTGCAGATGACATGATAATATACATAGAGAACCCCAAAAACTCCACAGAAAAACTAATTCAACTTATCAATCAGTTCAGTAAAATAGCAGGATACAAAATCAACACTCAAAAGTCAGTAGCCTTACTATACACAAACAATAAATCTGAAGAAGAAGAAATAAAAAAAAACCATCCTTTCATTATCGAAACAAAAAAATCATATACTTGGGAACAAATCTAACAAAAGAGGTAAGGACCTATACAAAGAAAACTATAAAACACTGTTAAAAGGAATAGAAGAAGACACAAAGAAATGGAAAGACATCCCCTGCTCATGGATTGGAAGAATAAACATTATTAAAATGGCCATCCTACCAAAAGCATATACAGATTCAGTGCTATTCCAATCAAAATTTCAAAGTCATTCTTCAAAGAAATAGAACAATTATTGATGAAATTCATATGGAATCAACAAAAAACCCCAAACAGCCAAAGCTCTCCTGAAAAAAAAGAAAGGAATGGAGGCATCACACTCCCAGACTTCAAACTATACTGCAAAGCCATAATCATCAAAACTGCATGATACTGGAATAAAAACAGACCCACAGATCAATGGAATCAATAGAAAATCCAGAAATAAACCCACCGATTTATGGTCAACTAATCTTTGACAAAGGAGCAAAGACTATGCATTGGAGCAAAGAAAGTTTGTTCAATAAATGGTGCTGGGAAAACTGGGTCACTACAAGCAAAAGAATGAAGCTTGACTACTACCTCACACCATACACAAAAACCAACTCAAATGGTTTAAAGAACTAGAAATAAGACACGAAACCATAAAATACAAAGAAGGAAATATAGGCAAAAGTCTATGTGATATGCACATCAAAGACATCTTTACAGACACATCACCCAAAGCAGTGATAGTGAAGGCAAAGATAAACCCTGGGACTACATCAAATTAAAGAGCTTCTGCACAGCAAAAGACACAATAATAAAAAACAAAGAGAAACTCTCCACCGACTGGGAGAACATTTTTGCACACAACACTAATGAAAGGACTCATCACAAAAATCTGCAAAGAGCTGATGAGACTCAACAACAACAAAGAAAATAATCCTGTCAAAAAATGGGCAGAAGAGCTGAAAAAGAAACTTCTCTGAAGAGGAAATTCAATGGCCAACAGGCATATGAAAAAATGTTCAAAATCATTTGTAATCAAGGAAATGCAAATCAAAACTACCATGAGATACCATCTTACACCAGTGAGAATGGCACATATTAAAAAAACTAGCAACAACCAATTTTGGTGAGGTTGTGGAGAAAAAGGAACTCTTCTGCACTGTTGGTGGGAGTGCAAACTGGTACAACCACTATGGAGAGCTATGTGGAGATATCTTGACCTACTGAACACAGAGCTTCCATATGATCCAGCAATTCCACTCCTAGGTATTTACCCAAAGGACACAGAAACATCAATTCCAAAGAGCACCTGCACCCCTATGTTCTAGCAGCACTGTTTACAATAGGTAAGCTTTGGAAACAACCCAAATGCCCAAAAATAGATGACTGGATCAAGAAGATGTGGTACATATGCACCATGGAATATTACTCAGCATTCAAAAAAGATAAACACATGCAATTTGCAGCAACATGGATGGCGCTGGAAGGGATCATGCTCAGCGAAATAAGCCAGAAAGAAAAAGAAAAATACTGATGGTTTCACTCATAGCAGGAATCTAGAAAACTTAAATAAGCGACCAGGAAAATGAATAACTATAAGAAAGTGAAAATCAAAATCAACAAACAAATATGAACCAGAGACACTCAATGGGTGGTGGTGGGCGGGGAGGGGAGGGCTTGGGGTCAAAATAAGGGGATTGCAATTATATGGGTAATATAAAAATAAAATTTATTTGAAAAAATGTATAGATCAATGAAACAAAAAATAAGTAAGGAGACTAAAGCTCTAAATAAGGATGTAGACCTCATGGGTTTAACAGACATCTATAAAACACTAAACCTAAAAATACCTGAGCACACATTTTCTCAAGTGCAACATGGATCATTCTTCAGGATTCATAACATACTGGGACACAAGACAAACATCAACAGATACATTGACACTGAAATCAAACCAACCATGTTCTCTGACCATGAAGGCATCAACTAGAAATAAATCATAAAAAGAAGGCAAGGAATGCTCCCATCTCATGGAGATTGAAACCCACACTACTGGAAGACAACTGGACTAATGAGGAGATCAAAGAAGAAATTAAAAAGTACTTTGAGTTTAATAACAAGGAGGACACCAATTTCCTAAATGTATGGGACACAGCAAAATCAGTAATAAGAGAAAAATATATAGCAATACAAGCTCACATCAAGAAGAAGAAAGAACTTAAAGAATCAACCTAATCTTACAGCTCAAAGAACTAGAAAAAGAACAACAAAAACCCTGAAACCAGTAGAAGTAAAGAAATAATAAAAAATCAAATCAAAAATAAATGAAATATAAACTAAAAAAAAAAATCAAAAGATCAGTGAAACAAAAAGTTGGTTCTTTTAAAAAATAATAGATAAATGCTGAGCCAGGCTCACAAAGGAAAAATGGGAGAAAGCACAAATAAATAGGATCACAAATAAAAGAGGAAAATCACAACAGACACTGTAGAAATCAAAGAATAATCAGACAGTACTAGGAATAGTTACATGCAAAGAAGTTCAACATCTAGAAAAGATGGACAAATTCCTACAACTTTGCAATCACCCAAAGCTATATAAAGAAGAAATAGAACACCGAAACAGACCAGTTATAAGCCGTGAAATTGAAATGGTAATCAAAACCCTTGCCAAAACAAAAGCCCAGGACCAGATGGATTTTACAAATGAATTCTACCATACATTCAGAAAGGAACTAGCCTATCCTTCAAAAACTCTTCAAAAAATTAAGAAGGAAGGGATAATACCAAACACATACTATGAAGCCAACACTACAATAATACCAGAACTGAATAAGGACAACATAAAAGAAGAAAACTACAGGCCACTCTCTCTAATGAACACTGATGCAAAAACCTCAATAAAATTTTAGCTATCAGAATCCAACAATGTATACATAAGATAATTCACCACGACCAAGTAGTATTTTTTCCAGAGACACAAGGATGTTTCAGCATCCAAAAATCAATCGATGTAATCCACACATCAACAAAAGAAATATAAAAACCATATGCTAATATCAATAGATGTTGAGAAAGTTTTCGACAAAGTACAACAACACTCATTTATGATAAGGCCTTCGAAATCCTCGGGATACAGGAACATACCTCAACATCATAAAGGCCATATATGACAAGACCATACCCAATATCATTCTGAATGGTGAAAATTTGAAAGCATTTCCATTAAGATCTGGAACAAGGATGTCCACTCTCACCACTGCTTTCTCTATTTTTTTAAGAGTTATTTTTATACATATGAGAGCTTGAGTACAGGCCAGAGCTGCAGGGGTAAGAAGATTCACTAGAGACAGAGTGGGGAGTGAACAAGCAGACTGACTGAAATACACTGCTGAGGGGAGCAGCAGCGGGTGAGACAGGAGAGGTCAGCTGAGCTATGTGGGTTGCTCCCTGGCCGGGGATCGAATTCATGCTGCAGAGGCTGTGGATTGCTTCATAGTGCTGTGCTTAACTCCCCGTGGGCCTCAGGGAGGCCCACCTCTGCTTTTCAATATAATACTGGAAGTCCTAGCCAGAGCAATAAGGCAAGAGAAAGACATACAAGGAATCCAAATAGGGAAGGAAGAAGTAAGACTATCACTTTTCACAGATGATATAATATACATAGAGAACCCCAAAAACTCCACAGAAAAACTAATCAAACTAATCAATCAGTTTAGTAAAGTTATAGGATACAAAACCAACACATAAAAATCTGTAGCCTTCCTATCCACGAACAATCAATCTGAGAAGAAATCAAGAAAAACATCCCTTTAATTATTAAAACAAAAAATCAAATACTTGGGAATAAACCAAACAAAGATGTGAAGGACCTATACATAGAAAATTATAAAACACTGTTAAAAGAAATAGAAGAAGATAAAGAAATGGAAAGACATCCCTGCTCATGGATTGGAAGAATTAACATTATTAAAATGGCCATATTCCCAAAAGCAATATACAGATTCAATGCTATTCCAATAAAAATTTCAATGACATTCTTCAAAGAAATAGAACAAATATTGATGAAATTCATATGGAGCCACCAAAACCCTGAATAGCCAAAGCTCTCCTGAAAAAAAAAAAAAAAAAGGGAAGGGATGTATCACAATGCCAAACTTCAACTATTCTACTATACTACAAAGCCATAATAATCAAAACTGCAGGGCTTCCCTTGGTGACACAGGTGGTTGAGCGCTGCGCTGTGAAGCTGTCAGCCGCCTCCAGCCAGCGAGGGCCCCCATGACACAGCAGACCTCTCCTGTCGCGCCCACTGCTCCCTTCAGCAGTGTATTTCATCAATCTGCCTGTTTTGTTCCCCGCTCTGTCTCTGGTGAATCCTCTCACCCTACCGCACATCTGGCCTGTATCCCAGCTCTTGTATAAAAATAAATAAATAAACATTAAAAAAAACCTGCATAATACTAGAACAGACACACAGACCAATGGAACCAATAGAAAATCCAAAAATAAACCCACAGATCTATGGTCAACTAATCTTTAACAAAGGCACAAAGAATATGCAATGGAGCAAAAAGAAATTTGCTTAATAAATGTTGCTGGGGAAACTGAGTTGCTACATGAAAAAGAATGAAGGTGGACTACTACCTCACACCATGCACAAAAACCAACTCAAAATGGATTAAAGAGCCATAAGACCTGAAACTATAAAATATATAGAAGGAAATATAGGCAAAACCCTACATGACATGCAACTCAGTAACATCTTTAAAGACACATCACCCAAAGCAGTGATAGTGAAGAAAAAGATAAACAGCCGGACCACATCAAATTAAAGAGCTTTTGTACAGCAAAAGAGACAGTAACAAAAACAAAGAGAGACCCCACTGACAGGGATAAAATTTTTGCACACAACATTAATGATAAAGGACTCATCACAAAAATCTACAAATTGCTGTTGCTCGTTTTTTTAATATGTGCCATTCTCACTGGCAACAGCAAATGTTGGCGAGGTTGTGGAGAAAAAGGAACTCTTCTACACTGTTGGTGGAGTGCAAACTGGTCCAACCACTATGGAGAGCTGTGTGGAGATTTCTGGACCTACTAAACATAGAGCTTCCATATGATCCAGCAATTCCACTCCTAGGTATTTACCCAAAGGACACAGAAACATCAATTCCAAAGAGCACTGCACCCTATGTTTATAGCAGCACTATTTACAATAGCTAAGCTTTAGAAACAACCCAAATGCCCAAAAATAGATGACTGGATCAAGAAGATGTGGTACATATATACCATGGAATATTACTCAGCATTCAAAAAGATAAACACATGCAATTTGCAGCAACATGGATGGCGCTGGAAGGGATCATGCTCAGCGAAATAAGCCAAAAAGAAAAAGAAAAATACCGGATGGTCTCACTCATAGCAGGAATCTAGAAAACTTAAATAATCGACCAGGAAATGAATAACTATAAGAAAGTGAAAATCAAAATCACAAAAAACTATGAACCAGAGACACTTTTTGGGGGGTGGGGGCCGGGAGGGGAGGGATTGGGGTCAGAATGGGGGGTTTGCAATTGTATGGGGGAATATAAAATAAAATTTATTATTTAAAAAATAAATAAATAAATAAATAAAATCTACAAATTGCTGACAAAAGCAAAGTAAATAACCCAGTCAATAAATGGGCAGAAGAGCTAAAAAGAACTTATCTGAAGAGGAAATGCAAATGACCAACAGACATATGAAAAAATGTTCATCATCACTTGTAATCAGGGTAATGCAAATCAAAACTACAATGAGATACCATCTTACCCCAGTGAGAATGGCAAATATTAAAAAGAACTAGCTACAACAAATGTTGGTGAGGATATGGAGAAAAAGGAACTCTCCTCACTGCTGGTGGGAGTACAAACTGGTCCTCCCACTATGTAGAGCTGTGTGGAGGTTCCTCAATCTGCTAAAGATAGAGCTTTCATATGATCCAGCAATTCTACTCCTAGTTATTTACCCAAAGGACACAGAAACATTAATTCAAAGGACAACTGCACCCTAAGTATACTGCAGCACTATTTACAACAGGTAAGCTATGGAAACAACCCAAATGTCCAAAAATAGATGACTGGATCAAGAAGATTTGGTACATATACACAATGGAATATTACTCAGCAATCAAAAAGATAAACTCATGCCATTTGCAGCAACATGGAAGGGATCATGCTCAGTGAAATAAGCCAGAAAAAAAGAAAAAATACTGGATAGTCTCACTCATAGCAGGAATTTAGAAAACCCAAATAAGTGATCAGAAAAAAATACTAAATATAATAAAGTAAAAATCAAAATTAATAGGCAACTATAAACCAGGGAAACACTACGGGGGTGGGGGGAAGAAGGGAGTAGGATCAAAACAAGAGTGTTGGGAATTTTACAGGCATGATAACCCAGATGAATATGCATACATTGTACAAAAATGAAAAATGATGTAAAATTAAATAAAAAATATTTTTAAAAATTGAAAAAAACTTCTGTTGGTAGAAGTTTTCATGGTAATCATGAAAAAGAATGAAGCTGAATGATTTTTTTCTGTTCCTTGTTATATGAGGATTTATTATTTAGTGTGTAAGATTTTGTAAGCTCTTTGACTTTTAATAATGCCTAAACTAAATTTTAGTCTATGTAACTTTTGTGATATAAAGTGTTTATCCACAAATACTAAATTAGAACATCTTTATGCTCCTTCAGACAGTACTGGGTAATTTACTGGACCATTCTATTGATAATATATTCAACTAGTGTATACATAACAGTATTTCTATATTCACAGAATTTCTATATTCAGAAATGTGTAAATGTAATTCTTTCTGTTAAAGATTTATTTATTTATGCATACAAGAACTGGGGTGCAGGGCAGAGATGTGGTGGGTGAGAGGATTCACCACACACAGAGTGGGAAACAGAACAGGCACTGACTGAAACACACTGCTGAGGGAAGCAGTGGGCGAGACAGGAGAGGTCTGCTGCACATGTAATTCTTATTCAATCATCAAAACAGAGAAATTATTATATGTCCGTGAAGTGGGATTTGGACTCTCTTCACATCAGCCACATAGAAAATGCTGGTAGTTCCAAGGGATATGATTAATAACATTGCCCAACTCAAAAGGAAAGTCTGTGTAGATTTTAGCAAATGAAAAAATCAAAATAAAATAATGAGAATAACTGAATAGCAATTTATATTGGAAATCTTCAGTTGGAAATAGAAAATAAATAAGACATATTAAATAGTACTATGTTTCAGTTGAAGGAGTGGTCAATGGCAGTTGAAATAATCCCTGTAAAGATAAATCTATGGCAACGTCTAAAGGAAGTATTTTAAAGAAACGTACCTTTTTCATCTTCACCTGAACATGTAATAAAAAGAAGAAACAATGTATTCAATAAACATGCACATCATCAGCAATGGGGGAGGACAAGATTTTTAATCTTATTATTGTTTATTGTCATAACATTGTTTTATATCACTGTGTACTAAAAGTATAAGATCTGCCACCTCAGGCATTCTTACCATCCCATACCCACCACCATAACACCCATATTTCAACACCAAATGCTTCTAATTGGCTCTGCTGCCCCAACTGGAAACAAATATTTGGCAGTATCTTAGATTAATTATTTTATGTATTTCTGATGGATAATTTATACTGGGAGGTAAAATGAATAAACATCTCTTGTCATATAAAATCCTTGCAAAAACACTTGTTATCTATTCATTTGCTGGCAATCATATTTCATAATTGAAATAAAACCAGGAAGTGATTTATATATTGAATATTAACAATAATTTGAATATACATACCAAATTTGAGATATTATACAAATGGCATGAAAATTTATACTTGCACATTCCTAAAGCTATTTTTCATAGCACTCTAATATAATCATTAAAGGTTAAACACCCTTTTCAGCAATGATATATTCACTCTAGGTCTTCAGAAGAAATAGAACTTAGGAATAGATTTCTTGAATGTCTGTAGCATATTTCATATAATTTCTCCACAGCTATATTGTATATAGAGATGAGTCCTTAGTCTATGCTTCATCATCATGCATTAAGTGAATTTCTCTGATAGCTAGCATCTTGACATTTTATTCAGAAAAAAATGGAATTCAGGTCCAATGAAAGACAAAGTGAGCTTGTTTATTCTAGAGGAAGTCCTACTAGACAAATTCCAGTACCTGATCTATCATAAAACATTCAATCCACAAAATGGGGCAAAGACAGTCTCTTCAATAAATGTTGCAGGAAAATTGCAAAGTTACATGCAAAAGAATGAAGCTAGATTACCTGTTTCACCATATGCAAAATTAAGTACCAAATGAAATAAATATTTAGATATGAGAAATTCATTCATAAAGGAATTAGAAGCAAGTATTGGTGATACATTCCACAATGTCAATAACGTAAGATATTTTTGGTGACTCAACCCCTTTGGCAAGGGAATTAAAACAAAAATAAATAATTGGTATTACCTCAAGTTCAATAGCTTCTACTAAGCAAAAAGTGTAAAAATTAATAAAATCATATTAAATAATCACCCTTCTGAATAGGAAAAATATTTACACAATATATAAACAATAAGGAACAAATATTCAAGACTCATTAAAAAAAACACACAGGTCAACATCACAAAATAACAAATAAGCCAATAAACAAATGGACACATATGAAAAGTGAAGGGCACCCACAAAAAGTATTAGAGATGGTGTGGAGGACAAAGCACTACATTCTCCTGTGGGTGGAAATATGAATTGGTGAAACCATAATGGAAAGAAATTTGGGCTTAACTTATGAAAATAACATAAAGAGATACTGTGCAATCCACAATCCCATTTTGGGACATATATCTGCAGACTATGAATCCATCAGAAAACAAAATTAATTCCATACAGTTTCAGTTAAAACTGTATGAACTTGTATTCTCCAACAATATTCTCCATGCCATAGTCAACATTTGTGCTTTCTATCTTCCTTATTTTGATGATAGCCATTTTGTCAGGTAAGGAGTGATAGTTCATTCTGATCTTGATTAACATTTCCCTTATCATTAGTGAGGTTAAGCATCTTTTCATTTTTCTATTGGTCATCTGTATATTTTCTTTTTGAAAAATGCCTATTTAAATTCTCTAAACATTTTTCATCAACTTGATTGATTGTTGCTGAGTTACATGAGGTCTATACCTTTTGGATATTAATCATCTCATCAGATATTAAATTTGGTAATATCTTCTCCCATTCAGTAAATTGATAGTTGTTTTCTTGATGAAATCAAAAATGATTTTTCTATGTAGTTCCATTTGTTTACTTTTGTTTTGCTTCCCTTGCCTTTAGCATCAGATATTGAACAAAACAAAACAGAATAAACACTGACAATATGATGTCCAGGAGCTTAGAGTCAATGTTTTCCTCAATTGGCTTTATGGCTTTAGGTCTTAATCTCGTCTTTATTCATATGGAGTTAAGGTTGTTGCATGGTACAACATTGTGTTCCAGTTTCACTTTTTTTGCATGTGACTGCCCAGTTCCAAAAAACAATTTATTATAAAGACTATCAAATCTCTATCGTATATTCTTGGCAACTTTGTCAAAAAATGAATTGAACAGTAAATTCCCAATTATAGATGAGTGGATTAATTAGTGCCCCACCCCACCCCCACACACACAATGGAATACTTCTCATCTAATAACTTAGAGAATTTAAGGTAAATATCATGGAATAAAATACAATGAAAATCCCAAACTAATACAATTTACTTGTTATTAAACCTACTGTGATACACATGAATAAGCTCACAAACTGACAAACACATGCATCCATATGAATACACACACACATATACACACACACAGAGATAATTGCATGAACGCAGACAACATTCAAAACATCAACACAAACATAAAAAGTAAAATCCATTTTGGGGGCCTCCCTAGTGGCGCAAGAGTTTAAGTGTCAGCACCACAAGGTATAGTCAACTACAGCATGACCATTGGATCCCAGATCAGGGAGCTTAACCATACAGTACAGCAGACCTCTCCTGTCTCCCCCATGGCTTCCCTCAGCAGTATATTTCAGTCAATCCGCCTGAGCTACACCCCGCTCTGACTCTGGTTTATCCTCTCACACCCCACACCTTTGGTTTATACACCAGGTTTTATGTGCAATAAATAAATAAAATTAATCTTTAAGAAAGTCCATCTTTGTCCATAGAATATATACTGACCGTAACTGAGATGTACAAACAAGTGAATTTACTTACTTGAGAGAGCCATTCAAAACCGGCACATCTTTTCATATGAGTGGATATTTTTCTTTTTCAATGTGTAACTTTTATTAAGTACTTTGGCATTTGATTAAATTTTTGAGTCAATTCTTGTTGAGAGAGAATTAATGATTATGAAAAACATACTCAATCTAAGCACCTTAATAATGATTCTATGATTACTACAGGGTTTATTTGGCCTTCCTCTATCCATTTAATTTTGTTATGTGGGATAAATACAGAGCATTGTGTTATCTGATTTTCTAATTTTACTAATGCCTAATGAAATAGGTCTTAATTAAATCCTAGTAAAGACATTTAAATGTGGATGAAGGGCAATGAAGAAAGTAACAATGAAATACTGAGCTATCATGGACATATTTTCACATAAACCACTTTCCAAACTGATAGTACTTGAGGGTGACTAATTAAAAGTTGCTCTACTTAAAATGAATTTCTTCATAATATAACAACCTCATAGAATGCAAGAGAAAAGAATGAGAATGTGAGGAATTTGGGAAATCAAAATGGAGAGTCAGTATGAGAGACTTCTATACTCAATTCACTGGGGTAGAACGGTAGTCATTTAGATATAGTAGGAGCCAGTTTATGGCACATCAGTGAAGAGCCAAGGCAGGTTAAGACATTGAAAAAAGTTAATTAAGAGGAATTAGAGTAGTAATTAAAAAAAATTACCCAATGGTCTTTTAAGATGTTCTGAAAAACAAAAAATTGAGATCAACATAGCTATTTTGTAAAAAGGAATATTCCTCAACTTGAAAGAAAGATTCCTATTTAGAATTAAACCAGTCAGACTCTTGATACACACACAGAGACACACACACACAGAGATCATTGCATGAAGACAGACAATATTTACAAACATCTACACCAATATAAACATTAAAATTCAATTTTTGTTCATAGAATATTTTTCCTTAAGTGAGATGTATACACAAGTTAATTTACATAATTGAGAGACCATTTCAAGAATAGTACATCTCATGGCTACCTTTAAACTATTCCTCATTCCTTGATATGAGTTAAATTTTATTGTTCAATGTGTAACTTTTATTAAGTATTTTGTCTTTTGATTAAATTATAGAATCAATTCTAGTTTAAAAAAGAACTAGGTCCTCCCCCGATGGCACAGCAGGTTGAGCACTGTGCTTTGAAGCTGTCCGCAGCTTTTGCCGGGTGGGTTCAATTCTTGGCCGGCCAGGGAGAAACCCACATGGCACAGCAGACCTTTTCTCTTTCGCCCGCTGCTCCCCTCAGCAGTGTCTTCTGTCTATCTGCATGTTCTGTTCCCCGCTCTCTCTGGTGAATTGTCTCACCGCCCCGCGCCTCTGACCTGTAACCCAGGTCCTGTATAAATAAATAAAATCTTTAAAAAAATAAAAAAAGAACTAAAGGTTAAAATAAGCACAGGCACTCAATTAGAGCATCGTGAAAATTATTCTAGATGCACAACAGGGTTTATTTGAATTTGCTCTATCATTATATTTTGTTATGAAGTGATAAATACATAGTCTTATCTTATAAGATTTCATAATTTTACTACTGCCTAAATGAAATTTGTCTTAATTAAATCCCAGCAAAGGAAGCAAAAGAAGATTAAATGGCAATGCAGCAAGTAATAATGAAATACTTAAGCTATCATGGAAAAATTTCACATAAACCCCTTTCAAAACTGCCAGTACTAAAGGGTACCTAATTAAAAGTTGCCCTACTCAAAAATAATGTCTGCATACATAACAACCTCATAGAATGTAAGGAAACAGAATGTGAATGTGTGGAAGTTTGGGAAAGTAAATGGAGAAAGTTAACATGGGAGATACCTATACCCATTTCACTGTGGTAGATAATTAGAAACCTAGGAATAGAAGGAGCTAGTTTAAGGAGATCAGTTAAAAGCCAAGGCCGGTTAACACACTGAAAAAAAGTCAATTACAGGAATAACAGTAAAAAATTCATTTAAAAAATTACCCAATGATGTTCTATGCTTTCCTGAAAAACATAATGGTTAGATCAACATAAATATTGTGTAAAAAAGGAACATTACTCAAGTTTAAGGTAAGATTCCTGTTTCAACTGAACCAATCCGACTTTTGATACACACACATAGAGACAGAGAGAGAGAGAGAGAGAGAGAGAGAGAGAGAGAGAGAGGAGGAGAGGGAGATCATTGCATGAGGACAGACAATATTCACAAATATCTACACAAACAAATTTTAAAATTCCATTTTGGGATTAGAGTCTAAATGGGGGAGGATTGTATGATGAATATAACCAAAATGAAAATGCATTGTGCAAAAATTAAAAATGATGTAAAAATATATAAAATAAAATATTAAATAGTGAATTTTATTTAAAAAATTCCATTTTTGTCCATAGAATATTCTTCCCTTAAGTGAGATGAATAAACAAGTGAATTATTTAATTGAGAGAACATTTCAAGAAGAGCACATCTCATGTCCACCTTTAAACTATCCCCCACTCTTTGAAAAGAGTAAAATTTTTAGTATTCAATGTGTACTGTATATTAAGTACTTTGGCCTTTCATTAAACTATAGAGTCAATTCTAGTTTTAAAAAGAACTAATGGTTAAAATAAGCACACTCAATTAGGCATTATGAAAATGATTCTAGAGGTATTACAGGGTTTATCTGAACTTCCTTTGTGCATCAAATTTGTTGTGAAGTGACAGATACATAGCCTTGTGTTACGTGATTTTATAATTATTCTAGTGTCTAAATGAAATTAATCTTAATTTTACTCAAAGTGCATGCACATTATCAAGAACTAGGAGGACAAAATTTTTAATCTAACCTTAGCAGGGAGATTGGCCCGTAATTTTCTTTTTTTGTTGTTGTCTTTGGTTTTGGTATTAGTTTAATGTTGGCGTAATACAAAGTATTTGGTAGTATTCCTTCTTTTTCAATTTTTTGAAAGAATTTGTGTAGGCTAGACATGAGTTCATTTCTGAACATTTTGGTAGAATTCATTTGTGAAGTCCTCTGGGCCTAGGCTTTTGTTTTGGGGGAGTGTTTGGATTACTGCTTCAATTTTGCTGCTTGTAATTGGTCTATTTAGGTGTTCTATTTCTTCTTTGTCCATCTTTGGATGATTGTATCATTCTAGGAATTTGTACATCTCTTCTACATTGTTGAACTTGTTTTCATATAAACGTTCAATCTGATTATTTTGTATATTTTCCTCTTTTGTTTATGATCCTATTTATGCCTTTTCTCCTGTTTTTGATTTTGATTTGTGAGCCTGGCTAGAGGTTTGTCTATTTAGTTTATTTTTTTTTGAAGAACCAGCTTTTGGTTTCATTGATTTTTTGGATTGTTTTTTAAATTTCTAACTCGATTATTTCTGCTTTGATTTTTATTATTTCTTTCTTTTACTGGTTTCGAGGTTTTTTGTGCCTTTTTTTTTTTGTTATTTGAGATGTGAGGTGAGGTTGTTTCTTTGTGTCCTCTCTTTTTTTCTTAATGTGAGCCTGTATCGCTATATATTTTCCTATGATTACTGTTTTGCTGTGTCTCATACATTCTGGAAATTGGTGTCCTCATAGTCGTTCAACTCAAAATATTTTTTAATTTCTTCTTTGATCTCCTCTTTAGTCCAATGGTCTCCCAGTAGTGTGGATTTCAATCTCCATGATGTGGGAGGGTTCCTTGCTTTCTTTTCATGATTTATATCTAGTTTGATGCCTTTGTGATCAAAGAAGACAATTGGAAATGTTTTGATCTAAATGTATCTGTTGATGTTTGTCCTGTGGCCCAGTATGTGATCAATTCTGGAGAATGGTCCATGTGCACTTGAGAAGAATGTGTACTCAGATTTTCGGCGGTGCAGTGTCAAATAGATGTCGGTTAAACCCATGAGTTCTAGGTTTTTATTTAGGACTCTAGTGTCTTTGTCTATTTTTTGAGAGTACTTATCTGTTCTTCAATTTCATCAATTCTGTTTTTGTTGCCTTTCCCAGAGTTCTTAAGCTCCTCCATTAATCTTTTGCTCTCCTGTGTTTCTTTCATTTCCTTCTTTAGGGAATTTTATTCTTTAGTTCATGAATTATTTTTCCCATTGCATTATTTTATTTTTCATCTTCTTTTGTTATTTAATCGTGATCATTTTAAATTCTCTATCTGGCAGACAGAGAAGTTCTTCCATGTTATTGTTGTTGAGTTGTGGTGGCTCATTTTCGTTTTGTGGTGTGTCCTTCCTTGAGAGCTTGCTTGGTTATTTGTATTTTTCCTTCCCCCTGTTGTTTGTTTTCTTATTTTTTTTTCTATGCATTGGAACATTGTGCCACTGGTGCTGGGGGGCATCTCTTTGCGGTGTTCCTTTCCGGTTATTGGGAACTGTTTACCAGACTTAGTTCAGCACTGTTAGGCCAAAACTCCACAAAGGTACTGATTCTGTGGCTATGTTTATGGGTGCTGACCTAAAGGTCCCCTCCCTGTTTATTTACTCAGTTCCAGAAGGGGGTCTTGAGATCCCTGACTTCATTTGTGGAGCCACCCCTCTCTCAATTCCCTGACAAGGATCTTGGAGTCCCTGTCCTCCAACAGGTAGTTGATGATTTTTTTCTAATCACTAGGTGGCACCAGAGACATCTCCTAGTAAACTTTCAGAACAGTCTTTTCTCCATAGGTCCCTAGAAACAAAGGCAGGCAGCACCTCAACACAGGGGCTCATGCTCAGTGCTATGTCTGCCCCATGCTCTCCTGATGTGGTACCCAAAGTTTTGGTAGATACTGTGCCAAAATGCGGCTGATCACACAGGTCCTTCAGCAGTTCTGCTCCACACTTGCTTCCCTTCTCACCAATATGCATAGCCATATTCTTTCATAACCAGACAGGTATCATGGTGCTCCTGTCTTCCAACAATAAGTTAGTTAATGATTTTATTCTAATCTCTAGGTGACAGTAGATACATCTCCTCCTAAACTTTCACAACTGTGCTTCCCAGCAGGTGTCCAAGAAATGAAGGGGCAGACATTTAGTGTCTGCCAACATAGGGGCAGTCATTTGGTGCTGTTCCCGCCCTGCTCCCTGTCTGTCCACCTGTCATCTTCTGTATTTCAGATGACTCAGCAATTTGCTGTTACCTACAAACTCTGTCTCCTGCTTTCCTTTTCCTGGATGAAATGGTCTGGCTTTGTGGTTTGGGGTGGGGGAACTTTGTGCCTACAATCTATCTCCTTTATCTCACCAACATTTTTGTTAAAACTATAACAACTTCCCAGAAACCAGGAAAATAATTGATGATAGGGAGAGAATGATATAGAATGGATAAAAAGAAAATGAAAAAATATAGAAAGTTAGGAAATTTAAATAAACAAAACATGGCAGATATTGAGAGCCAAAAAGCTGAGGCATGGACAAACAGAAATGTCAGACACTTTCACAGTTATTGAGATCTCGCTGGCAAACATTTCTCACTCAGAACTGTAGCCACATGGATCAAAGGGCATCTCTCTTACAGAGGAAATGTAATTTTATTCATACACCACACTAGCACCACAGGGGCTGAGATCAGAAATAACATGATTCAGATATAACTACCTCTGCGTTGGTCAAAAATAAATCAATCATTGGCCTTCTATAAAGTCTTCTACTTTTATTAGAACAATTAAAGGCAGGCACTCATCCACAGGAGAGGTACTTAAAAACAAATGAAATAATAAATGGCAAAAAACAATCTGAAATAATAAATGGCAAAAAGGAATCTGGCAAAAAACACTGTTTGCAGTATCAATCATATAAAACATACTACGTACATTAAGTTGGCATACCCTTAAATTGACTTCTAATTGAAATAAATAAAATTATTATTGAATTAATGTCATAGAAGGAAGGTATTCAAGTTCTATGGATTATATATGTGTTGGAAAAACAAATCTTTGGCATCATCCTAGGTAATTGTTTCAGGTGTCTTGTTCATGAAAAAAAATAAGAATTGAGATATATATAATAATTGAAAATTCCCTGTCATTTAAGATCCTTATACAAATGTTTAATGGAATTTGCAACTTTTCAAAATGTAAATTATGCCATTGAAAATAAAAAGTGAATTCAGTTGTGATAGCTGTATATAAAAAATAAAATTCCAGAAAATACATGGGAAATATATATATCCCTGTGTACATTTTGGTATATTATCAAGGATATTGAAAGGATGGGCTTCAAGTTCACTCTTGATCTTTGCTAACAGGTCACATGAATTTCTACAGGTTTGAAAGAAAAATGGCTATTCAAATTTCACTCATCACATAGTCTTCTCTCAGTGTTAAGCTTAGGAAAGTATCTGTAAAATTTAATGGCTCTAAAACATGGAATGTGTTACCTTGGTCCTGTGTTTGAATGTGTTAAATATATATAAAATGGAAAGCACGTGCCTATAAATTTAGTATACTTAATTTCATCAACTTCTTAGGAAACTACAGCAAATTGGCTGGGAAAGCAGAAAAAAATGTTGACAGGAAAAGGGTAGCATGGAATGAATAAAGAAGTTATGGGAAAATATTTTAAAATTGTGAAATTGAAGTGAAAAGAAGGGTAGTGTCTAGGAGAAAAGTGAGCCAATGGATGCAATTTAAAAGGCAGAGACAGACAAGGAAAGAAGACACCATTTATTTTGATAGGGTTGGGAGGAATAGATTTTCAAAAAATTTACCATTTTTTCCCAGAGGATTTTCTGAAAAATGAAATAAATTAAATTCATAAGCAAGAAAGACAAATAAAATTAAAATATATTTAAAAACCATAAAATTTTACCTATCTGGATGCAGGTAAACATACACTCAACGTATGTGTGCGCACATACACACACACACACACACACACACAAAACAGACTGGTGAATGAGAACTAACTTTTGTCCAGAGTATTCATTTAAAAGTTAAATCAGGGGGCATCCCTGGTGGAGCAAGGGGTTAAACACAGCACTTTGAAGATAACTTTGGCATCCTCAGATAGACTCTGAAGCACGAGTTCTATCCCAGCCTGCTAGAGAGCTACACACATGGCACAGCAGACCTTTCCTGTCTCGCCAACTGCTCCCCTCAGTAGTGTATTTCAGTCAGTCTGCCTATTGTGTTCCCCACTCTGTCTCTGGTGAATCCTCTCACCCCCCACACCTCTGGCCTATAACCCAGTTTTGTGTGCATAAATAAATAAATCTTTAAAAATAAATATATAAAAGTTAAATCAGACATAAAGTAAGACTGTTGAATTGAGGAAAATTATGGGAAAATCTGTTCTGATGGATAACCTTTAAAACGTTCTCAATCTAATTTGATGTTAGTTGGGGTATTATCACTTATTTTTTTGCTTTTTTATTTTCTTTATGATTACTAAATATTTACAGACTAGTGTCATTACTATGAAAGCTATGTTGTATTAAAAAGACATAAAAACTAAATTAGAGAAATTGAAGAGTATTGAGAGTCCCATTCCTGGATACCTTCATTCACAACACAGTTTCAAATAATATATAAACTTATGTTTTATGAATTTCTTTGTTAGTGAATGCCTAAGTGAGGATTAATTCAGTCACATGAGAGGAAATGTTTAAGACTTGAATAAAGTGGTGATGTTTGTAGATTAAATGAATAAGCATTTGTTGCATAGAAAATGCTTCAGAAAGTTTGAGAATGCAGATACTATAAAATTAAATGATTGATGAAATTTAGTTTTAAAAAGAGCATTGTTCACTTAGGTTGTAACAACACGAGAAATCATAGAAGAAATAATAGAGGAAATTGAGTAACACATGAAGAAAGCATAATTCAACTGGAAAGATTAAATGGCAAGACCAAACATATAATTTATATCTATGACTATGTTGAGGAAGATATTAAATGAGAGTTTGAGAAAAAGGTATAAGAAACAAGTACAACCATGAATAAATACACATTGAAATATTTTAATGGGGCATATCCTTTTCCATTTATCACTAATTAAAAAAAATTAAAAATAGGAGCACTATTTCATCAAAATGGGAGCACAATAACAAGAAGGGAAGAGGATATTTTAAATATGTTCTTGGAGTTTACGAAGACATATTTTTATGAGACTTGAAGTCATGTATCTTAAAGTGTTTCTCATCTATCAGTTTTATTGATGTAGTGTATTTCCATACAACCTTCTTGCAAAAGATTCTAATTTAAAATGTTACTCTATGAGGAGTTTGAGTAGAAATCTCTTCGTTAAGGAATGGCATCATTTGTCTTGTACTGGTCCTTCTGAATTTTTCAAAATAAATTACAAATATGTACAGATGTATCAGATGAGATCCTAAAAAAGGATGAAGATATGTACAGTAAAAGGACCGATCTGTACATTTGTGTTAATGAAGCAATAGCCATATATAAACTACAACAAATTAAATAGATCCATTGCTTTTTCCATTTCCCCTAAAAACAAAAATGCAAATGGGAAATATATTAGAATGGAGGATGTAAAATTTCTAGTTTAAAGATCCTTTTAGAATTATCCTAAGAAAAATTGTATGTATTTCCACTAGCATAAAATTTCATAAAGGAAAGATAACATTATCAATTATGGTCCCTTAAGATATGAAATCCTTCTTAACACATTAAGAAAAATTGCAGTTTAAAGAACTAATAATTGTCTTAATGAAAATGCAAAGAAGAAATAAAAAGTATTAAGATGGAGACAATATCATCAAAGAAAATGTGAGCATCAGCTTAAATATCACAGTTGACCAAGGAATGATATCTGAATTTGCATAACCTTTGAAAAAGCATTAGGTGAAGGAATTTACTTGGCAAGTTTGGAGTTTTCTATTAACCTGAAGTTTGGGTAAGTTTTAGTTGCATGGTAACTTTCCTTTGAACTTGTAGGTGATAGTAATTCTACATCAGTGATTATTTTCCCGAAAAAAAAAAATAAAGATATACAGGATGGAAGAGATGTGACTATTAGCCTAATCACTTTCATCTGTATAAAATTCATTATGAAACTATAATACATGTCTGGAGACATAAGTAATAATGTTGATAAAAGGAAGGTAATATATAGAATAAAACAGAAGAAATGGAAATTAGCAGAATATGGAGCAAAAAAAAAAAGAAAAAAAATTATGAAGGAATCCATACACAAAATATTGGAGAGTGGAGAAGAGAACATCAAGCAATGGACAGCACATAGATATAAAGGCAGGCGATGTTAGCCTCTTTCTGAAGCATTATGAGAGTAAAGATTTATTTATGAGAAGTACTTACCAAATGCACTTCGAAAAGCAGCTGAAAATATTTTTTTTAAAAAATGCATGTAAATATTGATGGAAACAAAAAAATGAAAATTCAGTTCATTAAAAATATTGCATTTGATTTAAAAGGAGGATGTAGATACACTCACACAGAAGATAGCACACACACATGCACTACACATGCACATGCAGCAGTGACAGAATGCTCACTTTTGTCTCAAACCAATCTCTCAAAAATGAAGATTGCCATAAAATGACTTATTTTACTGAATTAAGAAATAAATTTAGCAATGATAGTTCTTAATTCTGAAAATTTATATTTCAAAAAGTTGTCATTAAAAACTATGACTGCCACTAATACATATTTAACACATGGTACATAAAATATTAAAAAAACAGAAATTTTTGAAATATTATATATTTATATAATTCAGCTATTAGGATATCTATATTGTATAAAGTGATTAAAGGGCACAAACAATTAATTAGATAGTATGAAACCATTTCTAGAGGGTATGCAGTTAATTACTGGGTATCTCTATTCATATATGGTCACTGATAAATACATAATCTTTTTTTTTATGAGGGTCTCTGTTTCACTCCAGGCCTAAATAAACTTCATCTTAATTGAAACCCATAAAGAGAGATAAATGTTCTAAGTCATGGGACTTGGCCATGTCTTGGACAAAACCTACATGAGTCACAATAGATAGATTAGTGTCTCAGAAGTATGTGATTAATAATATTAATTGGTCACAGAGGAAATGTTACCAGAAAAATGGGGAAAATTGAATAACAAATCAAAATGACAGATATCAAATGGAAAAATAGGAAATGAGACAAAATTATATAAGTCTATGCAGATATTGGAATTCTAGGGGTAGTCATTGAACCATGGCTACACCAAATGTAAAAATATCTGAGTAAACCAGGACTGTGCACACAGGTAAACACACTGAAGGAAGTGCAAGTCCTTCATTTTATTGATAAAATAAAAGGAAGAAACAAGCAATTAATTCAAAATAATGGTATCCGGATTTGGGGGTATGCCATCATTTTGAGTCCATTGTTTGTTTCTTCCTTTTATACAATGAATGCTACTAAATGATCAACAAAGATAAGCCAATGTCCTTTGTGTCAACATGGATGTAGCTGGAAGGGATTATACTAAGCAACATAACCCAGAAGGAGGAAGAAACACTCTGCATGGTGTCACTTATATGTAGAATATAGGGAAACCAAACAAAGGATTAGACAAACACAAACATTAAAACTAACACTTGAAGCTGACCATAGATCTGCCAAGATGGTAAGGTGGGGGGGGGAAAGGGTGAGAATGGGTAGTGGGAAGGAGACACAATGGACAAAGGCAGAAGAATACAGGTGCTTTGGTGGGGGGCTAGCTATGGTGACTACACCTGAGGGAAGAAACCTTATATTGTCAAAATATTAACAACAATGTAAAACTAAAGCGCTTCATTAATGGAAAAGTAAAATTAAAAATATATGTCATACTGTAAGGAATAGACCAGGATAATATGTCAAGCATTTCTATAATTATCTCTTGGGACCTAACTGACTCACATTTCTGAGAATTGAAACCACAAGTTTCAAAGTCCCTCACTAATCAGAGGCAACGTTCTACTTCTATACAAGCCTTGGTGCCAAAGGGTATTGACATTGGAGATGACTCCATGTGAGGAGTAGTAAACACTTCCCCTGGGATAAAGCATGTCAATCACTGGTCTTTCAATCTGTTGTCTACCTTATATAGAAAAAATATATACATTTAAAACACAGGCACACATGAGACATAAAAAGGAGTGAGGAAACAAGGAGTAAAGCACTGATCTTTCTTAAACACTATCTGTAGCAGAAGTCATAAAAAAAGCTATCACATACATTCAAAATGCACATATATATATATATATATATATATTTCCAGTGGAATCAAGAACACAATTATATCATCACTAAATTTATGTTATGTTTTAAGGGCTATGTTCCTGTTATACAAAAAAATACTTGTCAGCATTCTTGGATAATTACATCTCATATCATTTACATGAAAAATTGAATTTACATGTACAGTACAATGAATCAATTCCTGTGATGTAATATCCTTTTACAGACATTTAACAGGAATTTCAGTTTGTCAAAATCGTGTGACTTTGAAATGTTATTGAAAAAAAGAAAACATTTAATATGGCCAATACACAAGCAAAATTTAAGTAAATAATGGATAATATTTGTGTATCTGAGAATACTTGGGTAATGTGTTTGTTAAATGGCCATGAAAGACTGAATCTGAAGTTCAAACTTAATCAATTAATAACAAAATTTACACAAGCTTTGAAAGGACAATGCATGGGCAAATACCACTCAAAAAGTTAGATGTCTCTTTCATTTGTAAAAATTCAGGAAGTATCACTAGTATGCAAATAAGACTCTGAATTTGGTGAGCCCACAGCTTTATATTTATATGTATTCAATAAAGATATATAGAATGGAAAACATGTGCCTCACAAGCTAATACACTAGAATGGAAAATTAATGTGAATGTGCAGAAGATTAGGAAATTGACATGAAGAGAGTTAATGTGGGAGAAGTCCCTAGTCATTCTTCAGGATAGAAGGTTAGACATTTAGGAATAGAAGAAGCCAGTTTGTGACACAATAATTAAAACACAGAGCATTAAGGCATTAAGAAACGGTCATATTAAAATGTTTTAAAGTAATGTATTTACAAAATAAATTACCAAATTCCTTTAGGAAGTTCTGAAAAACAAAATGGTGAGATCAATTAAAATATCATGTAAAAATAAGAATATTATTAAACTTCAATGCAAGGTTCTTATTTAAAATAGAACCTATCAGACTATAAATAAACATACACACAAATCTTGCTTATAGGGGCATGTGGGCAAATAAACATCCACACACTATACATTATTAGTTGCGAAATCACTTTTGTCCAGGGACCATTCTCCCCAAATAGAATTTGGCATAAAAAGAGAAAACTTACTGACTAGAAAGATAATTTTGTTAATAGAAGTTCTCATGATTCCTTTCAAAATGTTTTTGTTTCTTTTCATATTAGCTAGGATTTTATTGTTCAGTGTGTAATATTTAATAAGTTCTTCCATTTTTAATGTTAGAGTGCAATTATCTGAATCTGATTATACTCACTCCCGAGTATGTACCAGGTGCCTACAATAAAGCTTCGTTTCTGAGCCTCCCTGGTGACCTAGGAGTTAATTCTTAGTGCAATCACTGCTAAGGCCTGAGTATGATCCCCTACCAAGGAGCTACCCCACAGATGATCCAGCAGACATCTCCTATCTCACCTGCTGCTCCTCTTAGCAGTGTATTTCAATAAATTCATTTGTTCTGCTACCCACTCTGTCTCTGGTGAACCCTCTCATAAATAAGCTTTCCAACCCCCAAACCACTGGCCTACACCCCAGTTCTTATATGCATAAATAAATAAAAATAGAACTAAAAAACTATCAAATATGTAGATGTTGTAGTTGAAGAAGATAATGACTAGTGAAACAGTCGAAGTAACAGATGAAACTATGGCAAGGTCAACAGGTCAATAGAACTTATCTCTTTCATCTTCATATTTATGGATATAATAAAAGGAAGAAAGAAACAATTTATTCAAAATATGCAGAATATCAGGAAGGGAGGGGGAAATTTATTTTATTTTATTATTATTTTTGTTATAGCATTGGTTACATCACTATGTATTAGAAATATAGGCTCTCCACCCTAAGGCATTGTTACCACATCACACCCACCATCAAGATACCCACACTCCAATACCAAATGCTTCTGTAATTGCACATGGGATCCAAATTGTAAACAAAGTCTTTAGCAATACCCCAGATTGTTTTCCATGTATTTCAAATGAATACTTTAGAAATGGAGAGAGAAAATAATTGAAAATCTCCTGCCATATAAAACACATGTACAAATACTAAAGGGAAATGCAGTTTGCCAAAATTCAAATTGTATAATTGAAAATACAGAAAGAAAACAGTATGTTGAATAGTAAAATAATTTTAATGTCTCCCAATTTTGAAATACTATATAAATAACATGAAAAGTTACATTCCAAAACAATTTTCGTAACACACTAAGGTTGAACACACTTTTTCAACAATGATATATTTAATTTACATTTTCAGAGGAAATGGAATTAGGGAATAAATTTCTTGAATATTGTATCAGACTTCATTTAATTCCACCTACAGATGTAATTATATACAGATATGTGCTCTTCCTGTAAGCTTCCTCATTATGTTTTAAGTACATTTCTCTGATATATGTGCATCTTGACACTTAATTCAGACAAAGACAGAAGTCACATCCACAGAAAGACAAATTTATCTTTATTAATACTAGAAGAAGTCCTACTGGCAAATTCCAGCAATAGATCAATGTATACACCAGTACCTGATGTATCACAAAGCATTCATGAGCATTCATGACATAAAATGGGGAAAGACAGTCTTTTTAATAAATGTTGCTGGGAAAATTGGAAAGTCACACAAAAAAAAACCAATAAAGTTAGATTACTTGCTAATACAATAAACAAATATAAATACCAAGTGTATTAAAGATTTATATATAAGAACTGCAACAATAAAATACATACAAGAAAAAATCGGTGGCACATTCCACAATATCAACAATAAAGATATCTATGATGACTCAGACCCTATGGCAAAAGAATTAAAAACAAAAAATAAGCAATGGGGATTACCTCAAGTTAAAAAGATGATACAAAAAAGGATACCCCCCAAAAAAAAACATGATTATATAGATACCTTACTGAGAAGGAATACCAAACATATTGAATTTCAAAAATATATAATTGATAAGGGACTAATATAAAATTTATATGAAAACACATACAACATAACAACAAAAGGTAGCAAACCCAATTAACAAACCATGTCAAATGTGAATGGCATATATCAAAAAGACCTCCAACAAAAAGTGTCTAAGAGCCCATGGAGAAAAGGTCCCCAGGCCTGTGTGTGGGAATGTGCATTGGTGAAACCATTATGGAAAGATATCGATATTTAACTTAAGAAAATAAAAATAGAAATTCTGTGCAACATGTAATTCCATTTTATGGTATATGCCTAAAAATATAAAACCATCAGCAAAAATTAAGTAATATTAATAATAATAATAATAATAACAACAACAACAACCCAGGTTCTGTTATTTGTAGCAGCATTAGTTACAAGAGCTAGGACATAGAAACAGCCTAAATCTCCTTCAATAGAGGAATGGAACAAGAAAACATAAACATACCAGAAAATATTATATAGCCATAACAAAGAATGAAATCACCCATTTTCTACAAAATAGAAAGAATTTTTAAAAATGTGTGCAGCAGAAGGTATGAATGGTAAAAACATATACTGATATTCAAATAACAGATAATTCAACATCGTAAAACACTTTCAAAAACTAGTGGACACCAAAAAATTTCTGAAGGTTGTGAGGTAAATATGGAGTGGGAAGTGAAAGATTCAAGGGGACAAAAAGGATGTTGGTGAAGGAAAAAATAAGAAGGCAATGGTAAATTTCAGCATTTGTTGGTTCCAGGCACTAGTCACTAGATCTGTTAAGTCAGTTTTTCAAGACTAGTAGTTATATGATCTTGTGTGATAATATAAAATATTTCAAAAAAGTAAAAGAATGAAAAAGTAAAGTAAAAATAAGGTACAAGAAACAGATGAAACAATGACTAGGTACAAAATGAAATGTATCAATGGTACTTATCATTTACACAATCACACTTACATTAAAAATTAGAGAAAGTAGTCAGAAAATGTAAGACAGATATATGGATTCACACTTTTATGTGGAATACAAATAACTACAGATGTATATCTATATCTACATAGATGTAGATACATATACACATAAATATGTGTGCAAAATACAGCAAAAAAATATTAAACTTAGTGAAAATTTGACACTCACCAGCGAGAACAGGAGGAAGGCAGTAGGGAACAGAAGGAAAGGGATAAGGCATTGGCATGAGAAGTTTGGTCGAGGATGAATGAAGCATGTGCACATATGGAGTAAAAATGTAAGCCAAAAGTTATATAGGCATGTAAACAATGGACACCTTTTATAAAACACTCTATTTCATGGAAACTGAATAATGCATTACAGAGTGGCCAATGGCTAATGAGGAAATCAAAGATGAAATTTAAAAAAAAACCTTAAAACAAAAGATGATGAGAACACAACCTTTTAGAAACAACGGGTTACAGAAAAAGTATTCTAAGAGGGAAATATAGCAATATCAGTCCACAATAAGAAATTAGAAAGGGCCCAAATAAACAACTTTGTCTCCCATTTCAAGGAACCAAAAAAAGTAGAACAAGAAAAATCAAAATGCCTTCAGAAGGAAGGAAATAGTAAAAGTTAGACAGAAACTAATGACATAGCAATTAAAAAGACATTCTAAAAGATCAATGAAACCAAAAACCTGCTGTTTGAAAAAATGAATAAACAAAACAGACAAACATTTAGTGAGGCTCACTAAATGTGGAAAAAGATGTAGAAAACTCAAATAAATAGGATACAAAATGAAAGGAAAAATTAAAAACATACTGCAGAAATTCAGAGAATAATATTACTAAGAATATCTATATGCAAACAAATTCAACAACTTATATGAGAAAGACAGATCCTTAGAGTTATAAAATCCTCTGAGACTGAGTAGAAAATAAATAGAAAACCTAAACAAACCAATTACAAATGAGACATTAAAACAGTTAAGAACAGTAATCAAATATGGAATAAATCTGACATAGGAGGTGATGGACCTATAGAAGGAAAAGTATAAAACATTTTAAAAGAAATAGAAGACACAAAGAAAGAGAAGATAATCCCTGCTCACAGAGAAGAATTGATAGATTCTACCTAAGGCCATTGCAGAACAGATTTCATGCAACCCCAATAAAAATCCCAAGGCATATTTCAAAGAAATAGAACAAAGATTAATGATTTTCATATGAAACTACAAATAACCCAAAATAGGAAATCTTACCTAACTAACAAAGGGAAAAATGGAAGTATCGCATTTCTGGACTTCAAACTATAATATAAAGTCATAAAAATTAAAGCAGCATGGTACTTGAACAAAATAAGAAATACATGTAGACCAATGGAATAAAATTGAGAGCCCAGAAATAAAGGCAAATATTTATGGGCAACTGATCTACCACAAAGGAACAAAGCACAAACACTGGAACAAGGTAAACCTCTTCAATAAATGGTGCTGGGAAAATTGTACTGTCATTTGTAAAAGCATGAAACTACACAACTATTTCACAAAAAACAACTCAAAATGGTAAAAGATTTGGATGTAAGACCTGAAGCCATGAAATGCATAGAAGCAGCATAGCAAAACACCCTATGACATAAACTTCAGAAAGATTTTTGTGGACTCATCTCCAGCAGCAAAGAAAACAAAGGAGGAAATAAACAACTGGGACTACATCAAGTAAAAAGACAACCTACCAAATGGGAAGAGAATATCTGTACACCATACATCTGACAAGGGACTGACATTGAAGAATTACAAAAATCTCATTCAATTCAAGAAAAGTAAAATAAACAACCCAATAAAAAAATGGTACAGAAGAACTGGAGACACACTTCTATAAAGAACATATACAGATGGCCAACAGGAGCATGAAAAAATATTCATCACTTATCATCAGGGAACTGCAAATAAAACCAAATAAGATACTACATAACACCTGTGAGAATGGCCCATATAAAAAAGATCAGAAACAGTAAGTGGTGGTAAGGGTGTGGAGAAAAAGTACCAAAAATGGATCCAGCAATTCCACTATTAGGTATCTACCCAAAGAAAACAAAAACACTAATTTGAAACAAAACCTTCACACCTATGTTTATAGCAGTACTATTTACAATAGCCAAAATATGAAAAAAAACCTAATGCCCCAACATGGATGAGTGGATCAAGAAAATGCATGTGTGTGTGTGTGTATATACACACATACATATACACGATGGGATATTGGTAAGTGATCAAAAAATATAAATTCAAGCAACTTGCAGCAAAATGGATGGAACAGGAAGGGATTATGCAAAGTGAAGTGATCCAGAAGAAGAAAGACAAATACTGGAGTTTCACTGATTTGTGCAATACATAGAAACCAAACAAAGGATCAGAGAAAGACAAGCTTTCAAACCAACCCTTGAAAGTAATAACAAACATGACACATCCATGAGCAGAGGGGGATGGGGAGGGAGAAGTGGAATGGGGAAGACAGGAGCAGGGAATGAAAGCACAATGGACTATGGTGGAGGATTATGGATGCTATAGTGTTGAAAAATCTACAGTGAGCACGCCTAAGGGAAGAAATCCTGAAATGTGAAAAAAGAAGCAAGGATGTAAAATCATGAAAAGCCACTAATAATTCAAATATAGGCAGAAGAGCTAATAGACACTTCTTCAAAGAAGACATATAGATGCCAAAAAGCAAAGTACGTGAAAAAATGTTCATCTTTTATCATAATGGACTTAATAATTACAACCTTGTCAAATCTGTGGAAATGGCCTATATCAAAATATCAGAAACAAGTGTTGACAAAGATGCGGAATAAAAGGAACTCGCATACACTATAGTGGGAATGTACACTGGCCCAGTCCCTATGGAAGATAGTATAAGATTTCTCAAAATAGTGAAAAGATGTCAGTATTCCCAATCCAAGGTATCTACTGGAATAATGGGAAAAAAAAAAAAAAAAACTAATATAAAGGCACATTAGGATGTTATGGAATAAACATAAGTATGTCCTTGATAGGGCCTCACTGGTGGCACAGGGGGTTAAGACGCAACCTATGAAGCTACCCACAGCCTCTGCATCACAGTTTCAATCCCCGGCTGGCCAGGGAGGTACCCACATGGTGCAGCAGACCTCTCCTGACTTGCCTGCTGCACCTTTCAGCAATATATTTCAGTCAGTCAGCCTGTTCTGTTCCCCACTCTGTCTCTGGTGGATTCTCTTGGCCCCCACACCTCTGGCCTGTACCCCAGTTCTTATATGCATATATAAATAAATCTTGTAAAAATTTTGAAAAAGTAGTATGTCCTTGATAAATAAATGGATTAAGAAAATGTGATATCACATACACACTCACACACCATGGGATACTACCCAGCTATTAAAAAATATTAAATCTTTCTATTTGAGACAATATGGAAGGAACTAGAAAGAATTATGTTAAGTGCTAAGCAAAATAATTCAGAAGGAGAAAGACAAATACAACATGATTTCATTCATGTGTGGTATACAGAGAAACAAAAGAAAGGAACAGAAAAAAACTAAGCCAAACAAACCATAAATATCCAAATTTATTCTGATAGAACGGAGGCTCCCAGAGGGTGGGTGGAGTTGGGGAGCCAAGTAGGAAGGGCTCAATGGTCTATGGTGGAGAGTTATGGGTGCTGTGCTGATAGATGTGGTGTGGTAACGTACATCAGAAGCCCTTTGAAATTATACCCATGAATCATGAAAGTGTTATAAATCTCAATAAAATAATGACACAATTTGAAAATAAAGATGTAATTAAGCCATTGTTTGGTTTTGAGATTCTATTTGATATAATGCTTTCAAATAAACTCCATACTTTTAGAAACAATAAAGAAATTACAGAAATGCTATGTGTACATTGTGAAAATGGCTAATAGAACTTACCAATTTCTGATTTATCCATATCTGAAAATCAAAGAAAGAAAGACTTAGAAATATCAGCCCATGCAGTGCTTTTCAGTGAACATTAGCTTCATGTCCTCTAAAATACCATAACCATGATTTCACTCACACCTCAACCATCAGGGAGAATTTTGCAAATGTCACTTTGTGATGGAAAATACTGATGTTTCTTAATAATAGTGATGGGAAAGAGAATGAACTTTGGATAGAAAATCTCCACTCCCCTTTCCAACAGCTAAAAAGATATGGTGTGCACAGCAAGGGGCATACACTCTTGGGAGCATACAGATCACAAGGAATGAATTCCAAAAAAGTTATCGATAAAAATGCCTTTATGGTCACAGCAGTGTATACATTAATCTAGTCTCTCAGCAACCCGGACATGAAGGTACAGCAAGCCTCTACAATACAGGAGATAAATAAATAGAAGGAAAGAAAAGGAATGGACTGAAGAAAAGGAAAGTACAGGCAGAAAGACAAAGGATAAAAGTGAGATTACAGAAGACATAAAAGCAGAAAAATAGTAGGGCATATTGAATTCAAGTAGGAGTAAGACAAAGAGAGAGATAAGTTAGAGGGGCCTCCCTCGTGGCTCAGTGGGTTGAGCACAGTGCTATGAAGCTGTCTGAGGCTCTGCAGCACGGGTTCCATTCCCGGCCTGCCAAAGAGATACCCACATGGTGCGGCAGACCTCTCCAGCCTCACCCACTGCTCCCCTCAGCAGTGTTTTTGGTCGGTCTGCCTGTTCTGCTCCCCACTCTGTCTCTGGTGACTCCTCTCACCCTCGTATCTCTGGCCTGTATCTCAGTTCTTGAATAAATAAATATTTTTAAAAAAAGAAGTTAGAGAGAAAACAAAGAAAATAATCATTTCTAAAACACAAACAAGCTTTGTTCTTGAAAACATTACCAACTGTTCGTAAAAGTTGACCTGTGAAGAAAATCGAGAATACTGTATTAATGCTGTGGGAACACACACACACACACAAAAAAAAATGCTTGCATTTAAAAACATAGAAATAAACTGAATTAAAAAAAAATGATCTTTCAAACTTCAACTGTATAATGTTCACATATTAGATTTAATAAATTTTTAGTGTAAATCCCATTGGTTTTTCTCCAGACATGATGTTTGTGAATACAAGCAGTTGTATTTTATTACTTCAAATTTGTAAGCCTCTTTCACTTGCTATATTTTATTGGTTAGAAACTCCTTTGCATTGTTAAATGTAAATTGTAAAGTAAATATTTTTTACCTTTTTCAAAAATTTGAGTTAGTATTCACTCTAACATTAAATATGTTAATCATAGGTTTTAACATATCTTTATCAAGATGAGGATGGTGCTTTCTTTTCCTAGCTTGCTGAGGATATTACTGGAAATGGATGTTGGATGTTGTTCAGTAATTTTTTTTTGCAATAACAGTATTCTATATATAATAAAAATGTGATTATACATGCATATCATATAATGTGATAATATAACAGTATTATCAATAAATGATTCATTTTCTTTTATAATTTGGTGAGTTACATTGCTTGATTTTCAAATGTAAAATTTAAGCTTCATTCTGGGTTAAAGTCACTGGTTATACTGTTTTATCCTTCTTGATCAATCTGATAAGGCATATATCAATTTTATCAATATGATGGAAATATTTTTTTTTGAGATTCTCTGTTGTTTCCTGTTTTATATTTCATTTTTATTTAACCCTTAACATTTTTTTTTAATTTTTGTCATTGTAATTCTTTTTTTTGAGATTTATTTATTTATTTATACAAGAACTGGGGTACAGGCCAGGCGGGAGGGTGAGAGGATTCACCAGAGACAGAATGGGGAACAGAACAGGCAGACTGATGAAATACATTGCTGAGGGGAGCAGTGGGCAAGACAGCAGAGGTCTGCCGCACCATGTGGGACTCTCACCAGTCGGCTGGGATGGCACCGGTGCTACAGAGGCTGCGGACAGCTTCACAGTGCAGTGCTCAACAGCCTGCACCACCAGATCAGGCACTTGCCCCTAACTTTTAATGTTCCTTTACAATTTCTGACTTTGAGTTTCCTTTTTTCTCTAATTTCTTGTGTTGGGAGATGTGGTCATTGATAAGAGATCTTGCTTTCTTTACCAATATATGTATTTAGTGTTAAAAGCATTCCTCTAATTTCTGTTTTAGTGGCATCGTAGATAATTTGATATGCTGTATGTGTTTAAAGTATTTACAAATTTCCCTCTAAATTTAATTTAAATTGACCAAAATTTACTTGGAAAAATGTTACTTTTTATTGTTTTTTCATTTAGTTTACTTATTTTTTAACTAATGTTAGCTTACAACATTGTATATGATTTAGAGGTATAGGATCAATCTTCCCAACACCAAACACTAATAATCCTCCACCATATTATTCTATTTTGCCCCCTCCACTCTGGTCTATACTTCTATCTCCCCCTTCTAGCAGTCAATTTTATAGTCATATTTTTCAGGTTTGTTGTTGTTTTAGTTTTATTTTATTTTATCCTTTTTTTTTTGTTTGTTTGTTTCTCTATATTCCACATACAAGTGATATCACCTGGTCTTTCTCCTTCTGACTTATTTGCCTTAACATAATCCCCTTTAGTTTCACCCATATTTAAACAAATGGCAGTAGTTTATATATTTTATAGCTAACTAGTATTTCATTGTTTATATAGACCATAACTTCCTCATCTACTCATCTGTTTTTGGGCAGTTGTGTTGCTTCCATAGCTTGGCTATTGTAAATAGTACTACAATGAATATAGAAGTGCATATATTCACTCATATTACTGTTTTGCATTCTTCAAGTAGATACCTAGGTGAAAATGCTGGATCATATGGTAGATCTGTTTTTAATATTTTGATAAATCTTCATGTTTTCCATAGGAAGTAGACAAGTTTACATTCCCACACACAACAGTGTGAGAGATTTCATGTTTCCTTCTCATATTCACCAACACTCGATGTTTCTTATCTTTTTGATATGGACTATCCTCATAGATGTGATGCAGTATTTCACTGAAGCCCTGATTTGCATTTTTCTAATTATAACTAATGATAAATTTTTCATTAATTACAAAATCTGTAATTCTTCTTTAGTGACGTACCTGTTTATTCCAGGGACTCATGGATTGTTCAACATCCAAAAATAAATCAACAAATTCACCATATCAACAAAAGACAAAAATCATATATATTTGATATAATATATATATGCTTTATTATTCAATCATGATTTTCCTGTCTCTAATTGTTGCAATTAGACCCTTGTGTGTAATGAAAGTATTGGTGTGGTTAGGTTTAAGTTTACCACCCTGTCCCATTTTGTTTTTAACTCCAATTTCTTGTACTTCCTTTTATTGACATGATTACTTTCTCCCAATAACTTAAATGTTATTGGAATGATTACTTGCTCTCACCAACTTTAATGTCTTCCAAAATTTTTTATAATGACACTATTATATTGTTGATGTTCTTAAGCCTTCTTCTTTTATCTCTTTATGTGACATATAAAGTATTTATACCTAAAATTTATTACTTACATACTTCTTTTTGCTAGCTGCATAATAGTCCATCAAATATACAAATGACATTTTTCATTAGGCATGCATGCAACAATATACATTTAGGTTACTTCTATGACTTGCCTATTATAAATTTGTTGCAATGGTAAGTGCAAATACCTCTTTGACACAGTGATTCTTAGTCCTTAGATGTATGCCTAAAATTTGGATTGCTTGATTATACAATTTCTTTTTTTTAATTTTTTGAGCATCCTTCATAAAAATCCCTTTGCCAATTTACGTGACCACCTTGGGCCTCCTCAGTGGCACAGCTGTTGAACACTGGGTTGCGAAGCTGCCCGCAGCCTCTGTAGCGCCAGTTCGATACCCGGCTCACGGGCGAGGGTCCCACATGACACATAGACCTCTCCTGCCACACCCGCTGCTCCCCTCAGCACTGTATTTCATCAGTCTGCCTATTTTGCTTCCCGCTCTGGCTCTGGTGAAGTCTCTCACCTTCCCGCACTTGCGACTGTACCCAGTGCTTGTATAAATAAATAAATAAATCTTAAAAATAAGAGTTCTCTTTTTGTGACACGGTACATGCTATAACTCGTGGGTTTTTTTATTGCAATCATTTTTATATGTGTGAAGTGATATCTCTGCGATTTTCATTTTCTTCTAATTGTATTGAGCCCCTTTTTCACATACCTGTTGGCCATTTGTTTATATTCTTCAAGGAAAAATATCTAAATAGATCCCAGGCCCATTTTTTTAAAGATTCATTTATTTATAAATACAAGAGTTGGGGTGCAGACCAGAGATGTGGTTGATGAGAGGATTCACCTGAGACGGAGTGGGGAGCAGAACCAGCAGATTGACTGAAATACACTCTTAAGAGGAGCCGCAGGCAAGACAGGAGAGGTCTACTATGCAGTATGTGGGTTAGCTCACTAGCCAGGGATAGAACTCAGGTCCTAGGCATGATAGCACTGAGACTTAACCCCTTGGCCACCAGGGAGGCCCCTTTCAATATCTTTTAAACCAAACACTTCTGTTAAACATAATTTTATTGTGTCTGTCTATTATTCCTTTCTAATTGAAATCCAGACAGTATAAATGACTCTTAAAATTAAAAAAAAAAAATTAAAAAAAAAACTGAGACTCTGTTGTCTTCTGCTAAAGATTATTTTTGGCCAATGACTAAGTTAGGAACACTAGCAATATTATATCATTTTAGTCTTAATAACCATGGTTATTATTTTATATGGTTCAAAGACAAACTTCATTTTCTGTGAAATTTGGTTCTATGTGATTTGGTTTATTCCTTTATTACACTTATTTAGGTTCTCAAAGCCTACTGTGGCAGTTTATTAATCCTGTTGCTTATGAAGAATTAGAAGATATTATGTCCTGTCAGCTCTCATAAACGTTAAAAACACTGCTCAAATTCTCATCACCCTTCTTTTTAAAGATTTTGAACCATAACACACACACTTCTGTTATGTTTGTTTTTCTCCCAGATTTTGAGATTAAATCCCACAGGCAGCATTGCCAAAGATAATTTTATGTTCTGTTTAGCAGCTTTTGTGTTTTAAGCTTTGTAACTGTTTTTTTCTACTTGAAGTGATTAAGAGGATTTGTTCAGCCTGCTAGTCTTCCAATACTAAAAGCAAATTCACAGTTTATGTTCATTTAGTTAAATCAGAATTTGTCTCATCAATATAGGTATTTCTCATAGTCTATAGAAAACAACAAGGTGTTTCCGCAAAACATTAAAAATAGAAGTACCATATTATACAGCAATTTCACTTCTAGGTATCTATATGAAGAACATAAAAACACTAAATAAAAATATATATGGGGCCTCCCTGGTGGTGCAAGAGTTAAGCACAGCACTGGAAAGCTATCCACAGCCTCTGCCGCACAAGTTTATTCCCCAGCCAGCCATTGAGTTACCCACATGACACAGAAGAGCTCTCCTGTCTCACCCACTGCTCCTCTCAGCAGTGTATTTCAGTAGATCTGCCTTTTCTATTTCCCGCTCTGTCTCTGGTGAATCCTCTCACCCCATCCCCGGACACCTCTGGCCTATACCCCAGTTCTTATATGCATGAATAAATAAATATTTCATATACACACACACACACACACACACACACACCCCTCTATGTTCATTACAGCATCATTCATAATAATTAAGACATGGAAACAACCTAGTGCTTATAGATAGATGATTTATATATATATATGTACATTTATAAAATATAACATTACTCAACTATAAAAATACATGCATAATCTTGTCATTTTTGATAAATGGATATAATTTGAGGTTATGCTTATGCCAAGCAATATAAATCAGAAAGATAAAAACTAATACTAGGTGCTTTCCCTCATTATAGTTATAACATTAAAAAAAAAAAAAGATCAAGCCAACTAAACAAACATAACACTCAGACTCTCACATAAAGAAATGGAGGTTAACAGAAGTGAAGGCAGCTATATAACCACCATAACACCACTGCCGCACTGTGGATCATAGAAGGGAAGTGATAGGGAGGGAGGAACTCATAGAGGAGACCCATTGGAGGGTGGTTTTGGGCTATTAGAATTGTCCTGTTTTGTATGGTGTTGTATGATGAATTTGAAGGATAGTGAAACTATAGTTTAAACCTTATGAAGTGTGGGAAACCAATGTTAATTTAATAAAAAAAATTCTCAAAAATAATTGTTTGCCATTTTATTATTTTTAATTTTGTGCCATTTTAATGCATCTAACATTCTCATTCAAAAATATGCTCTGATCTCTATAATGCTAAATAAAGTACATTTATTACTTTTTTAAACTTTCTTCAGAAATTAAGAATATTTCAAAACACCTTTGTCCTTATAAATTTCTCCTATCATCAATTATATACTTCTGGTCATTCTGGTTATGCACTTACTTCTCTCTCTTTTTTCTCATCTTTCTCTCATTAAAATTGTTAAAATTAGTTTGATTGAAGCCAGTTCATGAAAAATGATATTTGAACCAGTATGTCCTTAAGTTGCATAAAAAGTACAGTAAGGCATTTTATCTTTTATAAAGGGAATGAAGAAAACTATCATCTTCTAAGAGTGCAAACATAAAATTTATATTTGATTATCTTAAACTCCAGGACAAAATCTATTAGAGTACAAATTTGTAAAGTATCATATTCAAAATCTTCTACTTACAAAAATACAGCATCATGTAGAGGTAGTGGGAAAATGATACTCACGTTATGCCTTGGAATAATGTCTCTATAAAATAAAAAGAAAAAAAAATGTATTAATTCATGGATCAGTTTTCCAGAAGTTATAACATAATGTTGTTTAAAACTTTGTTTTTTCTTTTTATTTATTTAAAAACCAATAGTAGATACAGACCTTAAATTTATAATTGTGGAACTTTTTCCACAGCAGCATTATTAAAGTCTATATTGCTAAATTTCTTTTTTTTAATTTTAAACAAGACACCCATATGAATTTTATAAATATTTGTAGTTGAGAACACTATTTATAACCAATCTCTATGCAAACAAACAGCATAAGAAATAATTTCAACAATTTAGAAATTGCCTAAAATTAGATACAAATTAAATTAACAAATATTAGGTTCCAAATAGTCATAACTATAAGAGCAGCTTTCCATAACTTTTGTTAAAGTGTACATAAATAAATGGATAAAATTCAGCAAGTCATCAAAAGCAAGGCCTAACAAAAAACAATGTCAAAAATAGAGATCTCGATTATTGTCTTGATTATACCATGACTTGACTTCAGCATAGTGAGTAACCATGTGTAGGATAAATGGTTTTCAGGTTTTTCTGCCCTCCCACCATTAGGATAGGCCTGCCTGATGGGACACCTGCAGTTGTTACATTGTTGTAAGCTAGCTGTGTTGTTTACTTCTGTGGGCCATGGGAGGAGTATTGAGATCCCTGCCAAGAGAAGCAGAAGCAGGAGAAGAGGCAGGAGACAGAAGGAGAGAAAGGAGGCCAGAGTGAACGCTTGCTGGCAGCTTGGAGGTCTCCCAGCCTCCTGACCCCCGCCTGCTGTGTACCTGGTTGCTGCACTACATGTAAAAATCTCAACAAAAGCCTGAGAAAGCCACTGAGGGCTCCAGGACTCTCCTTGACCTGTCTGATCTGCTCAGGTCATAAAGAACCAGCTCAGTGCCCTTCGTGGCACTACACCATGATATTTAATCACATAAAATCAGTAAGCAAAGAATAGGTAAAAAGACCTTTGGATAGTCCCTCACTATGATTCAAAGGATCAAAATTTAACTGTTTATCTTTGCACCTAAGTGTTGATATTCTAAGCAATGGAAATATAACATTTTTATAAATTAGTATATTTATAAATGCAGAGAGAGAGAGAGAGACCACAGTCAACAAACAGAAATGAGTAATTTTGAGTTTTTAGTTGCTGGATAAAATTAGAGTGCAGAATATTAGGATTGCCAACTGATCCCATTTTGAATTAATAGAAAAAAGAAAATAAGCTAAAAAAATAATATTTAACATTGTAGAATTTTGACTACAAAAACATGGAAATAAACTGAATTCCAGAGTAAGAGGAATATTTACTAAATAAACCAATTCAAAACACTTTACTCCCTTGGGCAATTCAGCAAATATTGGCATATATAGTCAGAATATTAAGTTTGATAAAAAAAATAGTGAAATTTTGCTTGCAGACAAAACAGAAAAACAACAGCTAGTCAATATTTTGACAACTTTATTGACCAGTGTGGTGTATTGAACTTTGTAGAATTTCCAGAGAACAGCCATTGAACCTCAAATTTCCTGGCTGCTGCTATTATCCCACAGAATATTTGCTAACTTATTGGCAATGGAAGAGAGAAGCAGTTCCAGGCCAAAGGCGCAAGAAAGATCTGTGCCTGGAAGAAAACCTCACTGCACAGAAGACCTCATAATAAATGAAAGTAACTAAAGAAGTTACTAACAAAAGTTTGTACTAAAAATAACTAAAAGTCCAAGACAAAATTAACTCATGTTTGGATTAAAGTGTTCAACCTCAAATTCTGAGTGCTTGACAACAAGAATATAACATCTCTAGCATAAAATAACTGCAATTCTCTTTCTAGATTTTTTGCACATGTCTCATATATTTTTTGAAATATGACCAAAAAAAAAAAAAACAGGAAATAGAACATTTTTACCAAGACAAAAAGAAGTCAATAGAAGTAAACCTACAGCTAAACCTAATTTGATAGTATATATCTTTAAAATAATTTAAAAATATGCTCTTAAACATGGAGGGAAAAAAAGAGAATATAAAGCAGTATAAGTTCCAACAGAGAAATGGAATATCTCAAAATAGACATTGCAAATGAACATTTTAGAAATGAAAATTGCAATATCAAATATATTAAAATATAAGCACTGAGAAGCATTGATTGAACACAACATAAGAAATGATTAAGTATAAAAAATGGTGCCTACCTGATGGCACAGGGGTTAAAGTCTCAGCACTATCAAGTCATCGCCAGCCACGTGGCATGAGTTTGATCTCCAGCCAGGGAGCTAACTCACAGGGCATGGCAGACCTCTCCTGTCTCGCCCGCTGCTCCCCTCAGCAGTGAATTTCAGTCAATCTGCCTATTCTGTTCCCCGCTCTGTCCCTGGTGAATTCTCTCACGAGCTGCACCTCTGGCCTACATCCCAGTTCTTGAGTACATAAATAAAAAGAAATCTCTTTTTAAAAAGTATACAAAATGCACAACAGGGTTATAAAAGAATCAAAGAACTACCAGTGGCCTACTATACTTACAGTTATTGTCCCAAGAAGAAAACAGAAAAGTGGAAAAGGAAGAAGAAATAATGACAAAGGTTCTTTTACAAAACTGATGAAAAACATCAACTCACTTGTTGCATTGGGCAACACCCACTGACAAAAACACAGGAGTCGTGGAACAGACTGCATAAGGCAGGATGCTGCTTGACAGCAAGATCCTGGCCATTTTTATTGATAGAATAATCATACAGCACCAGCTACATGCGTTAGGAGGGCAAGGAGAAAGGATGGGTGAATCTCAGGAACATCATCTAGGGCTTGAGGGGACATGAGTCTGCTTACCATGTTATCAGCTTGATGACCAAGTGTTGTAATCGAAACTGGACCCCAGACCCCCAGCAATGGACCTAATCTTATCAACAAGGCATTCCACTGATCAGCTTCTGGGGCTCCCCAGGCATTCCTGATCATACCTCATGATGTATGAGTAGGGAGTAAGTTTATACATCCGTCCTCAGCCTCCCAGGCATTCCTGGTCATATCTCGTGATGCATACCCTTCCCAGAGTGATCAAGCTACTGCTCTTGATTGATATGAAAGGCGACTTGTAAGGTTTGGCTCATATGACTGTGACTAAACAGTTCTGACCTTTGAATAGGAATGCACAACTGCGGGTAACCATAATGGTGGCTTAAGAGGCCGTGTAAGTCTAGCAGACCCACACTCACTAATTCTACGTTCATTGTTAACTCTAATAAGGTAAATATAAGGAAAGCCTCATATATTCAAAATACAGACAAACTGCTAATTTCCCAGGCATGATGTGCATTCTTAACATTTATATTTGATATTACCTTAGATTTTTTTATTTAACACAATAAGGTATAAATAAAAACTAAAAATCACAACAATCTTGAAACAAATTAAAGAGCTAAATAAAATGAAGAGATGCAGCATGCTTATATATTGATTCAAATATTAAATTATTGTTTCCCCTACACTGGTTGTATTTACATACAACCTCAGTAAACCTCAGTCAAAATATAACATCAGTCAAAATTGTGGCAGCTTCTTATTTCCCTTTTTTTTTTTTAATTCCAATTTATCTGGGAATAATAACTATTGAATATAACCAAGACAATTCTAGACAAAAGAGAACATTTGAAAGATTTACACTATTATATTTAATGTTTTACTCTGAACATAGAGTAATTGAGAGTATGTATGAATGGAATTAATTAAATCATATTAAAATGGCTCAAAATATCAATAAATATGAAATTCCAGCATTTACAGCAAAATGAAATGAATTTCAGGTAATATTGCAAGGTGGAAATAAAGATAAAGAAAAATATCAGGCAATTTTACATATATAGGTAATATGAGGGGGGGAAGCAGACTAACAAATTAGTATAAAAAATAATGGACATTGATAATTGAACTGAATTTATTAGAGGTGAAAGGGGTGAAATGTGGGAAAAAGAGTAAAGGCAGTATAAGTGATTTTGGTGAATATATTGGTTTGCTTTCTTTCATTTTTCTTTATTCTTCAAAAAATAAAATTTAAGTAAATTTAAAAATAAAAAGTAGTAATCAATTTACAAAATAAATTAAAATATAAAGAATAAATTTGGTGCACTTATAATACTAATTTCTAGATTTAATATAAAGCTATGGTGATGGAGATGTGTGATAATGATGAAAAGGTACATTGACATAACAAAATAGAAGTCTAAATAAACAAACATATCTACATATAAACTATACCTATATTCATAAAATTTATTTTATAGGTGTAAAAAAGGGAATCCAATGGTTCTTTTTGAATAAATGATGCTGGAAATATAATAGATATATATTTTGAAATACAGTTGTCTTCCATAATTCATACCATATTCAAAATATAGCTTAAAAAAACATGCATGAAATGTAGAATCCAACACCATAAATATTTTACATGAAAACATAAAGGAAACTTTATATGTTTTCATGAACAGAAAGTTCTCAGAGAAAAAAAACAAGCAAGAAAAAAAATCAAAAAAAACTAATAATGCAATCTTAATCACCACAAAATCATTTGCACTTATGAAAACATTAAGAGAAAAGTAAAAGAGAAGACAATTACCAGCTGCCCCAGACACTGGACCCCAGTCATGAAGAACCAAGGAATGAAGTCGCTGGCACAGAAGACTTAATGGTGTGGCTCCCAGTACCCACCACCTCCAAACTTCAGCATATCCAGGCCCATAAGTCCTGGTCACCAGATCCCAGCATGGTCAAGCCTCCAGGTGAGGTCCAAGGATAACTGCTGCACCTGACCCCACACACACAAAACCAGCCACACCAGCCATTGGACCCTGGCTTGGAGAACCCTTAAGGTAAAGATTCCAACCACCTGCCAGCCTCCACCATAAGCACACCCAGGCTCAGTCACCATGGTCATTGGACCTAACCTGAAATAGCTTCTGGAGAGATCCCAGAACAACCTCTGACCCCCTCAGCCCCCAATTTCTGTGGCCAACACCCAGGAAACACTCAGAACAATGGAAATGGAGGGCCCATACACAACAGAAGCTCCAATTAAAGAAGGAAAAATCCCAAAAGCAAACGATGGGGCAAAGGAAAGATACAATTGACCAAGAAAGTTCTCTGGGGACTAATACACCACAGAGAGAAAACTAATCTCAAGAACCCAACCACAAAGACATGGAAGAGCTTCCTTTCTATTACATACAGAATTCAAAATTGCCATAATTAAGAAAATCAGAGAAAGGGAATAAACTACAGAAAACAAGTAAAAACAGTTAAGGAATGAAAGAAAACTCAGAAAAACAAATGAATGCTATGAAAAACACAAACAATGAAAAGAAGATTGAAATTGAAATTTTAAATAAGAAAATAAAAGAAACACAGGATGTAAAAAGATCAGTGTAGAAAATGAAAAATTCTGGAGAATGTCAAGGTAGTAGAATAAACCAATGGAAGATTGAATCTGTGAATTTTAAGATGCACATTGGGGAATAATCAAGATAGGCAAAGGAAAAGAGATACAAAAAAAACCAACAACAATAATAATAATAAGACACACTTTGAGACTTACCAGACACCATGAGGAAGAAAAATAAGAATCATGGGTATCCCAGAAAGTGATGAGAGAGAGAAGGGAACTGAAAAACTATTTAAAGAAATAATGTAAGAAAATTATACAAACTTGAAGAAGAAAATGAACATACAAATGCAGGAAGCTGATAGAACACAAATTAAAATATAGAGACCTACAGCCAGAAATAGGTAGTAAAGCTTCCAAGAGTCCAAGACAAAGAAAAAATAATGACGCTGATGATGGTGTAAGAAAGAAATAACATAAATAAGAAATTCAACTAAGCTAACATCAGACTTCTGAAAAAACACTATGAGCAAGACAAGAAAGCAGTAACAAATTCAAAATACCCCAAGATAAAAATTATCAGGCAATAATACTCAATCCTGCAAAGTTCTCCAAGACATGAGGGAGAAATTAGCACTTTCCCAGAAAAACAGAATCTTAGGGAGTTTGTAATCTGTAGACCCACTCTTCAGTAACTATTAAAAAGAGCTTTAATATTTAAATAGGAATGAACACAAAAAACTGAATGAAGATTTTAATAGAACCACAAAACTATGGACAAAATGGCAGAAGACTTTCAAATATCACTTATCATTCAAAATGTTAATTTGATGAATGCACCAATAAAAAAAAATAGATTGCATTTAGATGGATTAGGAAATAGAATCCAAAATTCTCCTGTCTCCAGAAAATCCACCTAAGTCCCAAGGAATTCACATAGACTAAAAGTAAAGGACAAAAGGCTCCCAAAGGAAGATATGGAGAAGCCATACTTGACATAAAATAAATTTCCAACTAAAAAAGATAAAAGACATAAATGAACACTAAATAATGAATAAGGGAAAAATACACAAGGAATACATAGCACTCCTAAATACTTACTCAGCAAATTGAAGAGTAACAAAATCATCAGACAATTACTATGACATCTGAAAACAGACATTGGAGAAAGTACATATGTGGTGGGAGATATCTAAATATCATTTATCAATCAAAATGGCAATGTGCTGAACTCACCAATAAAAGACACACAGTATTTAGATTGATTAGGAAACAGAAATCAAAGTTCTGCTGTCTCACTGATGGATAAATCAATAAGATAGAGAATGAAAAGGACACAATTGCCTTAAACAAAGAATTAAACCACATAAGTTTAATAGACATTTAGTGGGCACTATACCCTTAAATACACATTTTTTTCAAGTGCAGAGTTGACCACATATACTGAGTCACAAGATAAGTATCAACTAATTCATGAAGATTGAAATCATACCAAGTATCTTTTCAAATCATAAATGTATTTAATTAGAAATCAACTACAGAAAGAAAACAAGGAAATCCTCTATTAGATGGTAGATGAACAATGAATGCACAACTGAAAGACCAAATGAGGACACCAAATAATAAATTAAAAATATTTATATATACCTTGAGGCAAAAAACAATAATGACACAATTTTCCAGGACATATGGGACATAACAGAAGTCGTTCTAAAAGGCACATACTTATCTATATAGGCAGAGATTAAAAACAAAACAAAATCAGCATAATCTCTCATTTTAGTGAAATAGAAAAAGAACACAAAGTCAACACCAGGTAGAAGGGTGCAAATTATACAAAAGTGAGCAAAAATAAATGAAATAGAAGTCAAAAGAGATAGTTCAAAAGATCAATGAAAACAAAAGCTGGTTCATTGAAAAAAAAAAAAACAAATAGAAAAACTACAGGTTGGTTCACAAAGCAAAACATTGAGAAAACTCAAATAAATAGAATAAAAAAATGAAAGAGAAGTTACAACAGATAGAGCAGAAATGCAGAAGATAAGAAGGAATTACTATGAACAGGTAAATGGAAACAAGTTCAATAATCTAGATGAGATGGATTGATCCTTAGAATTATAAAATCAACCAGGATGGTTGAACAAACCTATCATAAACAAGGAAATTGAACTGGTAATCAAACTTGCCCCAAAACAAAAATCCAGGATGAAATGGTTTCCCAAGCAAGTTCTACCAAACTTTCAGACATAAACTAATACATATGCTCCTCAAGCTCTTTAAAAAATTAGAGTGGTGGGGGAGGGGTGATGGGAAATGAAAGAGAAGGAATACTTCCAAACACATTTTATTAGGCTATCATTCAGATACCAAAACCTAGAAAAGACTACACAATTTCCATAAAAAACATGGATGCTAAAATCCTCAGTAAAATCTTAGCAAACCAAATCCAATAATACATTAACAGGAATATACATCATGACCAAGCTGGATTCACACCAGTGACACAAAGATAATTTAACACCTAAAAACCAATCAATGTAATTTAACACATCAACAAAAAGACAGAAAAAGCCATATAATCATATTAATAGATGGGGGAAAAGTATTTGGTGAAAGTCGACATATATTTATAATGAATTTTCTTCAAAAAACTGGAGCTAAATCAAACATATCTTAGTATAAAAAAAGTGATGTATGACAAACATAAAGCTAGTGTCATTTCAATTGTGAAAGATTTTCCACTAAGATCCACTATAATACAAGATATCTACATTCATCACTACTCTTCAACATAGTGTCGGAATCCCTAGTTAGAGCAATTAAGCAAGAGGAAGCTATAAAAAGAGTCCAAATCGGGAAAGAAGTAAAATTGTCATTATTTGCACATAACATGATAATATTCAGAGAACCCTTTAAAATCCACAAAAAAAACCCTTAATTAAAACAATAAACCAATTCTTTAAAGTGGTAGGCTACAAAATCAGTACATTAAAAAATCAGTTACCTTCCAATATACAATGAGCTAGAAGAGGGAGTTTAAGAAAACCAGTTCAGTTACAATCACACTGGGGAAAAAAAAAAAAAGATACATAAAGGTAAACCTAATAAGTGAAGTGAAGGACCTATACAGGGCCTCCCTGGTGGTGCAGCGGGTTGAGTGCTGCTCTGTGGAGCTGCTGCAGACTCTGCTGTGTGGGTTCAATTCCCGGCCAGGCAGGGAGAAACTCACATGGCAAGGCAGACCTCTCCTGCCTTGCCCCCTGGTCCCCTCAGCAGTGTCTTCAGTCCTTCTGTGTGTTCTGCTTGCTGCTCTCTCTGGTGATTTTTCTCACCCTCTCGCACCTCTGACCTGTACCACAGTTCTTGTATAAATAAATAAATCCTTTTTAAAAAAAGGACCTATACAAGGAAAACTAAAAGATGTTGTTAAAGTAAATGTAAGAAACTAAAATAAGGTCATGAACTGGAGGTATAAATGTTGTCAAAATGGCTAATTTACACATTCAAATAATTTCAGTGACATCCTTTCCTCAGAGAAATGGAAAAATACTGAAATTCATATATCACAAAAGATGCCAAATAGTCAAAGCTACCCTGGCCAAATAAGAAAATGTACTATAAAGCTATAATAACTAGAAAAACATGGCATTGGAGCCACCAGTTCTACGGAAACACAGAATGATGGAATAGAATCACGAACCAGGAAATAGACCCACACATATGTGAACAGCTAACTATGACAAAGGAGGGAAGACTATGCACTTGAACATGGGAAATTTCTGCAACAAATGGTGTTGGAAAAATTGGACTGCCATATACAAAAGAATGAAACCAGACCACTCACTATGTCACATCATACACAAAAATCAACTCAAAATGGATTTAAAAAACTTGGATATAAGACCAAAAGCCAAAAATACACAGAAGGTCACCTGTAAAATTCTCCAAGATAAACCTCAGATATAGCTTTACAGATTCACCCAAGGACTAAGGAAAATAAAAAAAGAAATATAAACAATTGTGACTACATCAGACAGAAAAGATTCTGCAAAGCAAAAGTCTACAACTAAAATGAAGACACTGCTACTGAATGGGAAAATATTTGTACAGCATACTTCTGACAAGGGGTTGATATAAAAGATCTACAAAGAACTCATACAACTCAACTGAGGAGCTAAATAGACACTTAGCTAAAGAAGACACACAGATGGCCAACAGGCACATGAAAAAAAAAAGTTCATTATCACTTATCATAGGGAAATGCATAGCAAAACAACCTCTCACCTGTGAAAATAACCAATATCAAAAAGACAGGAGCAAGTGCTGGTGAGGGAGTTAAGAAAAAGTAACTCTTTTACACTGCCAGTGGGAATATAGACTGACCCAGACTACATGGAAAACACTGTGAAGGTTTTTCATAAGACAAAAAAATGTATATGCCATACGACACAGCAATCAATCCCATTCCTAGGTATTACTCCCAAAATACAAAAATACTAATTCTAAAAGAAAACTGCACTCTCATATTTATAGCAGCACTATTTATAACAGCCCACCATGGAAACAAAACCTAAAAGCAGATGAGTAGATCAAGAAGGTGTGGTGTGTGTGTATACATAAATACATATACACACATAAATGCACATATACATACACACACACAAATATACACACTCGCATGTATATATACACATACAGAGTAGAAAACTACTAACGATCAAAAGAAATAAAAACCCATGTTATTTGCAGCCACATGGATGGAGCTGGAAGGGATACTAAGTAAAATAAGCCAGGTGGTGGTGTCACTTATATGTGGGGTATAGAAAAATAAAGGGTCAGGCAAAGACAAATTCTAAAATCAACCCTTGAAAACTGAACACTTATATTAAACATTTAGAGGGGAAGAAGTAGTGGTGAAAATAAGGGAGTGGAGGTGAAGAAATGACTGGTATCCAGAATATATTAATGAGTCTAAAAACTCAATAAGATAAACAAATAAACATCTGGCACAAAAACTTGAAAAGACTCCTGCGTACATACATTCACTTGATTTATGACATAAGTACCAAAGTTATCAAATCAGGATGGAAGAAAGATACTGTTGTTTTCAGTGAATACTGCTGAGTACCTAAATATATGTAAGGAATAAATGAAACTTGAAGCCTACTTCACACTGTGAGAAAAAACAAGAGATCATTTATATAATCAACTGAATACTAAGACTATAAGACTTCTAGAACAAATGATAGTAAAAATTTCATGATATTAAATTGCATAAAGAAAACTAACCAATATAAATTTACAAAGTAACAATTGGACTCTATTAAAATTGAAATACTTTGTGGATCTAACACTTAAGAAATGGAAAAGACAAGACAATATCAGGGGTAAATAGTAACAGTACATTCATTTAGACTTGTGTCCAGAAGACATAAATAGTTGCACAAGAAAATAAGAAAGGACAAAAATAATAAAAATGGGTAAAAATCTCAAAAGAAAAATTTTTTGTCAAAAAAGAAACTAAATGACTGAGACTTACTCAACATTATTAATCAACAGAGGGTTATAAATTAAAACCACTAATAAGATGTATTTTTATACACAATAGATTAAGAAATATTAAAGAGAATATGAAAAGATAACTGGAAGTCTCATTTCTGGAGTAAATGTAGGAACTTTGTTTTGAAGGAGATTTACAGGGTGATAGAATGTTTTATATCTTGGTTTTGATGATGGTTTTAATGGGTACTTGCATGTATTCATCTATTAAACTGCACATTTATGATTTGTGCATTCTGCGTATTGTGCAAGTACCTCAATTAAAAAAAAAAAAACGACCTAAAGACCATAAATGTGCTTGTTTATTCTAGAAAGTGAGTCATGAGAGAAATATAAAATAGTATGAGATGATTGTGTGGAAAAGATACAGTATTAGACAAAAATAACTTTTCCATGCCTTCCGACCAAAAAATATTTATGTGCTTAAAATATATTGAAGGAGGGCCTCCCCCGTGGCGCAGCGGTTGAGTGCTGGGTTGCGAAGCTGCCCTCAGCCCCTGCAGCGCTGGTTCGATCCCCGGATGCTCCCTGGTCACCGGAGGAGGGTGCTACATGGCGCGCAGACCTCTCCTGCCGCCCGCTGCTCCCCTCAGCAGTGTACTTCGGTCCTTCTGCCTGCTCTGCTTCCCGCTCTGGCTCTGGTGAATTCTCTCACCCTCCCAAGCTTCTGACTGTACCCAGGGCTTGTATAAATAAATAAATCTTAAAAATAAATAAATAAATAAAATATTTATAAAAAATAAAATATATTGAAGGAAATACAGGTGAAACACTACATGACATACACCTCAGTAACATCTTTAAAGACACACATCTACCCAAAGAAGTGATAGTGAAGAAAAAGATAAACAGCTGTAACTACATCAAATTAAAGAGCTTCTGTACATTAAAAGAGACAGTAACCAAAACAAAGAGAGACCTCACTGATTGGGAGAAAATTTTTGCATACAACACTAATAATAAAGGACTCATAACAAAAATCTACAAAAGCTGATTAGACTCAACAAAAACAAAGTAAATAATCCAGTCAAAAAAATGGGCAGAAGAGCTAAAAGAAACTTCTCCAAAGAGGAAATGTAAATGGCCAACAGACATGAAAAAAAGTCCAACATCACTTGTAATCAGGGAAATGCAAAACAAAACTACAATGAGACACCATCTTACACCAGTGAGAATGGACAATATTTAAAAAACTAGCAACAACAAATGTTGGTGAGGATGTGGAGAAAAAAGAACTCTCCTGCACTGCTGGTGGGAGTGCAAACTGGTCCAACCACTATGGAGAACTGTCAGGAGGTTCCTCAACCTGCTAAAGATGGAGCTTCCATATAATCCAGCAATCTCACTCCTAGGCATTTACCCAAAGGACACAGAAACATTTATTCAAAAGGACACCATCACCCCGATGTTTATTGCAGCACTATATACAATAAGTAAGCTATGGAAACAACCCATATGCCCAAAAATAGATGATTGGATCAAGGTGTGGCACATATACAAAATGGAATATTACTCAGCTATCAAAAAAAATAAACTCATGCCATTTGCAGCAACATGGATGGAACTGGAAGGGATCATGCTCAATGAAATAAGCCAGAAAGAAAAAGAAAAATACCAGATGGTCTCACTCATAGCAGGAATTTAGAAACTCTAAATAAGGGATCAGGAAAAAGACTACGTATAATAAATTAAAAATAAAAATCAAGTGCTCCCCTGGTGGCGCAGGCATTTGAGAGCTGGGCTGCGAAGCTGCCCGCAGCCTCTGCAGCGTTGGTTCGATCCCTGGCCACCGGCAAGGGTCCCACATGGCAGGCAGACCTCTCCTGCCATGCCTGCTGCTCCCCTCAGCCGTGTATTTCGTCGGTCTGCCTGTTCTGTTCCCCGCTCTGGCTCTGGTGAATTCTCTCACCCTCCCACGTTTCTGACTGTACCCAGTGCTTGTATAAATAAATAAATAAATATTTAAAAAAAATCAAAATCAACAGGCAACTGTAAGCCAGAGACACACTACAGGGGGGGAGAGGGATGAAGGGAGTAGGATCAAAACAAGAGGGGGTGGGAATTTTATGGAGACGATAATCAAGATGAAAATGCATACATTGTGCAAAAATGAAAAATGATGTAAAAATATATAAAATAAACTTAAAAAATATTTATGTGCTAATTCACATAACTTGTGAATATGTCACCTAAATCCTCTATCTTTAATTTGTCAGAGGTACTTTCAATAACAGGACAACTGACTCCAAGTGTCCCATAATTGCTCACTTACTTTCAGAATCAGGGTTAGACTAAAAAATTATCTAGATTAAGCCAGATATGTAAAGGGATAGGATATCATGTAAATGGCTTCTGAAAAGAATACAATCAACACTTTTAGAACCTTGACTCCTAAATTTAATTGCCAATATCCCTGATGAAAAAAGAAATAAATGAAACAACTCAGTGTTTCTGATTGTTCTCTCCAAGGGCATGTATTTGTTTGCAGCAACAGTGATAACCAACGTTAACATGGATGGTCCCACCACTGCAGGGATAGCTAGCAATTTGACAGTCACTGTCTCAAGACATTGTATTAATACTTTCTCCATAAGTAGTCAAGTTTTATAAATTGTAAGAAACTTTTTACACATAACCGAGACAGGGTAAAAAGCCTGCTGGCACATTATCAAGATTATTAAGTGCAAACCATAATTGTTCATCACTGGTGTTAAGTTTATATGAACAGAGAATGACTGGAACTTTCTGCTATCCTTGATCAAATAGTTGAAGACACTGTTAAAAGCATTGTTGCCTGAGAAAAGTCATAGAATTCTCTTGCTCAGGTTGTACTCAATAACAGAAGTACTTTAGATTATGTGCTAGCAGAACATGAATGAATATGCACTGTAGCTAACACTACTTGTACTTGGAATAATACCTCAAGAGAAGAATTAGCCAAAATGCTCATTGGCCACATAAATTAAGAAAAACTGTTCCTCTATATAATTTGTTTTGTTGATTACCAGGCAACATTAGTGCATAGCTTAGAAAAATCCTTCAGGCTTAATTCCTGCTGTTATCACTTGTCCTTATTGTAATTTTATTGATTAAACTCGTGTTCTACTATACCTATAGCTTGTCACTGTGTCAGAAATTGACTTGCCAGGTCTCTATGAAGTCCCTGTATCTAGAATTGTTAAAATAGAGACTTCCTACTGAGAACAGGAGACTGGGCTTCCCCTCCTTTTTTTTTTTTTTTTTTTTTTTGAAGATGTCTTTATTTTTATTCAAGAGCCAGGGTACAGGTCAGAGGCGCGGGAGGGTGAGAGGACCCACCAGAGACAGAGTGGGGAACAGAACAGGCAGACTGACTGAAATACGCTGCTGAGGGGAGCAGTCTGCACGCCATGTGGGATTCTCACCGGCCGGCCGGGATCCAACCTGCACTGCAGAGGCTGCGGACAGCTTCACAGTGCTGCATTCAACCCGCTGCGCCACCAGGGAGGCCCTGGACTTCCCTTTTGGTAAAGGGAAGCAATGGGTACTAGATTGAACTGGAACAGAAAAGTCATTCTGATTCTAGCAATAATTAGACTGATCATTAAAAAGGCTTTGACGTTTTATGATAAACAGGGAGAAATGTGAAAACTACTATGACTCAGAAAATGCGTTCTCTAACTGCCATGTTGAGAAGTCTCTGTGACTTACCAGAGCAACATGTCTCAGCAATTAAAGACGTCCGTATGTTGAGTACATTTAATATTGTATGCTTATCTTATGCCTGGCACTTGTCACTGAAAATTAATATTCAAAGAATTAACAAAATAATAAATTTCATATCTATTAAGGAAAATGCATTAAAACCATAATCATAATTCAATAGTGTAAACACAAGTAAAGGAAAATGTAGAATTCACATATGAAAATGCTATAAATCCATAAATTTTTATGACGTGGGAACCCATGTCATTTTTTAATTTATGTGTATGTGTGTGAATATATGTGTATATATATATATATATAATTGTTCATTTTTGTACAATGCATGCTTGTATACTTTCTCCTTTCAGGAGTATAGGTGTATTACCCATAAAATTCACATCAACAATTCATCTGTGTACCATCACCATAGTCCCCTGTGCTCATCCCTCCTGTTTTGATTCCTCTCCCTGTCCCTCCATTGCAGAATATCTCTGATTTATAGTTGCCTGTTAATCTTGTTTATTATTTATTATTATTGTTATTTTATTTCTTCCTGATTCCTTATTTGGTTTCCCTATATTCCTCCTATAAGTGAAACCATCTGATATTTTTCTTTTTTCTTCTGACTTATTTCGCTGAGCATAATACCTCCCAGCTGCATCCATGCTACTGTGTATGGCAGCAACGTGGATCTCTTTTATTTTTAAGATTTATTTACTTATGCATACAAGAACTGGGGTACAGGTCAGATGGGTGGGGGGTAAGAGGATTCACCAGAGACAGAGTGGGGAGCAGAACAGGCAGATTGACTGAAATACACTGCTGAGGGCAGCAGCAGGTGAGACAGGAGAGGACTACTGCACTGTATGGGTCACCTCCCTGTCCAGGGATGGAACTTGTGCTGCAGTAGCTACAGACAGCCTCATAGTGCTGTGTCCCAAACTCTTGTGCCACCAGGGAGGCCCAACATGGATCTCTTTTGATTGTTGAATAGTATTCCATCATGCATACATACATCTTCTTGATCTAGTCATCTCTTTTGGGGCATTGAGGTTATTGCCATATCTTCACTATTGTAAATAGTGCTGCAATAAATATAAGAGTACAGGTATATTTTTGAATTAATATTTTTGTGTCCTTTAAGTAGATTTCTAGGAGTGGATTTGCTAGGTCAGATGGTATCTCCATGTTTAGTAGTTTGAGGAACCTGCACACAGTTTTCCATGGTGGTTGGGCTAGTTTTGCACTCCCACCAGCAGTGTAGAAGAGTTGATGCAGAAACTCATATCTTATCAATAAAATGTATTACAATATATTTTACATGATAAAGCAAGTTATAGAAGTTTATGATACCATTTCGTATAAGTATGTATAATTTAAATACACAAACTATATGTGGTTTTAAGACACTAATAATGTGATTCCTCTGGTGAAGCCTGAGAGTGTTCTTACAATATGAAACAATTTCATTGTTTTAATAAATTCCTTTATAGTCATACCCTTCATGCAGTATTTTTATTTATTTATTTATTCATTCATTTATTTATCTATTTATACAAGCACTGGGTATAGTCAGAAGCACGGGAGGGTGAGAGAATCACCAGAGCCAGAGCGGGGAGCAGAGCAGGCAGAAGGACTGAGGTACACTGCTGAGGGGAACAGCGGGAGGCAGGAGAGGTCTGCGCGCCATGTGGGACCCTTTTCCGGTGGCTGGGGATCAATCAAAAAGGCGCTGCAGAGGCTGCGGGCAGCTTTGCAACCCAGCGCTCAACCGCTGTGCCACTGTATGAGGCCCGCTTCATACAGTATTAATGACACTTTTAAAAGACCATTTTTAACTAATGGAAGATAATGTGAGAGTCATGTAACACCTTTCAGTGAAACAGTATCTTTGAATTCAAAAATCTATTGGGTTGTGTTCTAAAATTTCTGGAATCTACTTCTGCTCAGTTATGTTTATTATAATTCTTGTCACACAAGACCAACCACAAACTGGGAAGACTGAATGTGTTTTGTTTGTTTGTTTGTTTCTTTTTTTTCTGTATAAAATAAAGCATCGATAGAAGAAATATTTGACTAGTTCTAGGACTTTTACTTCTATATTTTCACTTCAGTATTTCCTTTAAAATAATTAAATAAAAAGTAAAGACCACTTCTAATTTTAATAATAGCCTAAATATACAAGCACACATATACAAAGCCACCAGGATCCCAATACATACATACACATTTAAAAACATGAACATAAATGATATCTGAAAGTTTTAAAATCAATTTGCTTGTAATGGGGCTCTGATTATGATGATATTATATATTTTTATTTTACTTATTAATTTCTCTAAAATTAATTCAAGGCACTCAGAAATATTTATGATATTTAAATAGGGCTCACAGATTTCAAAATACTCCAGCAAGAATGAAGAAGTTCCACTGGAATTCGACTCATTCCCCACATTCTGAAAAAGTGATAACACTATGATAACTTCGCTGTTCCATAATTCCTCAGCTGCATTAATTTACTAGCACTGCCTTAAAGAGTACCACAAACTGAGTGATTTAGGAAGAGAAATTTATTGTCTCACAGTTTTGGAAACTAGAAGTGAAAAATTAGGATTGGGCTGAATTCTTCTGAGAATTGGGATGCTAAATCTACACCTCTTCCAAAGTTTTTGGTAGTTTTCTGACAAACTTTTGTTTCACTTGGTTTACAGAAGCATAAGCGCAATCTCTGCCTTCTTGTTCACGGGGCATTCTCCCTGCATCTGTGTCTATGTCCAACTTCCCTTCTCCCTTTGGTTTGAACAGGGAGAATGCCCTGTGAATATGAAGGTAACACAAAGAATATAATATGTAGAATACAATATTTTAATATATTGATGACAGATACTAAAGTAGATAAAGAAATGGAAAAAGACATCCCATGCTCATTTATTGGAATGAATAATAATAAAATGTTATACTATCCAAAATGATCTACAGATTCCATGCAATACTTATCAAAATATTTGTAATATTCTTCACAGATATAGAGAAAAAATGCTATATTACAAGAAACCCTGAATTCAAATTCTAAAGTCCCTCAATAGCCAAAGCAATTTTGAGCACAAGAACCAAGTTTGGGGCACCATATTTTCAAATATGAAAATCCATACAGCATTGTTAGTATAATCAAAAGTACAGAAATGACATAAAGACAGATATTCAACGTTAATTCAGACACCCATCAAGTGATCGCTGAGTAGAGTGTCATCAACACAAAGGGGAAAGAGTAATCTCAAAGAAATGGTGGTGAAAAACTGAATATCAAAGTGAAAAATAATATAAAATTCACACTTCACCTCACAATATATGTAAAATATGTAAAAATCAACTCAAAATTAATTAAATGCTTTAATTTAAAATCTGAAACCACAAAACCATTAGAAGAAAATATAAGGGAAAATGTTGGCATTTATACTGCCAATAATTGCTTAGATTTGACACCAAAACCATAAGCAACAGAAGAAAAACAGACAAGTGGGATTAAATCAATCTATAAATGCTTCTGAACAGAAAGGCAAATAATTAGTGCAGTAAAAAGGAAACTTACAGAATGAGAAATATTTGTGAACTATATACCTGATAAAGCGCTGAAATCCAAAATAATAAAAAAAAACCTCTGAAATTCAATTGCATAAAAATAAGTGGTGTGATTAAAAATAAACCTGATTAGAACTTTCTCAATGAAAACATGCTAAATCTAAGCCTAAATAGAGTGACAGTCAGCAATATACATTGCTCCTGTTTCACTCCTTTTCACAAGAACAGCAACATGTTTTTAGTTCATGGACTAGACACCATAGTGAAAACAATAAAACATGGGGGTAAGGTTGAAGCACGACTCTAGATAATGGAGAGCAGATACACTGCATTAGAAGGAGCCAAGTGACAAGAAAACAATATTTTGACAGTGCAAAGTTTCATCACAAATTATGGGAGAAATGGGAGAGATGCCCAGAAATCCTGATGGAATAAGCCATGTTGGGAATATATCCCTTTATAACCAGTCAGATTAAATAACTCATATGTCTCACCTTGACTCATATCTAGAATCTCTTAATTATCCACACAACTGTACTTTAAAGCTGGGTGGATAAAATCTCTTGGTGTTGGTGAACTAGAAGGAAGTAAGTCAGAGCTGCAAACACAGCCATGACAGGGGGTGTAGCTATATCATCATAGATGGTTGACAAACGGAAAATGTCAGGTCTCTGGGGACATGCATTTCTCGAGGACTTCTGTGAACTCTTTCACAGAATAGGAGTTGAATCATGTTCCAGAAGCTGAGTGATGGGGCTAAACATTGAAACCCACTGAAATTTGCAGGCATAGCATGGGAGAATGAACGCCTCCCAACCACCCCTCGAAGAACAAAATTAACCACTGTGTCTGCATAAATTAGCTCTGAAGAAGGTCCAGTAGGGAGGGTAGACTTGCAGCAGTGAATGATCAAACACAGGAAGGTTCAGGACCTTGTGTGAACACAAGTCTCAGGGTTTGCATTAGCTCCTCCATAGAAGAGAATACGTACTGTCTATGTCAAGCCTGAGTGACACTAAAACTCAGCAATTTAAGCAGGTGTTACTGTGATAAATTGATCCCTTTCATTAACTCCTTGATGATCCACAGTTGTCTGTTTTGAGTGAGCGCTTTCACTGGCTAAATATACCTGTAACTGGGTCGAGAGGAGAGATCTGGGTCCAATGATTTTGTGTGCAAACCAAGAATGAGTTTAGTCACAGGGTAGAGGAGACAGTGAGAGATTTTAGGCCAAGTTTTGCCTTTCCCCATCAAGATCATGACTACAAGAAAAACCACAGTTTGTACTCTCCATCCATACATACGCAAAATCCTGAAAAACCAAACAGCATCCATTAACACACAAAATTCTGAAAAACAAATTAGAACTGTAAAACTAGAACCGCAGTGCCACCTACTGGCAAAAAAAGCAAATGCCAAAATGGTAAAATCCTGTGTTGAAATAAAAGAGAAAGATAAATCTTCATAAATCAAACTTAACCACACAGAACTGGGAATATCATGGACAGTAAAGTTAAAATAATTATTATGAAATAAAGCAATTAGATATACAAAATAAACTTTAAAACAGTATGAAGCATTAATGAAATAGGGAAGGTAAAACAGTTGCAGAGGAACTTCAGTAGTAATTCAAGCTATTGATAAAAAGAAGGTGCAAACAGAAATGTTGGAAATGAAAAACACAAAGAAAGAAATAAACTTTCATGGAAGGCATAACAATTTGGATAAATTTCACAGAGGAAAGAATCAACCAAATTGAAGATAAATTCCAATAATGATGCACATGAAGGAGGACTGAGAAAGAAGATTTAGGAAAAATAAAGAAACACTATGAGAATTACCAGGTTACCACTAAAAGAGGAAATATAAAGATAGTGGATAAATGCAAAGGTGAATAAAGATAAAAGGGAACAGAAAGATTTTTCAAAGAAATAAAACCAAAGAAAGAACTTCCCACATTTAAGTATGAACCACAGAAGTCCAGAAAATTGATAGAACACCTAAATTTCTAAATACAAAACACATATACCAAGATTCCACATTTTAAAAGATCAAAAATCAGTGATAAATGAAAACATTAAATGCTACTGGGAAAGTAGGAATATGTAACATACAAAGGCACCCAAATCACACTAGCATTACATTTCTTGGCAGAAACACCACAGACTAGGGGAAGTGGAATGACATATTCACAAAACTAAAGGATAAAAAACACCAGTCAAGAATATTCTACCCAGGGCCTCCCCTGGTGGCTCAGCGGTTGAGCACTGGGCTGTGAAGCTGCCCGCAGCCTCTGCAGCACGGATTGGATCCCCAGCAGCTGGCGAGGGTCCCACATGGCGCAACAGACCTCATCTGCAGCACCCCCTGCTCCCCTCTGCAGTGTATTTTGTCAGTCTGCCTGTTCTGTTCCCCGCTCTGGCTCTGGTGAATTCTCTCACCCTCATGTGCTTCTGACTATACCCAGTGCTTGTATATAATAAATAAATAAATCTTTAAAAAAAAAAAAAAAGAAAGAATACTCTACCCGGGGCCTGCCTGGTGGTGCAGGCTGTTGAGCACAGTGTTGTGAAACTGTCCATAGCCTCTGCAGTGCCGGTTTGATCCCCACTGGCCGCGGAGCAACCCACATGGCCTGGCAGACCATTCCTGTCTCTCCTGCTGCTCCCAGCAGTGTATTTCAGCCAGTCTGCCTGTTCCGTTCCCCACTCTGTCTCTGGTGAATCCTCTCACCCTCCCGTGCATCTGGCCGGTACCCAAGTATAAATAAATAAATCTTAAAAAAAAATAAAAAAGAATACCATGCAAAACTACCATTAACTATATGGCAAAGTAAAGTCTTTCCCATATAAACAAAGTTAATAGAGTTTGTTGCCACCAGACCTACTCTAAAAGAAATATTAAAGGCATTCTACCTGACAAGAAAAAAAAAAGTACAAAAATCTCTTAAAAATTTTGATAACGGTGATAAAGGTCAGAATCAGAAATGTTAACATGAAAAACAATATGACAATAATTAAATATTAAAGGGGAAGACATAATGATTTAGTCAGCGAAAATAATCAGCACACTTAAAAAGATACAGAAAGTCTGATATAGCTCATAGATTAACCACAAAAGTGTGGCATAGAAAACAAAATACAAAATCCAGAATGGCAGTAATTAAGGCCCTTATATCAATAACCAGTATAAATATGAATGGTATGAACTCACTGCTCAAAAGACATAGTGTGACTAAATGGATAGAAAGCAAGACTTAGCTATTGTATGTAGACAAAAGATTCACATCAAATATAGAGACAAACATAGGCTGACAGTGAAAGACTGGAGTAAGGTATTGCCAGCCAAAAACCAGAAAAAAATGCAATAATAATTTTGTATGTGCTAATTAGGCTTTCATCCCAAAAAGGTAATATGTCACAAATGCTAACATTACATAATGATCAAGAGATCAATCCAAGAAGATATAACTGTCATAAATATATACACACTGTATACAGGTCACCTAAATATATATATAAAGCAATTATTAACAGACCTGAAGGTTGAAATTTTCAGCAGTACAGTAATACTAGGGGATCTCAACATACCACTTGCATCAGTGGATAGATCATCATGGATGATTATTTCAATTAATAATGAAATAATGACCTTAAATGAGATAATTGATCAGATGGACTTAATGGACATTTATTGAAATTTCCTTTTCAAAAGAATAAAAAATGCACACCTTTTCTCAAGTGCACATGGGGAATTATCAAGGATAGATCATGTGTTGGTGCTGTAGGTGGTGCTACCCATGCTGTCTCTTGACAAGGCCGGGGCATTGGGTGAGACTCCCGAGAAGAGTGGAGTTCTGCACTTCCCAGAAGATCTGAATAAGGGATTTTCCACAGCAAAGCCTACTAATACCCTTTTGTTTGTTCTTGGTTAATGCAAAAGTAAGTTAGTTATAAATTGGCTGGTGAAAACCTAATTCAGACCTATGCGTTAATTGACCTGTTGTTCTTATGCTTGAACTATTACAAAAGAAAGTAAAATTGCTAAGGTATAGTTAGTAAAGAAATGTTTTGGTCCTGAGAACTATGGAGAACAAGCTGCCCTGAACCAGCTGTGCTTGGAAACCATAGCTTAACCCAGGGTGTACGTGTTTGCGGCAGCAGTACATTTCCTGGTGTATGCAAAGGTCAATTGTTTGCAGGCTGTGTGGAGCTTAGGTATTTCTAGTTAAGAGTTAGACTTCTGTAGGATTAAAATAGACTTGATGAGTTACTTTAGGCCACTTTGAAGTAATTAATAAATTAGCTAGATTATTTGTGTGCTAGGGAGATAGGTTGATTTTAGTAACAGAATATAGGATAGGACTTTCAATCCCACTCCAAAATTAGGAAAGTTTAATAGGATGATTAATTGTTACTGAATATTGTGCTGTCTTAAATAACTGATCATGCTGGGAAAGTTGTACCAAGAAAACTAATTGTCCCTCATGTTTTTCTTAAGGTGATCAAAGAAGTGCCCTTTTGGTATGAGACCAAGAGGGTCTCTATATGTTCATGAGAAAATATGTAATGGGCCTTCTCGGTGGCGCAGCAGTTGAGCGCTGGGTTGCGAAGCTGCCCGCGGCCTCTGAGGCATTGGTTCGATCCCCGGCTGCTCCCCGGCCACTGGAGGAGGGTCCCACATGGCGCGCAGACCTCTCCTGCCACCTGCTGCTCCCCTCAGCAGTGTACTTCGGTCCTTCTGCCTGCTCTGCTCCCCGCCCTGGTGAATTCTCTCACCCTCCCACACTTCTGACTATACTCAGTGCTTGTATAAATAAATAAATAAATAAATAAATAAATAAATAAATAAATAAATAAATAAATAAAAATATAATGATTGTCTTTGTTTTGCTTCAATGTTTATGATGATGTAATCTCACTGCTTGCCTGAATGTATCAATAAAGACCGGTTGAGACCCTCAGCAAGAGATACTTGCACCTCATCAAGTATCAGTGTCTCCTCACTACCTCATCTACCTCATCTCTTCCCTCCCCTCAGCCCTCAGTTTCCACGACATCGTCCTCTCCTTTCAGGGACTCCAGACAGGACATTCTGCTGGAGTGGGTCTCCAGCATGTTGGGATGCAAAATAAGCTTTAATAAATACATGAAGATTTCAATCATATCAAGCATTAAGCATACTTCATAATATAATGTTATGAAGCCATAAGCCACAAAAAGAAGCATGGAAAGCTCTCATGCATGTAGAGACTTAATAACGTGTACCTGAAGAATCATTGAGTAAATGAAGTAATTAAAGGTGGAATAAAAAATTACCTGGAGACAAACCAAAGTGAAGAAACAAACTCTCAAAATCTATGGAAAGCAGCAAAGAAGTATTAACAGGGAAGCTCATAACAACACAAGCCTACATCCATGAACAAGAAAAGTTTCAAATAAATTATCTAATCTCACATCTGAAGGTACCAAAATAAAAGTCAGTAAATATAAGGAAATCATAAAAAGTACACATGAAATAAATTTAATAAAAACCAAGAAGATGATACAAAAGATGGGAGAAATGAAAAGATGGTTCTTTGAAGTGATATACTAAACAGATAAGCCCTCATCTACCCTAAGAAAAAAGAAAAATATAGGAAAATGAATAAGCAATAAAAGAAGCTTAATTATTACATATACAGCAAAAACTACAAAAGACTAGTAGTCTACTATGAACATCTGTATGCTAGCAAGTTGGACACTTAAAGAAATGGACAATTTTTTTTGGAATCTTACAACCTTCCTAGAATGACCCAGGGAAAAAAATGGATGTATTCTAGACCAATAGCAAGTATAGAAATTAAAACAGTAGACAAAGTGTTCTTAAGAGCAAAAGATCAGGACCAGATGACTTGACTAATGAAAGAAAAGCTAGAACGTTCAAAGAAAAGCTAGAACCTCTCTTTCTCAAATTTAAAAAAAAAAAAAAATGAAGAGGGAAAATGGTCCCAAACACTTTTTAGTACGCCAACATTATCCTGATCCCAAGAAGAAAGAAGAATGGAACAATATCAGAAAACTGACAAACAGGGATTTAAAAGTTCTCAAAAGAAACTTGGGAAATTGAATCCAAGAATATGTTTGTTAATCATTCATCATAATCAAGAGGAATTCATTCCAAGAATGCTAGGATAGTTCAGCATATACTAACGAAAAAATGTAATACAACGTATCAACAGATACAGAAAGACATTTGTCAATATCCACTTACGATAAAATAAAATTGAATAAAATGGAAATGGAAGAAATAACATAATAAGATCCATATATGACAAATCCACAACTAACAGCATATTCCATTGTGAAAAACTGAAAACTGTTCCCATAAAATCAAGATGAACACAAGGATGTTGACTCTCACCATATTGTTCAACAGATTGGAACTCTTAGAACAATTAGGAAAAAAAAATGAAAAGAATGCAAATTGGAAAAGAAGTCAAATTATCACTATTTGTAGATGACCTGCTAATATATACAGGACTCCTTAAAGTCTCCATTGTGACAGTACTAGAAATAATAAATGAATTCAGTAAAGTGGCAGCAAACAAAACGATATAAAAAATAATCTTTTGTATTTCCTATATACAATGAATTAGAAAGAAGAGAAATTAAGCAAATTAAGAGATTGGGCCTCCCCTGGTGGTGCAGGTGGTTGAGCATAGTGCTGTGGAGCTGTCTGCAGCCTCTGCAGAAAGTAGTAGTGGTTTGATCCCGGCCAGCAGGCAAGGGTCCCACATGGCACGGCTGACCTCTTCTGTCCTGCCTGCTGCTCCCCTCAGCACTGTATTTCGTCAGTCTGCCTATTCTGTTCCTGCTCTGTCTTTGGTGAATCCTGTCACCCTCCCGCACATCGGGTCTGTACCCCAGTTCTTGTATAAGAAAATAAATAAATCTTTAAAAAAAAAGAGAGAATTAAGAAAAAATACCTGGAGTAAGGTTAACAAAGGAGGTAAACTATTTAAAAATTGAAAACTTTAAGATATCATTAAAAGAAAAATAAAACACAAAGTAAAGATAGTCTTTGTTCATGGATTAGAAGAGTAAACAGTATTAAAATAGTCATATTGCTAAAGCAAGCCACAGATTCAGTGAAATCCCTGTCAAAATCCCAGTGAATTCTTCAAGAAAATAGAACAAAACAATTCTAAAATGTGTATATAAAAACTCTGAAGAGCCAAAGCAAGCCTAAAGGTGAGGGGGTGGAGGAAGGAGGGAGTAAAATATTTTGCTCCTGACTTTAAACTACAACAAATGTTATAATAATCTAACAGATTGGTATTGTTACAAAAACATAAATGCAGACCAATATGATACAAATGACAGCCCAGAAATAAACATAAAAATAATGGAGTTAGTCTAAGACAAAGGAGCTAAGACTAAACAACGAAGAAAGGAAAGACTCTTTAACAAATGGTGATGAGAAACCTGGACAGCCACTTAGGGAAAAAAAAAAAAAAAAACAGCAACAAAAAACAAAACTAGACCATTATTTAACATAACCATTTAACATAACCATTTAAATAACCATTATTTAACAAAAATTAAGTCAAAATGAACTAAAGAGGGCCTCCCCAGTGGCGCAGTGGTTGAGCGCTGGTTTTCGAAGCTGCCTGCAGCCTCTGCAGCGCTGGTTCGATCCCCAGCTGCTCCCCGGCCACCGGAGGAGGGTCCCGCATGGCACGCAGACCTCTCCTGCCGCCCGCTGCTCCCCTCAGCAGTGTACTTCGGTCCTTCTGCCTGCTCTGCTCCCTGCTCTGGCTCTGGTGAATTCTCTCACCCTCCCGCGCTTCTGACTGTACCCAGTGCTTGTATAAATAAATAAATCTTAAAAAAAAAATGGGCTAAAGACTTGAATATATAAATATATAAAAATAAAACCTGAAACCATAAAATACATAGAAGAAAGCAGATGATGCTTTCCTGAACAGTGACTATAGAGACTTCTTTAGACTCAGCTCCAAGAAAAGAAACAAGAACCAGCATAAGTAAATGGGATATTATCCAACTAAAAAAGGTTTTGTACAATGAAAGAAAACACCACAAAAAACAAAAGTCATCCTACTGACTGAGAGAAGAACCTTTGTTTATTAGACATCTAACCAGTAATTAGTATCTAAAATTATATAAAAAGTCATACAACTAAACAACAAAAGCAACCCAATAAAAATATGGGTGAATTGAATAGACACTTCTCAAAAGATATTCAAATGACCAATAGACAATATAAAATGCTCAACCTCATTTACTGTTACAGAAACACAAATCTAAAGTACAATGAAACACAAATCTAAAGTACAATTGTGTGAATATCCTATATCAAAAGACTGGAAACAGCATGTGGTCATGAGTATAGAGTGAAAGGAGCTCTCCTTCACTGCTGAATATAAATTGGTGTAACTTCTATAGAAAATGGTATGGAGATTCCTTTAAAATAATGAGAATACTATATGACCCAGGAATACAATTTCTATGTATTTATTAGAAGAATATGAAAGCACTAATTTGAAAAGATATGAGCACCCCTATGTTTACACCAGTATCAGTCACAAAAGCAAGACATGGAAACAGTTTAAATGCTCATCAGTAGATGAATGATTAAAAATGTTGTGCTATACAATCAATGGAATACTACTTAGCTGTTAAAAATAAATGTTGCCTCTTCTGATAACAAGGATAGAAACTGTGACAATTTTGCTGAGCAAAATAAGCCCAAAAGTGAAATATAGTTGCTTAGTATTTTCTCTTATATGTATAATGTAATAACCAAGGGAAACAAAAACATCATAACAAAAAATGACTCAATGACAATTTTGGTAGTTACTAGAAGGAAGGGGAGGAAGAGAAGGAAGAGAGTCATCAGATAGTGGGGATGGCACTAGTACATTGGTGATGGGTGAGGGGAGGCTTCTTCAGATATACAGGTAAAGAGATAACTCCAGAATTTATATAGTAATGCAATCAATGGTACCCCTATAAAATTTTATTTTAAAAAAATTCCTTAAAATGAAACTTTGAAATGCTAAAGCATCAAAACTATATCTTTATAATACTAAAGAAAGAAAGGAAAAAAGAAAACAAGTAAGAGACAATCAAGAAAACTTCACAATTCAGGCTTATAATTTAAGCAAAAATATCCTTTAAGATCAATGTGTAATAAAGATAGTTTTCATTATTTTAAAATTTTGAGGCTGCCACCACTCAAATTTCAAGATATGCTAAAGGAGATTTCTCGGGCTCATGGGAAATAATACTAGAAAAAAAACACTGATATTAAAAAGCTAATGAGGGGCCTCCCTGGTGGCCCCAGGGGTTAAGACTCAGCACAATGAAGCTATCTGCAGCCACTGCAACATGAGTTCAATTCCTGGTCAGGGAGCTAACCCACATGGTGCAGCAGACCTCCTCTGTCTCGTCCAGTGCTCCCCTCAGCAGTGTCTTTCAGTCAATCTGCCTGTTCTCCCCACTCTATCTCTGGTGAATCCTCTCACCACCACCCCGCACACCTCTGACCTATACCCCTTTTCTTGGATACATAAATAAATCTTTTTTAAAAAATCCCATAACAAATAATGAGAGACTATTTTTAATCAATTTATATGAACAAATTGTACCACCTTAATGAGATTTTTTATAATTCCTGGAAAACACAACTTACTACTATGATGCAAAATAAACATAAAGTGTGATTATTTCTAGTTCTAGTAAAGAAATTGAAAGAAACCTTCCCACAAAAATAGTTCAACCCAGTGATTTCACTGGTTCATTCTGTTGACCATTTTTTAAAAAAAAATAGCACCAATCTTTCCCAAGCTTGCAGAAAACAGTTACAGAAGAACACTTCTCACCTTGTTTTATGAGGCCAGCATAAAACTGACAACAAATGCTGTCAAATATATTACACAAAAGAAAGTTCCACACTAATGTCACTCACAAACATAGACAATGTCATTTACCAAAAAAATGGAAATGAATTAAGGCCGTATGATGAGATTGGGGTCAATCCTGGCAACACAATACTCATTGCTATTTTCAAAGCATCAATGCAATTCTTCATATTCACATTATTAAATTTTGGACAAAAAAAAATCCCAGTTATAATTTCAATAGATTGAAAAAAAGTATTTGAATTTATATATCATTGATTCTGGTCCTAAAAAAATAAATTTTATTCAACCAGTACTAATAGAGGGGGGTTTCTTCAATCTGATCTGTGAATCTACAGAAAGCCTTAAATACTATATTGTAACTAGTGGTGAAATATTAAATATTTTCTCCAAAATTTAAAAATAGGAAAGGGAACCCACTCTCACTATTTCTCATCAATAATTTACACAATTTACTAGCATTTCAGTAAGAAGGATATAATATAAAACTTAAAGGAAAATAATAAAATTATTTCCATTTTGCAGATATTTAGAATATACATGAAAAAATTCTAAGAAATTTAGAGTAACTGCAAGAATAAATTTAGTGAGATCACAGATAAAAGGTTAATACACAAATGTCCAATCACATGATATATATTAGCAACAAAGAGTTGATAAATACAGAAAATTTATTTTTTGTTAATACCAAAATTATAAAATACCAAATATCATACATAATAAAAAAAACACAGGATCTCTCCCATGAAAACAACAGATCATTGTTAAGAAAATATTGAAAAAGGATGACTGAGAGAAAATCCATTTTTCATAAATCATGAGGCTTATTATTGGCAAAATGTGAATTCTCCTCACACTCATCTAGAACATCAATATAATCACCACCAAACATTTAAGCTTCCTTTTTCATTTGTTGAAATTCACAAACTGATATATTAAATGGGCGAAAAAGTTGGAGGGCCAATATATTACTTTTTTTTAATTTTTTCAAAAGTTTCACTAACTCAGAAGTATGATGTTACCATTAAGTGTATGTAACAATAAACGTGGTTAGGAAGGGATAATGGAATGGATTACAGATAAATACACACACACACTTTATTACTTTGGAGCAAAACTGTCAAAGTCATTTAACGGGAAAAAGAATAATTTTTCCATAAATAGATATCTACAAGGAAAATGCAGTCAATGACTCTTACCTCACAATATTATAAAACCAAAAAGGCTCAAAGAGATACATGTAAATACAAAAGTTATAAATCTAGAAAATGCATAAGAGAAACTTCTCATGACCTGGATTAGGCTATTGTTTTAGGAAGAACATAAAAAACATGAGTCATTAAAAATTATAAATTAAAGCTTAGCAAAATTTTAAATTTTGCTCTTTAAAAGACATACTCAGGAAACAAAAGGGAAAATATTTACAAAATATCTGGCAAATATGTATAGAAAAATATGACCAAGTTAAGATAATGTTTTCTCTTATGGATGCCAGAACATAGTGTTATGAAACAGGCCACAAAAGTCTAATTGGCAGAGTCTTTTGATTTTAAAGAAATAAAGCTTTTACTTGGAGGTTGGTATGAGAAAGAGAATTGTTTTGAAATCTTGGAGGACTTTTTATTTGCATTTAAATATTGCTATGTTTTTTAAATCCTGTTTATGTATTATTATTAAATAAGGAATTTCTTTGTAAGTTCCGCACTGTTTCCATGAATCTTTTTAGGCCCTTCATAAGAAATTTCTCCCTTTCTCTCTATTTTTCTCTCCCCTTTCTAATTTCCCTGTAAACAACATTTCTTTCAATTCACCAGGTTTAGTGATCAAGTAAACAATGTCCCCTTCACACACATTCATTCCATATCTCTACTCATTTTAGCCCCAAGTTAATTACCTGGAAGATGAAGTCAGACGACCCAGCTGTCTTCCTCCCTGTGCTGCAATCCCCAGGGATAAGAGTATAACAAAAGGGCAGGAAGCTCCAGAGAAATGGACTCTGGACTGGACTGTTCACCCCATTGGTATGGTAGCAGACCTCACATGACCATAAAGCCAAGTTGCTTTAATCCTAATTTATAGGCTCATATGAACACACACACGCACACACGCACATACACAACTGAAAAGCAGTTACTTTCACTGCTTTTATTTTTAATTCCAAAAGAATGTCATGGAAATATAAGTAAATTATTTTCAAGCCAACTTCTTAGATTTATGTATTTACCTTGTACAGAGTAGGAATTGTGTATATATGGTGCCACTAAAAGTTTTTGCAGTATAGTCTTATGAATCCTACAGTTTATGATAAATCTACCCAGGACATTGAGTTTAACTAATTCTTACTTTTATATCTCCAATTCCATAAACGTGTAGAGCCTGTCCATGCAAACATCTATTACAGATATTTATAATTGCCCATAGCTTGTTTTCCTCAGAATACTCCCACATATTAAAAATGTTAACACAATTAAATCAATCACGTAACTAAAGATAGTGAATGGACAGAAACCTGGCATGAGGTCTTCCTTCAGGTACAATAAGGATAGATATCTTCAGGGAACAGCCATGAATGGAAAGAAGCTGAGGCCATGAGGACCAGTGACTCAGCAAGGAAGACAGACAGAAAACATTGGAAAGACCAAGAAGCAGGAAGTCAGGAATGGTGCCAGTTTACCAACAGGGACACCCATCCTTGCACTCCCCTCCCCAGTGTCCCAGGATCTCCTGAGTTCCCAGTCTAGGACAGGGGGTGCACACTTCTCAGCAAGAGCACAGGCTTATCTAATCATTCAGTGAAGGGCACCAAAGAGGCCAGTAACAAGTTTTAGCAGTGGGGAAAACCACTGGTCTATCCCCTTCCAATCTCTGGGCTTCCAGTGCTGTCTGTGCTGGCCTTGGGAAGCCAGGAAATAACACACCCCTCCCAGGAATGTGATCTCTGGGTACATGCCCAGAGAGTGAAGTAGAAAACTGCTCATGACCACAGTCTGCTGAGTAGGGTTTGTGTGCCCATCTTGGGGAGTTGGCAGAGGAGCAAAGCTGAATCTGGAGCTGGTGCAAGCTCTGTGCTCATTCCCCTGCTCCTGAACTCCCTGTACATTGGAAAAGTGCAGCCCCTGTAGGAATATCACTCACAGCCTTATCTGCAGGAAGGACTTTGGAAAGTCAGGGAAGCCACTCACTCACACCCATTGCATGAACTTTGGACCTGCTCTCAGAGCGTGTAGTCGGAAAATATGAGTAATGCCAGTGAACACAGCCTGCAAACAAAGGGCACCCTGATAGCTGATGGTCATTGTGAAGAGTCAGTAGTGGTACACCCTCAGACTAGCCATGAAGCACCCAACTTACTACTGCTAGGGAGTGCAGTTCTCCTGGGGAGAAGATCTTGCCTAATAGGTTGGATGATTTTTTAAAGTGTTTGTTCATATTCTTCATCTTCATTCTTTTTCCACCCATTTCCTTTGTATATAATAATCTTCAAGTTCTCTAATTCAGTCTTCCATTCAATGTAGTCAACTAATCTAGCTTTTTGAAGGATTATTTATCACCTCTATTGATCTTTTTTGCTCCCTGCAACTCCCTTATTTTCTTGTCTGAATATTCAATTTCATATTTTTGTTCACTTAGTATAGTCCTTTCTAGCCCCATCCATGTTGCTGTGCATGTAATTAATATCTTTTTTGATTGCTAAGTAGTATAGCATTGTTATATCACATCTTCTTGAGTCATTCATCTGTTTGGGGGCATTTAGGTTGTCTCCATATTTTGGCTATTGTAAATAGTGCTTCAATGAACATAGGAGGGCAGGTTTCCTTTTGAATTAGTGTTTTATTTTTAATTATTTTTTTATTAAAGTAACACTCATTTGCAGCACTGTATATGATTCAGAGGTACAGGATCACACCACTTAAATGTATGTTACCTCACCATATCTACCACAAAGGTACTGAAAGTCCTCCAACAAAGTCCACTGGAAACTCAAAAAATTTTGCTCTCCATCCAATCTTCCAGTATCCTAATATCCCCAGTCAGATTTCTAGGGTTCATTATTGGTTTGGTATTGCCTGACAATCTGTTTTGTTTCTTTATATTCCATATGTGAGTGAAAACATCCAGTAATTTTCTCTTTCTATTTATGTTGCATAACAATTCATTTCATGTTGTTGCAAATGCAAGAGTTCATCTTTTTTTTTTTTTCTTTTAATATCTCAGTGATATTCCATTGTGGGTGTATATTCCTTTCTTTTAGGTTTTTATTTTTATTAAACTTTTTTTTTTATTTTCTTACATTGTTGTTTATTTTCGTACAATATATTATTTCTCCCCTCAGGTGTAGTACCCATAAATCTCCCACCATCTCACCTGTGAACATTCACATAGTCCTTGTGTTCTTCCCCTATTTGACCCATCTCCCTGCTCCTTCCCTACTGTATGCCTCAGATCTATAGTTTGTCTGCAAGTTTTCCCTCTCTCTCTCTCTCTCTCCCTCTCTCTCTCCCTCTCTGTCTCTCCCCCACCCCAACCCTTTGTTTGGTTTCTCCATATTCTTCCTATAAGTGAAACCATACAATTTTTTTTTCTCCTTCTGACTTATTTCACTGAGCATATCACTTCCATTTCCACCAATGTTGCTGGGAATGGCATGCATTAATCTTTTTTCTATTGTTGAGTATATATATCAATGTCACTGGGCTGAACTTTAGGGAGACTTTTTATTACTGTTTCACTTTCTTTACTCGTTTTTTTTTTTTTTTTTTTTTTTACTGTTCTATTACTTCAAGAAAACAATCCAATTTATAATTTCATCAAAAATAATTAAATACCTAGGAGTAAATTTAACAAAGAAGGTGAAGGACCATTACAATCAAGACTACAACACATTGTTAAAAGAAAGAAGACAGGGGCCTCCCCTGGTGGCTCAGGTGGTTGAGCACAGTGCTGTGAAGCTGTCCACAGCCTCTGTAGCGCAGGTTCGATCCCAGCAGGCTGGCAAGGGTCCCGCATGGTGCGGCAGACCTCTCCTGTCTCACCTGCTGCTCCTCTCAGCAGTATATTTCATCAGTCTGCCTGTTCTGTTCCCCGCTCTGTCTTTGGTGAATTCTCTCACCCTCCAGCAAATCTGGCCTGTACCACAGTTCTTGTATAAATAAATAAATAAATCTTTAAAAAAAAGAAAGAAGACAGAAAGCAATAGAAAGATATTCCCTGTTCTAGGACTACTCTAGGATTAGAATTAACATGGTCAAAACTGCCATCTTAGCTAAAATGAAATACAAATTTAATGCAATGTCATCAAATTTTTAGTGATATTTTCAAGGGTATTGAACAATTATTACTGAAATTCATATAGAACCACAAAAGACCTTGAATAGCCAAATATATTCTGTTAAAAAAAAGAGAAATAATTATGATATCACACTCCTATACTTCAAACTTTACTACAAATCTATAATAGTCAAAACAGCATGGTACTGGAACAAAAAAAGACACAAAGACAAAAGGAATAGAATCAAGATCCCATATACACACACCTATATGGGCAATTAAACTGCAACCAAAGGAGCCAGAGTATACATGGGAGAATAGCCGTTTCAAAATTTTTGGTAAAACAGGGCAGTCATATGCAAAAGCATGAAACTGGACCATTATCTCACAACTTACACAAAAATTAACACAAGCTAGATAAAAGATTTGGATGAAAGATCTGAAACCACAAAATATGGAGAAAAATGTAGGCAAAACATTCTTTGACATAGGCTTCAGTGATGTCTTTGTGGATTGTGGATTCATATCCAATAGCAGAGAGAGACAAAGAGAATATAAACAATTGGGATTACATCAAACTAAAAAGCTTCTGCACAGTAAAAAAGCTATCACTAAAAAAAAGAGACAGTCTATTGAACTGGAGAATATATTTATGCCCTGTGGTTCTGCTAATCCTAAGTGGCCTGTTCAGCCACCATTTTGTTAACTACAGTTCTAAATCCTAAGCAAGATCAGAACAGCCAGGTCAATTAGGTACAGGAGCCCAACCCTTCAAGGTGCCTTTCAAATCAATCAAGAACACAAAGCTGGATCAAACTGGGAAAGCTATGCAGCATGAGGTATGACCAGGAACACTGGGTGCTGATGACCAATGCATAAATCTTACTCCTGATTTATACAACATGAGGTATGGCCGGGAATGCTTGGGCTTGGGGGTGGGGCAGTGAGAACTGATGAATAACAAGGGACCCCAGCAGCTGATCAGTGGAAAGCCTTGTTGATAAGATTGAAACCATGGCTGGGGACTAGAGCTTGATCTCCATTACAATACCAAATCATCAAGCAGATGAGAAGTGACTAGAAGGCAGACTTACACCCCTGATACTATAGATGACAGAGCCCCTTTTCAGTTTCACCCTTCCCTTTTCTCTTTGGACTCCTACCCCACACAATTGATGCTGTATTATTATTCTATCAATACAAAGGCCAGGATCTTGCTTGTTGATCAATATCCTGCATTATGTAGCCTGCTCCACAACTCTCATTTCTTTATCAGTGTGGTGCTGCCCGATGCAACAAATGGGTCCAAACAGGGACCCCACACCCTGCTTCTCAAGCCCAGAGAAGAGAATTGGACATCTTCTCAATTCCTGGCCAAAGGCTTCACAGATCCAGAGTGTGCAATGAAGCGGTAAGAAGATATTTTTAGTCGTGTCTTTCCTATCTTCTTTTTCTTCCAAATCAACCTTGTAATAGGCCCACAGACCTGGACTCTGTGATGATAATCAGCCTGGTAATAGGCCCACAGACTCAGAGTCTATGATGTTAACTTTCTTCCAAATCAGCCTGGTGAAAGGCCCACAGACCTAGACTCTCTGATGTTTTCAGTTAAATCTTTCCTTTCTCTCTTAGAAACATGGGTAATATCTCACATCTCCTCAGATCAAATATAAAAACAACTGAGAGCTCTTCTGCTAACCCAGGGATGTGATGTGTCCCATAATGAGCTCACTCAATTCTTAACAGCAATTAAAACCATAGTCCCAGGCTTCTTCAAAAAGGAATCTTACATTTCAAATCTTCAAAGTTTCGGAAATTACTAACAGAGAGACTACAGACAATGCCTGTGTCTCAAATTATGGAATTTAAATAATCTATCTATTCAGTCACTTGATGAGGAAGTTTATATGAGTCCTAAAGAGCCAGGCCATAACTCAGTCAGTGTCTGTCCTCCTCCCACTCCACCACCAGTGTGGGTTCAGCCGCCACCAGTGTGGGTTCAGCTGAGACCCATAAGTGGGACTATGGCCTCCAGCAGATTTTGAGCAACTTATTAAAAAAAAAAAAGTTGCATAAAAATAAATGGAGGGAGAAATGCTTCAAGCTTTTCAAGCTTTTCTAGTTAGATATTTGAGAAGGAGGCCAGGGTCCCCAACACTAGTTTGCCATTTGCTCTTTTTAAGGAATTTAGAAAAGGTATTTCCAATACCTTTTGGAAATGTATATCAAAATGTATATCAAAATACATTTATAAAAGGAATTATTAAAAGTTATTTAAAAAGTGGTATAATATGACTTCAAGGGACCGTAAGATTCTTATCCAAACAGTATCAACCCACTGCAGCTGGCTGGTGGAGGGCTACCCCTGGTCTCAACAAGCAGCTGCCTGGACCTTTTGCTTCAGTGTTGAGATAACTGGCATGTCTCTGCTGCCTTCCTACTGGGGGAATCTGGACTCTGCTTTTGTCCACCTTGAGATACTGTGCTAGTCTGTTCCATAGGTAAAAGATTATATTTCCCTGTGTTTTCCTACAGAATGCTTATTGGTTGAGTAAAAACTTCTAACTTGCTTATTAGACCTGTTAAAAGTTGTTTCTTATTAAAATTAATTGATCTGATAAAAACTAAAAAGTAAAAATATAATTTTCTTTGAGCTAAATTCCAAATCTTATATTTCTGATAAGACTCTAGGAACAGACAAACTACAAAATAAAATCTTAGCTTCTCTTCTCCTGTTTTCCCTATGCATATAAAGTGTTCTATAAAAAGTGTTCCATTGTCTTAAAAATGTGCTTGGTCTCAGTGAGATAGAGCAGAAACAATGCAAAGCCAAAGGATCATTTCTTAAAAATACAAACTCTAAATATTTTTTTTAAGATTTATTTATTCATTTACACAAGAACTGGGATACAGGCCAGATGTACTGGAGGTGAGAGGATTCACTAGAGACAGAGTGGGGAACAGAACAGGCAGACCGAGGAAATACACTGCCGAGGGGAGCAGTGGGCGAGACAGGAGAGATGAGGTCTACTGCACCATGTGGGTCCCTCACCAGCCGGCCAGGATCAAACCAGAGCTGCAGAGGCTGCGGACAGCTTCACAGTGTGGTGCTCAAATGCCTGTGCCACCAGGGGAGGCCCTCTATACATTTTCTTATCTCAAAGTTAGTAAAATCTTCCTGTCTTTAAAATTTTGGTGACCCTGGGCTCTCAGTCTTAAGTAATAGTTAAAATTGGACACTTATTCTATGTAAGTAAGATTTTAGTTCTATCTCATCAAAAAAACTTGATACAAAAGAATATTAAAATCTTGGTTAAATGGATGTGTCAAACTTAAACTAAAACCTAAGTTCAAGCCAAAAAGTCACCTTATAAATACAAGGTGTTACTGATGAACTAAAATTTAATCAATTCAAATTTCTCAGTATCGGGCCTCCCTGGTGGCACAGGTGGTTTAGTGCCATGCTGTGAAGCTGTCCGCAGCCTTTGCTGTGCCAGTTCAATCCCAGCCGGCCAGCGAGGGTCCCACGTGGTGCAGCAGACCTCTCCTGTTGTGCCTGCTGCTCCCCTCAGCAGTGTATTTCCTTGGTCTGCCTGTTGTTCCCTACTCTGACTCTGGTGAATCCTCTTACCCTCCTGTGCTTCTGGCCTGTACCCCAGTTCTTGTGTAAATGAATAAATAAATCTTAAAAAAAAAAGAAGAAAGAAATTAAAAAATAAAAAAAATAATAAAAATAAAAAAATAAAATTTCTCAATATCTTCACAAATGAAATAACTATGGGGCCTCCCTGGAGGTGCAGGGGTTAAAGTCTCAGTGCTGTCAAACTGTCACAAGCCACTACATCATGGGTTCAATATGGCCAGGGAGCTGAGCCACAGCAGACCTCTCTTGTCTAAGTCAGCCTCTCTCCTCAGCAGCGTATTTCAGTAGATCCATTTGTTCTGCTTCCCACTCTGATTAATCCTTTCACTCCCACACATCTGGCCTGCACCCCAGTTCTTATATGCATAAAGATTAATCTTTTAAAAATAACTACTTCTTAAAATTAACACATGGCCAAAATTTTAAATGAAAATCAAGAGATCTCTGTGTCTATACTTGTCTTTTACCTCTGGTGGATTAACTATATTATAAATGGTGCCTATGCAAAATCCCAAATTTTGATTATGATCTAAAATTTTGGTAAACAAAAACTATTTCAAATTTAATGGTTTAATTTAAAGCATGCTGTCAGTAACCAAAGTGCATGCGCAGACCGAAGCACATGCGCAAGCCATGTAAAGAGCATGCGCAGACCAAAGCGCATGCGCAGACTTTCATATATATATATATATATATATATATATATATATATATATATATATATATATATATGGTGTTTTCAGCTAGCCGTCATATAAATTAGTTCTCTGCATACCTCTGCTAGTTATTTCATCCCTATATATATATATGTATATATATATCCCTGCCCCCTCGGAAATAAAGAATGAGTTCCTGCAGCCATCCATGTGAGTAGAAGTGTTTTTCATCCCCAGCCCCTCCGCCGTGTTCCTGAACCCCGTCGGCCTGCGGGACGGGCCGACAAGTGGCACCCAACGTCGGGACACGAGTATGAGGGATCCTCTGAGGGACCGATCAATCAGTAAGGTAAAGATTAGGTAAGTGATCGGCATCATGGGCAATACCATGTCCAAGGGCCAACTTGTTAGAGCCCTACAACTTCTGCTTAAACATTATGGAACTCCCATTAAGGTTCAGACCCTTCATAATCTAGTCTCAGTCCTCGCAAATACCAGCAAATGGTTCCTTCAGCAGGACACCATCTCAGTACGAAACTGGGAAAAGGTCAAAGCGGACTTACTTCTTCACAGGGACCTTTACGGATCCCAAACTGTTACCCCTGTATTCTTTCTGTGTGGCAACTAGTCTATGATGCCTTTAGTGATGGGGGAGCAGCTGCTTGTGAACTAGTGGCTGAGGCATTGCGCTCTGCGGCTCAATCCGAAAGCGAAACTACGCCCGCTATGTGCTCGGCCGCGGCAAGCTCAGCCACGGAAACCCCCCCTTCTCAATCCTCAAATCCAGGGGAAAATTCCTCTTCAGACGAGGGGGATGTGGAGGACAATACAGACTATCCACCTCCCTATGAAAGACCACCCCCATCAACCAAAAATCGGCGGTATCCCTCCCTCCCCACTCTACTTCCGGGGGCTTGTGCAGTCCCTCACTTCTGCTCTTTCAAAATTCACCTCCTCAAGCTTTTCTCAAACATCCCGCAAGGAAAACACCTAGGAGTTTCTCTTTACATATTATTTCTGTGGTTAATATCCCTCTATCTGTATTATCGTAGCTGTAAAAGGATATCTACATACTTAAATTAGTATAATAAACTTCACCATAATCTAAATAAGTCTGTTCACTTGCATTTGATAAAGTATCTTAAAAAATAGACAAAAGGTGTTTTCAGCTAGCCGTCATATAAATTAGTTCTCTGCATACCTCTGCTAGTTATTTCATCCCAGTGTGCTCATTTTTTTTCTTTTCTAAATGTAAGTTAAAAAATAAACTAGCAGAGCCACAAAATTTTAACATGATAAAAAAATATTTAGAGGGTAATAGTCCCCAGTAATACTTTAAGTAAAATTCAACCTAACCTTAACTCTCCCAACAACCCATAAGGTAGGTAATAATCCCATTTTATGTATGAGTCAGACTAAGATAAGCCACTCAAAAACACCACTGTTAAGTAGCAAAGCCAAAATTTAACCTCAAAATCCCAACCACAATACAACCTTTTATTTAAATAAATAAAAAAAAAAGACTACTGTACAATATTACTCTTCAGGTACAGCCTGTAACAGAACCACAAAATTTTAACATGATAAAAAAATATTTAGAGGGTGATAGTCCCCAGTAATACTTTAAGTAAAATTCAACCAAACCTTACACCTTAAAAATGCTATTCCAGAAAACTTCCGTATTAACCACCACGTTCACATAGTACTGATTACTAGTCACTCTAATCCTGTAGTGTATAATCAATGTTTTAATGTGTTCCATGCATTCATTTAGTTTGAACCCTCCCAACAACCCATAAGGTAGGTAATAATCCCACTTTATGTATGAGTCAAACTGAGATAAGCTACACAAATCCACAAATACAAGACCTTTGTTCTTCTGATACGGATTGGATTCTCTGCGCTACCCACCCATGATCCCCCTTGGTCACCTTTCTGCAATGTCATCCCTTTTGCTTCCCTAAGGTCACCCACACTAATCCAATCCCAAAGGCAATCACCGTCTTCACCGACGGGTCTTCCAACGGCACAGCCACAGTAGTTTCTTCTAGGGGCCAACACTCTTTTACAGTCCCAAGTACCTCTGCCCAAATCGTTGAGGCTATGGCCATTATGGTGGCTTTCCAAATTTTCCATGACACTCCCATTAATTTACATATGGATAGTCAATACCTGGCCCGGACCATCCCACTACTGGAGACAGCCCCCTATGTCTCAGCCTCTAGCTCGGCGGTGACCATTTAAAAAAATCTGCAAACTGTTATTCAGTCCCCTGCCCACCCATTCTTTATTGCACATATTCGAGGCCACTTACCTCTACCTGGACCATTATCTCTTGGTAACACAATGGCAGACCTTCTTACTAGAACTCCCCCCGAGCCCACACTCTGCCTTCCAGCTATTCATGGAGCTCAACAAAAACATGCCAATCTTCATACCAATGCCTCCTCCCTGGCTATTAAATTTGGACTCTCCCGGCTTCAGGCTCAAGAAATTGTCCTGTCCTGCCTGGAATGCACACCTTTCCGTCCTACACCGCCATCTTACCAGGGTGCTAACCCACGAGGTCTTATTCCTAATCACATTTGGCAAATGGATGTCACTCACATTCCTCATTTTGGACGCCAATCCTTTGTCCATGTCTCCATTGATACTCACTCACACCTTCTCTTTGCATCGCCTCATTCGGGGTAGGCGACCAAGGATGTTATCTCACATTTGTGGCAGGCCTTTGCATACATGGGACGGCCTCGTGTTATCAAACGGACAACGGCCCGGCTTATGCTAGCCGATAATTTGCCTCCTTTTGCTCTGACCATCATATCACTCACATTACAGGTATTCCTTATAATCCTTAGGGACAAGCTCTCGTAGAACGTGCCCATCAACAATTAAAAAATCAAATACAAAAACAGTCTAATTCCACCCCACCAGACCCTCGCATTCGCCTGTCCAAGGCTCTGTTTACTATTAATTTTGCCTCCTTGGACACCCAAACTAAATTAACAAGAGTGGAGGTCCATTGGCCAACACAGGCCAATCATTCTATCCGCTCAGTTGTTTGGAAAGAGCCCCACTCCCTTCAATGGCAACCACCGGCTCCGGTCCTCGGCCGAGGAACCCGGATCCCTTTGTATCTTTCCTCCCGGTCAACCTCAGCCTCGTTGGATCCCTCTTCGGCTGACTCGCTTACTTCATAGTCCGCCCTCTGATCCGCCCAATGAAGAGGCACTCTCCAAACCTTCTGAACAACATGATTCATTGGACAATAGTTAATAATCCCCTTTCTTTCTGCCGGTTTCCAGAAAGGGGGGTATTCTCCCGTCATTCTTGTCTACCAATTCCACCACTGGACTCCTTTCTATAGTGTCTTTCAATCTGCCATTCAACAATCAATCCTCCCTCAATTGTAGCTGTCACCTTTCCTCTTGTTGGTCTAAAACCCTCAGCAATTCCTTCGTTGTCATGCATTTCCCTAAGGTCGTTATTATGCCTGTCAATGTGTCTGAGTCTACTTCTCAGGTAATGATCCAAAATCGACAAGCAGGTCCAGCATTGGTTGTTGGCGCCTTGATCTCCGTCTTCTCGACGCTGGCAGCTGTGTCTGCGGTGGTCGGCAGCCTAGCTCTACCCAACTCCGTACTCAACGCAGATACCATCAACCTTTTCTCAGAAAGAGTCTCCAGCGCCTTTCTCACACAAAATTCCATCAACAACCATCTCGCAGTAGGACTACTCCAGTTGAATCAACAAGTTTCCTTAATGCAGGAAGAAATCGACTTACTGACTTTAACTGCTCATATCCCCTGTATGCCTACCTAAGCCTTCACCTGCGTTACCCCTGCTGTTGTATCCAACTACTCCTCCCAAGTTTATTCCCTTAATGACTACCTGCACGGCCCATGGAACCAAACCTTTCTTAAATTTACTGTCCAATTAGTTAATCAAATCCTCACTATTAATCCCGATCAAGCCCTCTCCTGGCTTTCCAAAGCTTGGGATTGGTCAAATCCTTAGGTGGAGCGGTCTCACTCCTCAGTCTAATTTTCCTCTGTCTAGGGGTCATTTTTGTCATCTTGTGGCATCAATGGAACAGACGCAAAAACTTACGAGTAGCACTTACATGTGCGCTGTTCCCCATTACAACCTTCTCAGGTCCCCAATGTCTGGATAAGTATTGCCCTAGACCACTTGTAGGCCAATGATGGGTAAGATGGTGGTGTGCCCCATAGCAACCTAAGACAGCACCGTCACCTTATCCGGATCCAGGTGGCGGACAGCCATGACGGGTAAGCATGGGTGCATACCTGCCACAACCTAAGACAGGCCCTTGTGTGTCCGCTGTCAATAACAGATGCAAAACTTAACTTTGGCAATACTGCCTTGGCAATAATGCTTTCTGGCTGACAGAGAGACCTGAGGTAGTGTCCGCTTTCGCCAACCAAAAAAAAAAAAAAAAACTACAAATCTAATGCAATCTTAACAAAAAGGTGCAAGGTCCATGGAAAGCGCATGCACAGAAAGTAAAAACGGGGGAGCTGTCAGTAACCAAAGCGCATGCGCAGACCGAGGCACATGCGCAAGCCATGGAAAGCGCATGCGCAGACCAAAGCGCATGCGCAGACTTTCATATATATATCCCTGCCCCCTCGGAAATAAAGAATGAGTTCCTGCAGCCATCCATGTGAGTAGAAGCGTTTTTCATCCCCAGCCCCTCCGCCGTGTTCCTGAACCCCGTCGGCCTGCGGGACGGGCCGACAGCATGCTTTAAGTTTTAATATTGAATATTAATACTTAATGTTTAAATGTGTTTACTTAAAAGGTAAAGCTTGTGGTATTCAACAAAATGGTAATTAACTGAAGTTCCATTACAGAAAGACTAATCCTCTTATATTTATCCTTAAAAAAATACTTTTGTTCCCCAGCTAAATGCCTTAAATAACTTTTTTCCTTGACCGAACAAAAATTCAAGGTGCCATCTAAAGCCACGTGGATGAGCTACTCAGCTATACTGAGACTCTTGTAAGCATACACAGGAAATGCATGATATTTTGTCTGATTTTTCTTGCTTTTATCAATCTATCTAGTGCTTACCTAACAAAAACCCAAAAAACTTGGTGTATGGGATTGTTACATTTACAACTCTAAAATTAATTTAAAATTTTAAGCCTAAAAAAAACCACAGAAACCTACAACTACAATTAGTATTGGTAGCTCCATCTTTGTTTTTTAATCATTATTTAAATGGTGGTTAAATCCCTTATAAAACTAAAGTTTTACTAAGCTTAATAATTAAATTTTTGACCGAGTTATTGTATTTAAAATTACTAAATTTTCAGTTTACTTGTTGCTCCTTATTGAAAAAAAAAAACAAATTTAATATCACATGTCACTTCACATAAAGAATTTGTTTTTCTTTTTTTTTTCTTTTTTAAATATTAAATTTTATTTTTATATTCCCCCATACAATTGCAAACGCCCCATTCTGACCCCAATCCTTCCCCTCCCGCCCCCCCACCCCCCAAAAAGTGTCTCTGGTTCATAGTTTTTTGTTGATTTTGATTTTCACTTTCTTATATTCATTTTCCTGGTCCCTTATTTAAGTTTTCTAGATTCCTGCTATGAGTGAGACCATCCGGTATTTTTCTTTTTCTTTTTGGCTTATTTCGCTGAGCATGATCCCTTCCAGTGCCATCCATGTTGCTGCAAATTGCATGTGTTTATCTTTTTTGAATGCTGAGTAATATTCCATGGTATATATGTACCACATCTTCTTGATCCAGTCATCTATTTTTGGGCATTTGGGTTGTTTCCAAAGCTTAGCTATTGTAAACAGTGCTGCTATAAACATAGGAGTGCAGGTGCTCTTTGGAATTGATGTTTCTGTGTCCTTTGGGTAAATACCTAGGAGTGGAATTGCTGGATCATATGGAAGCTCTATGTTTAGTAGGTCCAGAAATCTCCACACAGCTCTCCATAGTGGTTGGACCAGTTTGCACTCCCACCAACAGTGCACAAGAGTTCCTTTTTCTCCACATCCTCGCCAACATTTGTTGTTGCTAGTTTTTTTAATATTTGCCATTCTCACTGGTGTGAGATGGTATCTCATGGTAGTTTTGATTTGCATTTCCCTGATTACAAGTGATGTTGAACATTTTTTCATATGTCTGTTGGCCATTTGCATTTCCTCTTCAGAGAAGTTTCTTTTTAGCTCTTCTGCCCATTTTTTGACTGGATTATTTTCTTTGTTGTTGCTGAGTCTCATCAGCTCTTTGCAGATTTTTGTGATCAGTCCTTTATCATTAGTGTTGGGTGCAAAAATGTTCTCCCAGTTGGTGGGGTTTCTCTTTGTTTTTGTTATTGTCTCTTTTGCTGTGCAGAAGCTCTTTAATTTGATGTAGTCCCAGCTGTTTATCTTTCTCTTCACTATCACTGCTTTGGGTGATGTGTCTGTAAAGATGTCTTTGATGTGCAAATCCCGTAGTATTTCACCTATATTCCTTCTATGTATTTTATGGTTTCAGGTCTTATGTCTAGTTCTTTAATCCATTTTGAGTTGATTTTTGTGTATGGTGTGAGGTAGTGGTCAAGCTTCATTCTTTTGCATATAGCGACCCAGTTTTCCCAGCACCATTTATTGAACAAACTTTCTTTGCTCCAATGCATAGTCTTTGCTCCTTTGTCAAAGATTAGTTGACCATAAATCTGTGGGTTTATTTCTGGATTTTCTATTCGATTCCATTGGTCTGTATGTCTGTTCTTGTTCCAATACCATGCAGTTTTGATGATTATGGCTTTGTAGTAGAGTTTGAAGTCTGGGAGTGTGATGCCTCCATTTCCTTCTTTTTTTTTCAGTAGAGCTTTGGCTATTCGGGGTTTTTGGTGATTCCATATGAATTTCATCAATAATTGTTCTATTTCTTTGAAGAATGCCATTGAGATTTTGATTGGAATAGCATTGAATCTGTATATTGCTTTTGGTAGGATGGCCATTTTAATAATGTTTATTCTTCCAATCCATGAGCAGGGGATGTCTTTCCATTTCTTTGTGTCTTCTTCTATTTCTTTTAACAGTGTTTTATAGTTTTCTTTGTATAGGTCCTTTACCTCTTTTGTTAGATTTATTCCCAAATATTTGATTTTTTTTGTTTCGATAATAAAAGGGGTGGTTTTTTTGATTTCTTCTTCTTCAGATTTATTGTTTGTGTATAGGAAGGCTACTGACTTTTGTGTGTTGATTTTGTATCCTGCCACTTTACTGAATTGATTGATGAGTTGAATTAGTTTTTCTGTGGAGATTTTGGGGTTCTCTATGTATATTATCATATCATCTGCAAATAGTGATAGTTTGACTTCTTCTTTTCCTATTTGGATTCCTTGGATGTCTTTCTCTTGTCTTATTGCTCTGGCTAGGACTTCCAGTATTATATTGAAAAGCAGTGGTGAGAGTGGACATCCTTGTCTTGTTCCAGATCTTAATGGAATTGCTTTCAGCTTTTCACCATTGAGAATGATACTGGCTGTTGGCTTGTCATAGATGGCCTTTATGATGTTGAGGTATGTTCCTTGTATCCCAAGAATTTCAAGGGCTTTTATCATGAATGGGCGTTGCACTTTGTCGAAAGCTTTCTCAGCATCTATTGATATTATCATATGGTTTTTATATTTCTTTTTGTTGATGTGTTGGATAATGTTGATTGATTTTCGGATGTTAAACCATCCTTGTGCCCCTGGAATGAATCCAACTTGGTCGTGGTGAATTATCTTATGGATACATTGTTGGATTCTGATAGCTAAAATTTTATTGAGGATTTTTGCATCAGTGTTCATTAGGGAGATTGGCCTATAGTTTTCCTTTTTTGTGTTGTCCTTATTCGGTTTTGGTATTAGTGTAATATTGGCTTCATAGAACGTGTTTGGTATTGTCCCTTCCTTCTCAATTTTTTGGAAGAGTTTGTGAAGGATAGGCACTAATTCATCTCTGAATGTTTGGTAGAATTCATTTGTAAATCCATCAGGTCCTGGGCTTTTGTTTTTGGGAGGTTTTTAATTACCATTTCAATTTCGCTGCTTGTAATTGGTCTGTTTAGGTGTTCTATTTCTTCTTTATCTAGCTTTGGGTGATTGTAGAGTTGTAGGAATTTGTCCATCTCCTCTAGATTGTTGAACTTGTTTCCATATAACTGTTCATAGTAGTTACTGATTATTCTTTTGATTTCTGCTGTGTCCGTTGTGATTTCTCCTCTTTCATTTATGATTCTGTGTATTTGTGCTTTCTCCCTTTTTTCCTTTGTGAGCCTGGCTAGGGGTTTGTCTATTTATTTATTTTTTCAAAGAACCAGCTCTTGGTTTCATTGATCTTTTGGATTGTTTTTTTTTTTTTTTTAAATAGAGGCATGTTTTATTTATTTATTTGTTTGTTTGTTTATATAAGCACTGGGTACAGTCAGAAGCACGGGAGGGTGAGAGAATTCACCAGAGCCAGAGCGGGGAGCAGAGCAGGCAGAAGGACCGAAGGACACTGCTGAGGGGAGCAGCGGGCGGCAGGAGAGGTGTGCGCGCCATGTGGGACCCTCCTCCGGTGGCCGGGGAGCAGCCGGGGATCGAACCGGCCTGCGCTGCAGAGGCCACGGGCAGCTTCGCAACCCAGCGCTCAACCGCTGCGCCACCGGGGAGGCCCTGGATTGTTTTTTTAGTTTCAATTTCATTTATTTCTGCTTTGGTTTTTATTATTTCTTTTCTTCTACTGGTTCTGGGGTTTTTTTGTTGTTCTTTTTCTAGATCTTTGAGCTTCGAGATTAGGTTGTTTCTTTGAGTTCTTTCTTGTTTCTTGATGTGAGCTTCTATTGCTATATATTTTCCTCTTATTACTGCTTTACTGCATCCCATACATTTAGGATATTGGTGTCCTCCTTGTCATTCAATTCAAAGAATTTTTTAATTTCTTCTTTGATCTCCTCGTTAGTCCAGTGGTCTTCCAGTAATGTGGCTTTTAATCTCCATGAGGTAGGATAGTTCCTTGCCTTCTTTTTATGATTTATTTCTAGTTTGATGCCTTCGTGGTCAGAAAAGATGGTTGGTATGATTTCAATCTTGGTGTATCTGTTGATGTTTGTCTTGTGCCCCAGTATGTGATCGATCCTGGAGAATGATCCGTGTGCGCTTGAGAAAAATGTGTACTCCGTTTTTTTGGGGTTTAGTGTTCTATAGATGTCTGTTAAGCCCAAATGCTCTAGGTCCTTATTTAGAGCTTTAGTTTCTTTACTTATTTTTTGTCTTGTTGACCTATCCATTGTTGATAGTGGTGTGTTGAAGTCTCCCACTACATATGTGTTTCTCTGATGTCTGTTTTCAGAGAGGACAACAGTTGTCTGATATATTTGGTGCTCTTTCGTTTGGTGAGTATATGTTAATGAGTGTTATTTCTTCTTGAAATATTGTCCCCTTAATCATAATGTAGTGACCATTGGGGTCTCTTTTATTTTTTTGAGTTTGAAGTCTGTTTTATCTGATATAAGTATAGCTGTTCCTGCTTTCTTTTTGGCCCATTTGCTTGTAGGATTGTTTTCCATCCTTTGACTTTGAGCCTATTTTTATCTTTTGTAGCTAAATGTGTTTCCTGGAGACAGCAAAAGGTTGGGTTTTGTTTCTTAATCCAGGCTGCAACTCTGTGTCTTTTTATTGAAGAGTTTAGTCCATTTACATTTAGAGTTAATATTGATATGTTAGCATCTGTATTTGCCATTATGTTTGTCTTTCCTTTGATTTTATTTATTTATTCTTTTAATAACTTTTTTTTTTTTTTTTTTTTTGGTCTTCTTTCGTTGTTATTCGTCCCTCTGAGGTTCTGGCTTTAGGATTCCTTGTAGTATTTTTTTTGGGGGGTTTAGTCGCAATGAAATTCCGGAGTTTCTCTTTGTCTGGGAAGGTCCATATTCTTTCTTCATGGAGGAAAGAGAGCTTTGCGGGATAGAGTATTCTTGGTTGGCATCTGTTTTCTTGGAGTCTGTTGACTATGTCCCTCCACTCTCTCCTTGCCCGTAGTGTTTCTTCAGAGAAGTCTGATGTCAGCCTGATTGGTTTTCCTTTGAATGTTATCTGTTTCTTCCCTCTTGTCAGCTTCATTATTTTTTCCTTGTCCTGGATTCTTGGGAGCTTTACTATTATGTGTCTTGCTGTGTTTTTCCTTTCGTCGTGGAAGTTTGGTGTTCTTCTTGCTTCTTGTATATCAATTTTCAGCTCCTTCTTCTCATTTGGGAAGTTCTCTTCAATTATATCCATGAATATTTTCTCTGTTCCTACATCTCTCTCCTCTCCTTCTGGAATTCCTATAACTCTTATATTTCCTTTCCTCATGGAGTCAGATAGTTCCCGAAGTCTTTCTTCATTCTTTTTCCTTCGTACTTCTCTTTCCTTTTCTGTTTTGGTTCTTTTTATTTCTGTGTCTTCAAGATTACTTATTCGTTCTTCCATTTCATCTATTCTGCTTTCATTGCTTTTCCCAGAGTTCTTTAGTTCCTCCATTAATTCTTTGATCTCCTGCATTTCTCTTACTTCCCTCTTTAGGGACTCAATTTCCTTCTTCTGATCTATCACTATTTTAATCATGGCAATTTTAAATTCTCTTTCTGGAAGGCTCAGAAGTTCTTCCAAGTTGCTGTCGTTGCAATCTGGGGAGTGGTTTTCTTTTTGTGGTGTGCTTCTTTCCTGAGGAGTTTTTAGGTTGTGTGTGGTTCTTCTACTCCCTACTGTCTGTTTTCTAATTTGTCGTATGCGTTGGGACACTGTGTTGCTCGGACTGACTGACATCTTGGGTGAACTTCTCCGCTCCCCTCTGGCTCTTCCAGGAGCCATCTCTGTCTTCTGGGGGAGCTTTCTGCTGGTTTTAGGCAGTTTTTACTGAAGAAATGTCCCTGTTCTCAAATGGCGAAGCGGGATGCAGTCCCTGCGCCTCCGGTTTCAGGCACACTCTTCTGCGCACCCGGTCTGCCCCGGACGTGGGTGCCTGCTCCCTCTGTGGGCTCAGACTGCTGGTCGGAAGGGGCCTGGCATGGAATAACTTCCCGGCTGGCCACTGGGTCCTCCAGAAACCTTCTGCCCTTTTCAAGCAGTCTTAAGAAATGTCCTGTTTTATAGGGTGTTAGTGACTTTTTATTTTCCTGGTCGCTAGGTGGCGCCAGAGATCTCTCCTATTGTCCTTGGGGGCTGTTTTTCGCCTCTCCCCACCCCGTGGGACAGAGAACAGAGCGGGAATGGTAGGGTACACCTCAATAGCTTTGGGGTGCTGTGTCTGCCTTGTGCCCCACCGTCGTGGAGAAACCACACCCCGAATTTTCGTGCCCCGGGTCTCAGTTCAAAGCCCTCAGTTCCAGGACGCGGGCTGTAGCCCAGTTCAGTGGCGCGGGAATGGCGCCTTTTGCACCCCGCTCCCGTGCCTGGGTGCCTGGTTCCTGCTCACTCAGGGAGGGACCTTCACCTCAGTGAGGACCTCCGCGCGTCTCCCCGCAAGCCTAGGTCGTCTCCCCGCAAGCCTAGGTCGCAGGCGCGGGGACCTGGGCAGCCGTGATCCAGGTCTGCACTTGCTTTTCAAGCGCGCCAAGTGCGCCGCTTTCCCGCGCCAGCTTACCGGCAGCCCGGGCTGTGTGCGCGTCTCCCGGGGTCTTTGTTCTTCTCTAATGGCACCTGGAGCCGTTCGCTCACCGCCGCGGCGGATCCTGCAGGGTCCGCCTCAGCTCCCGTTCACGGTGTGTGGTGGCTGCAATAGTTCCTTTCCACTCACAGTCCCGCTTGCTGCCTCGTTTGTTTTTGTTGGCCGTTTTGGTTTGTTGTTTCCCTCCTCTCTGCGGGTCGGAGAGTGCCGCCTCTGTGGGCGGGGGAGGGGAGCAGGGTTCTGCGCTTCCCTCCCCTCTAGTCCTCTTTTATGGCCACTTTCTTCTTCGGGCAGTTCGCTGGCGTCCCCCGTTTATCTTCCGTGTCCCAGTTCTCACTGGGACCTGCCGCTTTTCCTCCCTATTCACTTTTTTTAATGGGAGATCTTACTCGCAGCGTCTCCTCGCCGCCATGTTGCCTAAAGAATTTTTCTTTAATTAAAACATACATTTATGTGTAAGTTGTTTAAAGAGACAAGTAGCTATTACAATGTCTTACAATCTAAACATTAAAAACTAGGATGTAATAACTCTAAATACAAATAAAGTGACATGTGTTTAAAAAATATATTAAAAATAGACATATTAAAGGCCCCATAGAGTTTAAATAAAATGGTTATCGTTAAAATGTAACGGTATTAAATAATAATAAGACAAAAAAGTGTTAAGGATCTGATAGAGGTATCTTAAACAAAAATTTACATACTTAAATAACTTACTATAAAATATTTAAATTAACTTTAATATCACTAGTGTATACCCATGTAACACCAAACTTTACTCCTATTGCATATAAAAAAATTAAGGTGTTCTAAAGCTGCTTTCATTAACTTTCTGTAACAAATGTGTAATGGCAGGAAGACCACAGTGCAGGTTTTCTGATCCCACGCAGACTGGATAAAGGAAGAGTCAGAGTCCTCAGTTGTTTTTTGCAGGTATTTTATTGGGGTTCACCAAGCATATGGCAGGCAGGGGTTCTGGGGGGCGGGGAGGCTGGCAGGCTTCCCAGCCCTCAGCAAGTCTTCACTCTATCTGGGCTCTCCGGCGTTCTCTCTCTCTCAGCTTCTGCTGCTTCTTTCTCAACTTCTCTTTTGGCTTCTCCTTGGCTTCTATTGGTGTCCCTGTGACGCTGCCCTTAAAAAGCACAGTCTTATGTTGGCGCCTTGCCTCATGGCATCAGGATACTTCCCCCTTCCGGGATTAGCTGTGCTCCTTCCGGTCCAGTGCACATGACGACCTCCGGCGCACCAAATAAGGTCATGTGTGTAATCATTGGCTAGGCACTGTTGGCCTGCTTCTTCCGCTTTTCCCCGGCTATAAAGCCCCGCTGAAACCAAAAATAAATGAGACATGCTTTAGCTGAACCGAGTGTACGTGTCTCCCTCCGTGGTGTACCCCTGTTCTTCAGGTCGCTGCTCTCCCCTCAAGAACCTCGTTGATCAGTCCGCAGGCTCGGACAGTCTTAGCGCAGGTGTACCCACTTCAGGTGCCCGCCATCAGGCATGCATTCAGGATCACAGGGTTCCCTCATCTATCCTGATGGCGGGAGGGCAGAAAAGCCTGATACCTTTTACCTTACCCTACAAAATGAAGGACTGTTTAGGTAATCCAGAAATCTTGGTGCTTTTACCCTCATGTTACTTAAAAATAATCTTATCCTATCACCATTGCTGAGCCTTGTCAAAAAAAAAAAAATCTACTCCTAAAAAGCCTATCACACTAAGTAATTAAGTGTGTCATAAAAGTCTGTAAGTTTGTTAATCCTGTAAAAACTTTTTTCTAAAATAGTAAGGTCTTATTTTATAGGGACTCAGCAGTAGCAGGAAGACCACAGGGCAGGACCTCTATGATTAGAGCAGATAGGGTAAAGGAGAGCGACTAGGAGCCCTCAGTGAATTTTTAGGCTTTATTTGGGATTTTACCAGGCACACGGCAGGTAGAGGAACTTGGGGGCTGTTAGGCCTCCTAGCCCCTGCTGAATCTTCACACTTCCTGGGCTCACTCTCTGTAGGGTAAGGTAAAAAGTATCAGGTAGACCCCAGCCACGCACAGTGGCCTACATTGTCTTTTGCTCTGCGTGGAGTAAGCGTCTGTGCAGCCACTGCACAACATCCCGCCCCAGAGCAGTTTCAAGCCATCAAACCTGGGCTAGGATATCTGCTTCATTGTTGCCTGGTGAGACCAAGGGGCATGTCCTGTGACATGATAAACAGTCACCTGCTTCTGAAGCCCTAGACCCCATAGATCTTTCCAGAGGGCCTGGCCCCACAATGGCCGATACATGACTGTCCAGTCATTTAGATTCCACGTGGAAATCCACAGTGTCAGGCCCCTATACACAGCCCAACTGTCAGTACAGATTACTAGAGGGGAAGGCTCATGACCAACACCATCCATACTGCTCGCAGTTCAGCCCATTGGCTGCTCTGTCTTGTCTCTGTCAAACCAAATAGTGTCTGTTTCTGGGTGTATGGCCACAGCTGTCCAAGAGGCTGGTTGGCCCCAGCTGGAGCAGTCCATTTACCAGGCCTCCACTGGAATCAGTTCTCATCCCTACTTGTAGGGACTAGCTTCAGGTTTGGCTTTTACACAGGCTTCTAAAGTTGGTTCCATACTGACATAAGTCACTGGACCAATAACCTTCTGCAACTCCGCCCTTAAGGGGCTAGTTGGCAGGGTGCAGCGCTGTTCTAAGTATGCCCCCCACTTTGCCAAAGTGGGTATTTGAGCAGTACCACTATGGGGCTTTGTTGTCCAGTTCTGTACCCATCCAGCTATTGGGTAAGTGGTTCTCACTAAGACAGGGGCTGTGGTAGTTATACTTTCAGTAGCTAGTAAGGCTGCATATTACTAGCAGCTAACTGTTTCTCAATTAAGGAATACCTAATCTCAGTCTTCCAGAATTGGGACCAGAACCCAATAGGCTATCGTAGCCTCTCCGATTTCTGCCAGAGTCCCCACCTGAACCCTTCCTGAGTAACATGCACATATAGCTCTCAGGATCTGGCTGGGTCAAAAACCTACAAGGCCTGAGCAGTCTTTATAGTTAATTTGGCTGTGGCAAATGCTGTGTCTGCCTCAGCTGACCAATCCCATCAGGCCCCCTTACGTATCAACATATACAAGGTCATAGGAGCTGGGCCATGTGAGGTATAAATGCCCTCCAGTAACCCAGCAGGCCCAGAAGGTCTTGCAGCTGCTTCACTGTGGTTGGAGTGGGGTAAGCTTGCACTTTATCTATTACAGTATCAAGGATAACCTTTGTCTCACCCAGTCAAACAACCCTCAAGAACTTAACTGACAGTCCAGGCCCCTGCAGTTTGCTTTCGTTGATTGCCCAGCCACATGTTTTCAGGTGTGTTAATAAGAGAGGTACAACCTTTTCCAGATCTGTAAGACAGTCACTTGTCAAAAAAATGTCATCAATGTAATCATAGAGACGCAGTGACGATGACCTTTTCCACCAGGCCAAATCTGCTGCCGCCAGCCCGTGGCACAGAGTAGGGCTGTGCAGATATTCCTGTGGGAGCAAAGTAAATGTCCATTGCCGGCCTTCCCAGGTGAAGGCAAACTGGTCTTGACTTTCTGGAGCTATATCTATCGAAAAAAAAGCATTTGCCAGATGATCCATCAAGTCTGCCACCAAAGGCCTGCAGCATGCAAGGGGGTAACTACCTTATTCAACTCACGATAATCTACTGTCATGCGCCAAGAGCCATCGGGCTTCTTCACCGGCCACACCAGTGAATTGTAGGGGCTGTGGGCAGTATGCACAATGCCCACTTTCTCCAGTTCTGTTATTGTGCCCATAATTTCCTTGTAGCCTCTGAGCAAATGATATTGTGTGGTATTAGTCACTCGCCTAGGGACTGGCAGTTGTATGGGCAGATGCTTAGTGTGTCCTCTCACCATTGCCTTTACCACACACACTCTAAGGTGAAACTCTGACTGTGGTTTCTAGCCATAAGCCACATAGTACATCCCCCCCAAGGATGTACTCCGGGATGGCAATACATATACTTTATAATCTTTCGGGTGTAATCGCCCAATCCCCAGAGATAGTCTTACTGCTGTCACCCTGACACTCTGGCCTCCATAGCCATCAATATAATATGTAGACCCGTGAAATCTTCCTGGATTTCCATAGAGCAGAGTACATTCTGCTCCTGTGTCTACCAGAGCTAAAACCCTTTGCACATTAGACAGGAACCAATGGATGGTAAGCTCCACATGTGGCCTCCAGTCCCCACCCATCCCCTGTGGATGAGTTTCTTGGCCCGCACCCTATTTCAAAGCGATCAGGCCATCACCCAAGGATGGGTTCGGCAGCAAGTGGTCTTCCAGGTGCAGGGCACATGCCTGAGGCCTAGAGCTTCCAGGCTCCCCCTGAGCAGCAGTCCTTCTTATGGGCATGAACCTCTGGTCTTCTTGCAGCTGCTGCCATAATTCAAATATATATGCATTGGGCTGCGCGTGTATTTTAGTGCAATCTACACCTGCTCTCACTAAATCTGTCCACATTTGGTTACGGGTAACTTTAATAGGTTCTGTGATGCCAAGAGGCTTCCTTGCCCTCCTTGGCATTCCTTTTGACTTTTCAACAACTACCTGTATTCCTTTCTGATTTTGAGAGCGCCGGCTCTCAACTTCGCCTGGGCTAGTTATCATGGTTGTGATGTCTTGTATCTGACTTCCCACACAGGATGCTAAAACTGTGATGAGGGATCCAAATGAGGATGAGGGGGCATTCTTTAATACCAAGTCTCTCATTCCTGCTATGAAACGCTTGTCATCAGGACCACGAGAGTTCACATTGAACATGGCCTGCCACATCCACAATTCCTGAAGTACGTGTACCAGCTCGGCATGCATCTGCCGTCCGCTTACTGTGTCCGGCACGTCTCCTGCATCAGCCCATATTGTTTGTATGGCAGCCATTATCCATTCCCGGAGGATGTAGTTGCCCTGGCCATACCACCAGCTGTTCTTCAGCCTCTGTCCAAGGATGGCTGTAAAATCACAGAGTCCAGTCTCTCCATCTCTTGTACCATGCAAATAATCCCATCAAACCCCAGGTCCCATAAACATAACAGCCAGGCTGCCAAGGTTTCCCCTGGTTTCTGGCGGAACTTTTTGCCCAAGTCTACCAGTTCTGCCTGGATATATGGTTGGTAGGTAGTAAATTCGGTCATTGTGGTGGTCCAGCAGCCTGTCCCCCTGGGGCCATGAGTCGCTGCTGTTTCATTTTCTGAGTCACCACCAGGTGGGCCCGGAGCATGGGACCAGCCTCCTCTTCCTCTCCAGAGGAGTCTGGCATCTCCCAGGTCCCAAGTTGGTTTGCCATCACTAGTTGAGACTCTGGCAAAGGGCCAACCTCCATCCTCTCCTGAGGAGGAGTCTGGCATCTCTGGAGCCACAGGTTGGTTTGCAACCACTGGCTGCGATTCAGGCAAAGGGCCAGCCTCCCATCTCCTTCCTGAGATGGAGTCTGGCATCTCCAGAATGGTGGATTGGTTTCTCCGAACTTCTTCCTCCAGAATCCTCAAATGTTGTTGCAGTATCCGCATCTCTTCCCGCATCTCATCATGTACTTGCTGGATTCTAGATTGCTCTTTCTGCTTGGACTCTCACAAAGCTGTGAGAAACACCCATCCCATGGCTCCTGCCACCTCACGGGCACTGCATTCATTCAGGGTTTCTTCTATTTCATATGGGGCCTGTTCTAACTGCCCCGGGGATACATCTACCTCTGGTCATTCCTGGGGAGGTGCCCACTGGGCAAGGAGTTCGGCCACCGAGTACCATCTGCTCGTGGCTGGCCACCCTTCAATCCCTGCCCAGGTTCCAAAGGGTTTCATCTGTGTAGAGCTGTCCTGCTTTGAATTATCCTGCCAGCTATGCCAGTTGTAATGCAACCAACCCATTCTGGGTAGGTTTATTAATGGTTCTAGCAGCCACATGCTCTTCGCCATTCTTTGGAGTCACCGTCCTCCTCCGTACACTCCACTGCACTCCAACACCCTCGACACCACACCACCACACTGCACTCTGCTGCACCACCCTTATAAACCAGTCTCTCAGCCCACATGAACCCACCTACACATGCCCACACCCTACTCCAGGTGCCCACCATGAAGCATGCATTCAGGACCGCAGGGTTCCATCATCTGTCCTAATGGCAGGAGGGCAGAAAAGCCTGATACCCTTTACCTACCCTATACTTCCCTCCTGGCCTAAAAACCATCTATTATTTTTCTCACAGATGTTTCTTGTTACACAAAGGACATTTTCATTGGCAGTCATTATTCTGCTATGATTCTGGCTCTATTAACATGGGTTTCTCCAAACAGGAAACAAAATGGCTCCTTGCTCAATCAGAGCAATTTCAAATTGTTTTCAATGACTAAGTTGGGTCATTCCCTTATTCTACGCCCCCCCCCATTAACACATTCAATACCTGCAGCTTCTCCCTATTCATTCCTCCACTATTGTCAATTCTCCCAGTTCCCAGGCTCTTACTATCTTCCTAGACATTTTCTTCATGGTCTGGTACAGACTCAGATGCCCCTTGACAAATCGCCTATATTGTGCCTTCCCCTTCAACCCAACACTAAATTAGCAGCTATTATTTTAACTTTCTTCACTTCCTTCATGGGCACATAATATCTTTTCTGACTCATATTACCTCCTTGGTACAAGACATCTCCTCTGCTCTTCTTAACACTAATATTGATAAAGCCCTACTATCAGCTTTCATTTCTTTACAAATTATACTTCTTAAATGTGTTCATCCCATTTTTTTATTGTTCACATTCGTAGTTATTCTGGTCTCCCAGATCTTCTATCTAAAGTCATAAGATACCTGATACAGGCTTTAGGGTGTTTACTGTGTTTGGAGATCCTATAACTTGTCATTCCTTTTGTCATCAAGGAGCTCACAGTCTGGCAAAAACATGTGACATTCCCATTAAATAGACATGGCATATTGTTCATGCTTGTGCTGTTTGTCAAATTTCTGGCCCCACATTTTTTTCAGACATTAATCCACGTGACACTCAAGCTGATAAATTATAACAAATGGATGTCACCCACTTCCCTTCTTTTGGCCATTTATCTCACCTTCATGGTAAAATAGATTCCTTTTGTATTCAATGGGTTATGACTCATTCTTCTCAGATCATGTGTCATCTCTACTCTGCATTTGCCATCATGGGTCATCCTTCATGTATTAAACTGACAATGGCACGGCTTATACTTCTAAATCTCTTACAGTTTTTATCTCACTGGGGCATTCTATACATTGGTATTCCTAAAACCCCACAGCTATTGTCATAAAATGTGCTAAGTAGATAGACAGGGACCTTTCTTCAGAAAGACTGCTTGAAACAAGCAGAAGGCTCCTGGAGGAGCCAGTGGTGAGCTGGGAAGTTTGCCCACGCCAGGACCCTTCTGACCAGCAGTCCAAGCCCAGAGGGGGAGCGGGCACCCACGGCCAAGGCAGACTGGGTGCGCAGAAGAGAGTGCCCGAGACTGGGCACGCAGGAGTGCATCCAGCATCGCCAGTTTAGAACAGGGACATTTCTTCAGTAAAGACTGCCTGAAACCAGCAGAAGTCTCCCTCAGGAGCCAGAGGTGAGCTGGGAAGTTTGCCCACGCCAGGACCCTTCTGGCCTGCAGTCCCAGCCGAGAGGGGGAGCGGGAACCCACCGCTGGGGCAGACCGGGCATGCAAGGAGTGTGTCCTGCATCGCCATTTTAGAACAGGGAAATTTCTTCAGTAAAGACTGCCTGAAACTGACAGATGGCTCCTGGAGGAGCCAGAGGGGAGCTGAGAAGTTCACCCAAGATGCCGGCCAGTCGCAGCAACAGTGTCCAATGCATACAGCAAATTAGAAAACAGACAGTAGGGAGTAGAAGAACCACACGCAACCTAGCAACTCCTCAGGAAACAAACACACAACAAAAAGAAAACCACCCCCCAGATTGCAACGACAGTAACTTGGAAGAACTTCTGAGCCTTCCATAAAAGAATTTAAAACTGCCATGATTAAAAAAATGACAGAAATCATAAAGGAAAACAATGATAAGGGAAAAATAATCAACAATGAGAAGAATGAAATTGAATCCCTAAAGAGGGAAGTAAAAGAAATGCAGTAGATCAAAGAATTAATGGAGGTGCTAAAGAACACTGGGAAAAGCAATGAAAGCAGAATAGATGAAATGATAGAACAAATAAGCACACTTGAAGACATAGAAATAAAAAGAACCAAAACAGAAAAGGAAAGACAAATAAGAAGGAAAAAGACTGAAGGAAGACATCAGGAACTATCTGACTCTATGAGGAAAGGAAATATAAGAGTTATAGGAATCCCAGAAGGAGAGGAGAGAGACCTAGGAACAGAGAAAATATTCCAGGAGATAATTGAAGAGAACTTCCCAAACGTGAAGAAGGAGCTGAAAATTGATATAGAAAAAGCAAGAAGAACACCAATCTTCCACGACAAAAGGAAAAATACAGCAAGACACATAATAGTAAAGCTCCCAAGAATCCAGGACAAGGAAAAAATAATGAATCTGACAAGAGGGAAGAAACAGATAACATTCAAAGGAAAACCAATCAGACTGACGTCAGACTTCTCTGAAGAAACACTATGGGCAAGGAGAGAGTGGAGGGACACAGTCAACAGACTCCAAGAAAACAGATGCCAACCAAGAATACTCTATCCCGCAAAGCTCTCCTTCCTCTATGAAGAAAGAATAAGGACCTTCCCGGATAAACAGAAACTCTGGAATTTCATTATGACTAAACCCCCACTCCAAAAAATAATACAATGAGTCCTAAAGCCAGAACCTCAGAGGAACAAACAATAACGAAAGAAGGCAAAAAAAAAGTTATTAAAAGAATAAATAAATAAAATCAAAGGAAAGACAAACACAATGGCAAATACAGATGCTAACATATCAATATTAACTCTAAATGTAAGTGGACTCAACTCTTCAATAAAAAGGCAAAGAGTCTCAGGCTGGAGTAAGAAACAAAACTCAACCTTTTGTTGTCTCCAGGAAAGACATTTACCTACAAAAGATAAAAATAGACTCAAAGTTAAAGGGTGGAAAACAATCCTACAAGCAAATGGACCAAAAAAGAAAGCAGGAACAGCTATACTTATAGCAGATAAAACAGATTTCAAACTCAAAAAGATAAAAAGAGACCCCAATAGTCACTACATTATGATCAAGGGGACAATAATTCAAGAAGAAATAACACTCATTAACATATATTCACCAAACGAAGGAGCACCAAAATATATCAGACAACTATTGTCATCTCTGAAAACAGACATCAGAGAAAACACATACGTAGTGGGAGAATTCAACACACCACTATCAACAATGGATAGATCAACAAGACAAAAAATAAGTAAAGACACTAAAGCACTAAATAAGGACCTAGAGTGCTTGGGCTTAACGGACATCTATAGAACACTAAACCCTCAAAAAACGGAGTACACATTTGTCTCAAGCGCACACGGATCATCACAAGACAAACATCAACAGATACACCAAGATTGAAATCATACCAACCATCTTTTCTGACCATGAAGGCATAAAACTAGAAATAAACCATAAAAAGAAGGCAAGGAAAACTCTTACCTCATGGTGATTGAAACCCACACTACTGGAAGACCACTTTACTAATGAGGAGATCAAAGAAGAAATTAAAAAAAATCTTTGAATTGAATGACAATGAGGATACCAATTTCCTAAATGTATGTGATGCAGCAAAAGCAATAATAAAAGGAAAACATATAGCAATAGAGGCTCACATCAAGAAATAAGAAAGAACTCAAAGAAATAACCTATTCTCGAAGCTCAAAGATCTAGAAAAAGAACAACAAAAACCCCAAAACCAGTAGAAGAAAAGAAATAATAAAAACCAAAGCAGAAATAAATGAAATTTGAATCTAAAAAAAAAAAAAATCCAAAATATCAATGAAACCAAGAGCTGGTTCTTTGAAAAAATCAAAAAATAGACAAACCCCTAGCCAGGCTCACAAAGGAAAAAATGGAGAAGGCACAAACAAACAGGATCACAAATGAAAGAGGAGAAATCACAACGGACACAGCAGAAATCAAAAGACTAATCAGTAACTACTATGAACAGTTATATGGAAACAAGTTCAACAATCTAGAGGAGATGGACAAATTCCTACAACTCTACAATCACCCAAGCTAGATAAAGAAGAAATAGAACACCTAAACAGACCAATTACAAGCAGCGAAATTGAAATGGTAATCAAAAACCTCCCCAAAAACAAAAGCCCAGGACCTGATGGATTTACAAATGAATTCTGCCAAACATTCAGAGATGAATTAGTGCCTATCCTTCACAAACTCTTCCAAAAAATTGAGAAGGAAGGGACAATACCAAACACGTTCTATGAAGCCAATATTACACTAATACCAAAACCGAACAAGGACAACACAAAAAACGAAAACTACAGGCCAATCTCCCTAATGAACACCGATGCAAAAATCCTCAATAAAATTTTAGCTATCAGAATCTAACAATGTATCCATAAGATAATTCACCACGACCAAGTAGGATTCATGCCAGGGACACAAGAATGGTTCAACATCTGAAAATCAATCAATGTTATCCAACAAATCAACAAAAAGAAATATAAAAACCATATGATAATATCAATAGATGCTGAGAAAGCTTTCAACAAAGTGCAACACCCATTCATGATAAAAGCCTTGAAATTCTTGGGATACAAGGAACATACCTCAATATCATAAAGGCCATATATGACAAGCCAACAGCCAGTGTCATTCTCAATGGTGAAAAGCTGAAAGGATTTCCATTAAGATCTGGAACAAGGCAAGGATGTCCACTCTCAGCACTGCTTTTCAATATAATACTGGAAGTCCTAGCCAGAGCAATAAGACAAGAGAAAGACATACAAGGAATCCAAATAGGAAAAGAAGAAGTCAAACTATCACTATTTGCAGGTGACATGATAATATACATAGAGAACCCTAAAAACTCCACAGAAAAACTAATCCAACTCATCAATCAGTTCAGTAAAGTGGCAGGATACAAAATCAACACGCAAAAGTCAGTAGCCTTCCTATACACCAACAATAAATCTGAAAGAAAAAATCGAAAAAACCATCCCTTTCATTATCGAAACAAAAAGAATCAAATACTTTGGAATAAATCTAACAAAGGAGGTAAAGGACCTATACAAAGAAAACTATAAAACACTGTTAAAAGAAATAGAAGAAGACACAAAGAAATGGAAAGACATTCCCTGTTCATGGATTGGAAGAATAAACATTATAAAAATGGCCATCCTACCAAAAGCAATATATAGATTCAATGCTATTCCAATCAAAATTTCAATGTCGTTCTTCAAAGAAATAGAACAATTATTGATGAAATTCATATGGAATCACCAAAAACCCCAAATAGCCAAAGTTCTCCTGAAAAAAAAGAAGGGAATGGAGGCATCACACTCCCAGATGTCAAACTATACTACAAAGCCATAATCAACAAAACTGCATGGTATTGAAAACAGAACAGACACACAGACCAATGGAATCGAATAGAAAATCCAGAAATAAACCCACAGATTTATGGTCAACTAATCTTTGACAAAGGAGCAAAGACTATGCATTGGAGCAAAGAAAGTTTGTTCAATAAATGGTGCTGGGAAAACTGGGTTGCTACATGCAAAAGAATGAAGCTTAACCACTACCTCACAACATACACAAAAATCAACTCAAAATGGATTAAAGAACTAGACATAAGACCTGAAACCATAAAATACATAGAAGGAAATATAGGCTTAACACTAAGTGATATGCACATCAAAGACATCTTTACAGACACATCACCCAAAACAGTGATAGTGAAGAAAAAGATAAACAGCTGTAACTACATCAAATTAAAGAGCTTAAAAGAGACAATAACAAAAACAAAGAGAAACCCCACTGACTGGGAGAACATTTTTGCACACAACGCTAATGATAAAGGACTGATCACAAAAATCTGCAAAGAGCTGATGAGACTCAACGACAACAAAGAAAATAATCCTGTCAAAAAATGGGCAGAAGAGCTAAAATGAAACTTCTCTGATGAGGAAATGCAAATGGCCAACAGGCATATGAAAAAATGTTCAACATCACTTGTAATCAGGGAAATGCAAATCAAAACTACCATGAGATACCATCTTACACCAGTAAGAATGGCACATATTAAAAAAACTAGCAACAACAAATGTTGGCGAGGATGTGGAAAAAAAGGAACTCTCCTGTACTGTTGGTGGGAGTTTAAACTAATTCAACCACTATGGAGAGCTGTGTGGAGATTTCTTGACCTACTAAACATAGAGCTTCCATATGATCCAGCAATTCCACTCCTAGTTATTTACCCAAAGGACACAGAAACATCAATTCCAAAGAGCACCTGTACCCCTATGTTTATAGCAGCACTGTTTACAATAGCTAAGCTTTGGAAACAACCTAAATGCCCAAAAACAGATGACTGGATCAAGAAGATGTGGTACATATACACCATGGAATATTACTCAGCATTCAAAAAAGATAAACATATGCAATTTGCAGCAACATGGATGGTGTTGGAAGGGATCATGCTCAGCGAAATAAGCCAGAAAGAAAAGAAAAATACCGGCTGGTCTCACTCATAGCAGGAATCAAGACAACTTAAATAAGGGACCAGGAAAATGAATAACTATAAGAAAGTGAAAATCAAATTCATCAAAAAATCATGAACCAGAGACACTCTATTGGGGGTGGGTGACGGGGATGGGAGGGATTGGGTTCATAATAAGGGGGTTGCAATTGTATGGGGAATATAAAAATAAAATTTATTAAAAAATTAAAAATAAATAAAATGTTCTAACTAACTCTTTAAACTTTTCCTAAAAAAACAAAAAAGGGAGGGATCTGGAGAGTAACTTGCCCCCAGGGGAAAAAAATATACAAAGCTTTATTTACTTTTAACTTCTTAAATTGCAATTGCTCTGGCCTAACAGCTATTGAGCAATATGTCATTCCTAATTCTTCTGACCTCACAGCAGTAAAATAGTATTTTATCCCAGCAGAACCAAGCTCTAGGCCCTTGGTCTTGTATCGCCACCCATTGAAAGGATCAACTTGTCTGGGACCTTGCAATCTTTATCATGGGGGAGAGGGTATGTTTCTGTTTTACCACCTATAGGACACAATTACAAGAAGCACAAAAATGCTGCATTGGCACATTTAAATGATACTCCCTGTTGGCTGGCTAAACCCAATTAACTGGTTGTCAGGTCTCAATGTTAAAATCTGGATTTTATTTGGCATAGGTTTATTATTCTTGTTAATTTTTCTTCTAGTTCTAGAAAGCCCTTGTGCTGCCTGTTCTAGAGAATTCTACATTGAAACTATGCTGATCTTCCTGTAACTCTCCCAAAACCAGATGTTAATTTTCTCTTAATAATAGCAACTTGGTAGTTTATGTTCCTTGATTTTATTACCCACTACACAAACCTATGTTAAGTGGGTTCATGTAATATATCCCCCAGTTTTTCAAGTTATAGTTTGGAATGACCCAAACCATCCATAGGTACTAATATTTCCTCCACTATAGGTGGACCAGATATACTTGGTGACTTGACTACATTCTCCATCTTTTGCCTACCTGCTCACTGGGCTATTCACTCACCAAATGATCCACTTTTTTTTTTCCTTTATAGGCTATACTATGTATCTGTCTATATATAGCACTCCCGTTTTTCTCACTGGTATATTAATTATATCAATGTCTTTCCTCTCTTAAAACAAAATAAAAAAGGGGGACATTTGGATCTGCTAGTCCTAAGCAGCCTGTTTGGGCACCATTTTGTTACCTACAGTTCTAAATCCTAAGCAAGGTCAGAAGTGCCCAGTCAATTAGGTATAGGAGCCCAACCCTGCAAGGTACTTTTCAAATCAATCAAGAGCACAAAGCTGGATCATGATGGGAAGGCTATGTATCACGAGTTATGACAGGGAACACCTAGGGGGCTGATGACAGATGCACAGGGCCAATGTATAACAAGGGACCCAGAAGCTGATCAGTGGAAAGCCTTGTTGAAAAGATTGAAACCATGGCTGGAAAACTAGAGCTTGATCTCAATTACAATACCAAGGCATCAAGCAGATGAGAAGTGCCTGAAGGGCAGGCTCACAATTCCTCATACTATAGATGAGAATTTTTTCTAGTTTCACCCTTCCCTTTTCTCTTTGTCCTCCTTCCTCTTCAATTGATGCAGTATAATTCTTCTAGCAATAAAAAAGCCAGGATCTTGTTCTTCAGCAGCATCCTGAAGCATTATGCAGCCTGCTTCATGACTCCTGTTTCTTTATTAGTGTGACATTACCCAACACAACAGTACCCCACATATCTGTCAAGGGGCTCACATCCAAGATCTACAAGAAATCATACAACTTAATAAAAACAAAACAATAAAATGTCCCAATAGAAAAATTGACGGAATAGATTTAAAGGGATTTCTCCAATGAAGACACACAGATGGCCAATAAGTACAAGAGAAAAATGAGAATCATCACATCTTCAGAGAAATGCAAGTCAAAACCACAATGAGCTCACTGCCTCAATATTTGTGAGGAGTACCCATATCAAAAAAACTAGAAACAAAAATTGTATGTGAGGATGTGGAGATAATGGAACTCTTTTATACTACGGTGGGTATGTAGACCAGTGCAGTCCCTATGGAAAACAGTATGGAAGTTTCTCATAATGTATATAATGGATTTTCACTTAGACCCATCAATTCAACTCCTAGGTATCTTCCTGAGAGTACAAAAACACTAATGCAAAGAGATATAGCACCCTACATTCATCACACTGTTTACAATATTCAACCTACAGAAAGTATCTAAGTGTCCAAAAAATAGGTAAGTGGATCAGGAAGATGTAGTATATATACATAATGGTGTACTACTCAGTTATGATAAAAGATAAATGCTTATCATCTGTGATTACATGGATGAACTGTAAAGGATTATGTTAAACTAAATAAATCAGAAGGAGAAAGACAAATACCAGATGGCATCGCTTATATGTGGAATACAGAGAACTAAAACAAAGGGTCATAAAAGGTCAAACCAATGACAAACCCGAAACATATGACTTTGGAATTAGGACTCCTGGAGTGGGAAACAGGATGGGAGAGGAGGAATTCAAGTGGAGAGGAGTCACGATGGATTGTGGTGAAGGATTTTGTGTATTTTATTGATAGGTGCATTCTTTCCTTCAATGGAAAGAAAAGGTTGCAACCAGAATATCTTCATAATATAAATGGATGAACAAGCTATAGAGCATTCATGTTATGAACATCACTATGTCATCAACCACTTACTCCCTCTGTGAAATTTATTGTCATTGCCCTGGCTTTTGATACTGTAACTTTTCTTCTTAGCAGCAGATACAATGTTATGTTTGCTGATATAAAAAATAGTAGAGGGACAGCCAATACGTGACAGGTCATTTCTTTTTGTTTCACAGTAGGCTTTTCCCAGCATTCTCCTGTGGTATGGAGAACTCTTAGTTGCGCTCATCTCTCAAGGAGTTTCAGTAATTCCCCTTGAAAGCAATCCAGGGGTGGTTTCCCAGGAAGTTTTGGCAGCCTCCCTACATTTTGCTGCTTGGCTGATATGGCTTAAAGTAACTCAGTGAACTTCTCTCATCTAGAAACCCACATCGGAGCTCATTTACATTTGTTCCATTTTTGAATACTTTGTATCAGCTCTGCAAATAAGTCTACTATTTATATAGGGTGTTTGCACTCTCTTTACTCTTTAGCAGATAACCACTGGATACTAATTAAGTGTGCTTGCATTACCTTTTTTTTTTTGGCTAATTAATTGTGTGCATTGTTACTAACTGGACCTTGGTTGACACAACTACTCACAATTAGAAGAAATACGTGGCTAATTTAGGCAGCAACTTAGGCAGATATTTAAAATATATATACTCAGCCAAAGAAGCAAGGTCAAAGAGTGAATTCATGCATGTGAATCTATTGCATTGTTCAAGGTATATTCTATCAAGCCAGGCTGAGAGAAAGTAAAACATTTGAACTCTGTTCTCATTACAGGTTTTAACACAAAGAGTTGAATGTTCTTGATCCATATCATTATCTTCATGGGTATAAGGATATTGTGCTGCCTCACCCATAAAATTCGTTACATGCCAATAAAATTTATGAAAGTAGTTAAAGTATAACTGATCTTTGGGTAAAGTTATGGTAGTCATTTAATTCTGTCTTACTTTGTGTTCCTTGTTTCCTAAATAATGTGACTGAATACATAACTTAAGACTGATCTTTGAAAACAGATTACAGGAATAAAAGCTTACTTGTGAAGAAATCGAAGGTTATCACTCTGTGATTATACAAAATAAATTTATTGCCATGTTATAAATGTAGAGAAACCAATTCATGGTTCCTGGTGAGCTAGCCTATTTAATTTATGTGTGTTTTTTACATAGTTAAAGGACTGTGAGTTCTACCTGTCATTCTAATATGTATGTTTACGAATCAATTCTGAAGAATCTTGTGGATAGAACCCTCTCCCTCACCTGATTTCCATAATACTTCCTTGTTTTCTTTATCTCTAACTTGAAATATTCTTTAAATTTTAGTATGATCAAGGTATCTAAGTTTCACATCAATTTGCAACCCAATGAATTTATGATTTCATATGATGACTATTTCAATTTCATGATAGATGACTATTTCAATTTCATCTCTATGTCAAAATTGTGAAATTTTATTTTTAATATAACCATTGTGATTTTTTGATACTTTTTGTTGTAAATGTATTTATTTTCATTTTTACTTTTTATTTTTTAAAAGATTTTTATTTATTTATGCATATAAGAACTGGGATACAGGCCAGAGATGTGGGGGATGAGAGGATTCACCAGAGACAGAGCAGGGAACAGAACAGGCAGAAATGCACTGAAATGCACTGCTGAGGGGAGCAGTGGGCGAGTCAGGAGAGGTCTGCTGCCACCATGTGGTTAGCAATCTGGCCGGAATTGAACTCGTGCTGCAGCGGCTGCAGATAGCTTCATAGGTTGCATCTTAACCCCTTGCACCTCCAGGGAGGCTCAACATTGTGAAAATTTTAATCACCCTCATTGTACCAGTCTTGGTGAAGTGGATTATATTGGTTGTTGAATATTTTAATATCCCTGCTGTGTCTAAGAGCTAACAGAGTCACTTAAAAAAAGAAGAAATTCTCTAAATTTCAATCACACCTGTAATGTTTTAGATCTGATATTTTTATTTACTTATTTTTCATTTATTTAAATATATTTTACATCAATGTTCATCTTTGTACAATGTTTGCTTTCTCCTCTCAGGTGTAGTCCCCATAAAATTCCCACCACCAATTCACCCATGTACTTTACCATAGTCCTTTGCTTGTGCTCTTCCCTCTATTGTTTTGTCCTCTTTCCCACTCTCTTCCCCTCCCCTACAAGAAAGTGTAGGAAAAGATAAACAGCTGCAATTACATCAAACTAGGTTTGATACTTTTAAAGCACTGGATGTGATACCAATTGTAAAATATCCAAAACAGCTTAATGTCATCCTTTGTAGATTTTCCAAAATCATTATATAACTAATCACTTAATTTTTGGGGGGGTTTGGCTTTGTTTTTAATAGTCCACAATGGGTATTAGAGTACAATAGAAGATCATTAAGTAAGTAATCCCAGTGAAGAGGATTGCAGTGCAAAGGGTTTGCATGGCATGAACACAGATCATTTATCTGCACTGCACCCTCACATTTGTAACTAATACTCTAAGGACAATAACATATCCTTTGTTCTTTAATATTTATGTAGTGAGTATTTGAGATAAACAGTTTTAAGTTTAGAGTTTGAAATCCCATTTTCTAGTTTATCCAAACAACTCTCACTTTCCTCATCTATAAAATGGAAATTATACAAAATTCATAAAGTATTGTACATATCTAATGTGATACCCTACATGAAACTCTGTATAATGTTGATCTAGCATTACAAAAACACTCAATGCATTTTAATTTTTGTTTTGTTCATTAACTGACAAGAATGTCCTGCTAGAGTACTGGATCATTCATGTCCTCTGCAAGTAAAGTGTACTGTCTATTCATGCTACCTGGAAAATTATTTACTCCATTATATCTCTATAGTCTTATATATTATGTTCTGTATAGACAAGCAGGTAAATTTTAAGATGGTGAGTCACTACCTAAATTGTGTAGGTAATGACATACCACATGCCGGGTCTGCCCTGGCCCTGGGTGCCCCCTCCCTCTCTGGGTTCGGACTGCTGGGTTACTGGAGGGCATTTATACCTCACATGTCCCAACTCCTATGACCCTTGTATATGTTGATATGTAAGGGGGCCTGATGGGATTGGTCAGCTGAGGCAGACACAGCATTTGCCACGGCCAAACGAACTATAAAGAGTGCTCAGGCCTTATAGGTTTTTGACCCAGCCAGACCCTGTGATTTAGATGTGCATGTTACTCAGGAAGGGTTCAGGTGGGGACTCTGGCAGAAATTGGAGAGGCTACGACAGCCTCTGGTTGGGTTCTGGTCCCAACTATGGAAGGGGGCTGAGATTAGGTATTCCTAAATTGAAAAACAGCTAGCTGCTGTATATGAAGCCTTACTAGCTACTAAAAGTGTACTCGACACTCTGCCATAGCTGCTGTCTTAGTGAGAACCACTTACCCAATAGCCAGATGGGTATGGGACTGGATGACAAAGCCCATAGTGGTTCTGCTCAAAGACCCACCTGGCATAGTGGGGGGCATACCTAGAAAAGCACTGCACCCTGTCAACTAGCCTCTTAAGGGCAGAGTTGCAGGAGGTTCTTGGTCCAGTGACATATGTCAGTATGGAACCAACTTCAGAAGCCTATGTGGAAGCCGAACCTGAAGCTAGTCTCTACAAGGAAGGACAATCACTGATTCCATCAGAGACCTGGTATACAGATGGGTCCATCCCGGGTCAGCCAGTATCTTGGACAGCTCTGGCTGTACTCCCAGAAACAGATACTATTTGGTTTGAAACCAGGACAAGACAGAGCAGCCAATGGGCCGAACTGCGAGCAGCAGGGATGGTGGTGGCCCATGAGCCTTCCACTCTAGTAATCTGTACTGACAGTTGAGCTGTGTACAGGGGCCTGACACTGTGGATTTCCACATGGAATCTATTTTTTTTAAAAGATTTTTTTTTATTATTTATTTATACAAGCACTGGGTACAGTCAGAAGCATGGGAAGGTGAGAGAATTCACCAGAGCCAGAGCGGGGAGCAGAGCAGGCAGAAGGACCAAAGTACACTGCTGAGGGGAGCAGCGGGCAGCAGGAGAGGTCTGAGCGCCATGCGGGACCCTCCTCTGGTGGCCGGGGTGCAGCCGGGGATTGAACCAACGCTGCAGAGGCTGCAGGCAACTTCGCAACCCGGTGCTCAACTGCTGCGCCACTGGGGAAGCCCATCCATATGGAATCTAAATGACTGATAGTCATGCATTGGCCATTGTGGAGCCAGGCCCTTTGGAAAGATCTATGGGATCTGGAGCATCAGAAACAGGTGACTGTTTATCATGTCACAGGACATGTCCCATTAGCCTCACCAGGCAAAGGTGAAGCAGATACCCTAGCCCAGGTTCGATGGCTTGAAACGGCTCTGGGGTGAAATGTTGCACAGTGGCTGTACATATGCTTGCTTCATGCAAGGCAAAAGACTATGTGGGCCACTATATGTGCCTGGGATCTAGCTGTAACTTTAGAGGAGGCTCAGACTGTGAACAATGTGTAGTTGTTCCAGGACTTACCCCAGAGACCTTTTGCATCTACATGTCAGGCATTGTGGGGGCAGGTGCTCCTGACATGCTTGCAGATTGACATCATTGGACCACTACCTTGCTCCGATGGACAGCTGTATGTGGTCACCTGTGTGGACTCTGCTACTGGGTTATTGGCAGCTTATCCTGCTCCACATGCGAACCAAGACGCAGTTTTGGCAGCACTGGCATGCCTATGTGCTGCATACGGATGTCTGCTGGTAGTGGAGAGCGACCAAGGGAATCATTTTACAGGAACCTGGGAGCAGCAGTGGGCCAGGGACATGGGTGTTGAATGGATGTTTCACATTCCCTATAAACCCAAAGCAGTAGGGATCATAGAGCAGTATAACGGCCTGCTAAAGCAAGGACTGAGAGCTACTGCCCCACTCTGACACCGGCTGGGTGGAGCCGACGTCTGTGGGATGTGCTACGAACACTAAATGAGAGGAGCAGGAAAGGTGGCCTGGCCCCAGCGGAGGCGTTGCTGCACGGTACCACTGTTCCCATTCAATTGCAGATATGAACTTTGGATATTTTGTTAAAGCCTGGATTTGGACAGCAGGGCAACATTTTATTGCCAGCCCCCACTGGAGTGGACCCAAGGCAGACTGTGGACTAGGAATGGCCCTGGACTCTGAAGGCTCCCCACATGTGCTGGGTGGCTCTGATAGCCCCTTGGGGTCATGGCCTGGAGGCTAATTTACAGATAACACCATGAATGACTGCACAGTGGCCTCCACAGATGCGTGTTACCCACCTTGGGGTGGCAGATCAGAAGGCAATCCTAAAGGGGACATTTGTGATGACTCTGTGGCCTATTAGGAGGTCTCCACTCTTGCTGCATGTAGAGCCCTCTGACGTCTCTTCACTGGCAAAGCGAGTGTGGTACTCATGACCTGGAAGGCCACTGATGCCAGCGACAACATTATCTTCGGACACAAAATTAGCGTGAATATTGCCAGATGAGAGGGATCTCCCATTGCTTGTACCAATAACCTCTTTATCTTAGGCCCCTAGGAGAATTGAACTCAGTTATACTGTGATGTATACTGTTTGCTTTTGTGGGCCATGGCTGCAGTGTTTATGTTTGTTAAAGGAAACTTGTATAATCTTGTATATAGACTGTATGGTGGAAAACCCTGAGGGGGTGGATTGTGGGGTAAGTAGGGGGGAAAAGCTTAAGGGTTTTCCGCCCTCCCACTGGGCATGTGTACTCGGCCAAATGGCGTGGTGCTGTGTGGCGTGGTGAGGCATGGTGTGTGTGGCATGGCGCAGCACAGTGCAGTGTGGTGCGGTGCTGAGGACAGAGGAGTGCAGTGGAGTGGACAGAGGAGTGAGGTGGAGAGTGGCAGAGTGGGATAGAGTACAGCAATGAACAGTGGAGAGCGTGAAAACACCAACAGGGCTGCTAGAACCGGTAATGAACCTACCCGGTATGGGTTGGTTGCAATACAGTTTGCTAAGATTTTATTGAAGATTTTTGCATTGATATTCATTAGGGAGATTGGTCTATAGTTTTCACTTTTTGTGTTCCATCATTTTTTTAGATTTGCATCTGCAGCAACACTATATACATTTAAGGAGTAGTCTGATACTTTATCAAAAGTATATACCATACCAAATCCACCACCCAAATTTATAGTTACTGTCCACCAGCATCCAATTGACTCCTCTCTTTGATAAGTATTATTCTTTTATAAGAATCTAAGGGACTTGCTTTTGTTTGTTTTATTTGCTTTATTTATTTCTATATATTTTGCTTGAGAGTGACATCATTTAATTTTTCTCTTTCTGGTTTATTTCCTTTAGCATACTTCAGTCACACTCCACCCATGATGTCACAAATGATAAGATTTCACATGTAAATTTGTCTGTGTGTGTGTGTGTGTGTGTGCACGCGTGTGTGTAGAGAGAGAGAGATATATAGGGTTGGTGGATTATGCAGCAGTTCTATTTTTAGTTTAGTTTAGTTTTTATTTTTTTTCCCCAGGAATTTCCATACTGTTTTCTAAATTTGTTGTACCAGTTTATATTCCCAATAATAATATATGCGTTCCTTTTTATCCATACCTTCTCTAACACTTGTTTGCTTTTTATGTTTGTTTGTATTTGTTTTATTAATATAAATCATTCTCACAGATATAAGATGATATAATATATTAGATTAGCATTTCTTTAATAAGACAGAATGACTTTTTTCAAGTGCTTATAAAACATATGTCTATCTCCTATGCATAAATTTCTATTCAGATACTCTGAATATTTTTTTAAAGATTTATTTATTTATGTGTACAAGAACTGGGGTACAGGCCTGAGATGTGGAGGATGATTGAGCTTTTTTTAATTGATGATTTTTCTCACTCTGTTATATATTTTGGATAGTAATTCCTTATCAGAAGTGTGAGTTTCAAATATCTTACCTTATTCAGAAGATTAACTTTTCATTTTAGTAATGGTTTCTTTTGTTTTGCAAAAGATTTTTATTTGACAAAGTCCCATTTATTTGTGTTTTTGTTTCTTTTTTTGTGGGGTTGAGTCTCCAAAGGACTCTCAAAGACTGATGTTAATGAACTTACTGTCTATGTTTTTTCCTATATATCATATGATCTCAGGACTTAGATTCAAGTCTTTAGTGAATTCTGAATTAATTTTTTTGTATATTGTTGTCTAGGTTTTACACATGGCTTGTTGGAAAGACTTTCTTTTCTACATTATATATTATTGACTATTATAATGTAAATTAGTTGACCATACAAGTATGAATTTATTTCTAAACTCTAAATTCTTTTCCATTTAAAGTGTATGTTTTTTTTATTCCGATTCAATATTATTTTCATTACTAGAGCTTTATAGTATAATTTAAAATTGAGGAGTGTAATAGCTCCATATTTCTTCTCATGGTATTTTTGATTATCTGAGATCTTCTGCAGTTTTATGTAAATGTTGTTTATTATATGTCTTTTATAAATGACATTGGGATATTGAAAAGGATTGCATTGAATCTCTATATTCTGTAGGCAACTTGGTCATATTAAAATGCCAATTCTTGATAAATAGCTAGAGGGAAGATGCAATGCTTACATCCTCCATACATTCACAACAAAATTGTTGGAAAAACAAAACCTAAATCCCTGAGCGAAAAACAGATTATGAACCCACACAATAAAAGTATCAGCCTGACTGAAGGAGTAGGAAAAACTCTAAATTAACTTTGTTTATAGTGATAATGAGGTGGTGCAACCCATAAGAAGGAGGAGCAGCTGCAGTGAATAACCCCCTACTAATCTAATATTGACTTGAGGAAAAGCCAACATCTAGGACTTCCTAAGACCTGGCACTGTGCTAGACAAGAGGGTATATGAACAGCATCCATGGTGGAGGATACACTGAGATTGGAAAAGCTGGGAATATAAAGCAAAGACTGATGGCTTGAATCTTAGGATCATAATACAGAACATCTATATCACAAATTATGTCAGAGTACGTGGATATCCTTATAGGAGAGCCTATTACTGTAGTATAGACTCAGATATCTGAAACATTTGCTTTCCCCATTCACAAAAAACTGCTTCACAACATTAAGTTCAAATCCATGAGAAGACAGGGCCTTCCTGTTGGCACAAGGGGTTAAGTCTCAGCACTATGAAGCTATTAGCAACCATTGAAGCACAAGTTTGATCCCAGGCCAGGGTGGTGACCCACATGGCACAGCAGACCTGTCCTGTCTTGCCCACTGCTCCACATAGCAGTGTATTTCAGTAGATCTACCTATTCTGTTCCTGTCTCTGGTGAATCCTCTCTCTCTCTGACACACACACACACACACACACACACACAAACACACACACACGTGCACCTTTGGCCTCATCCCAAATCTTGTAGTCATAAATAAATCTTTAAAAAAGACAAAAATAAATCTCTGAGTGTACTGGAAATGATAATTTGATGACTGTTGCCCCACTCCTTTTTTATACTTATTACCCCTCACCATTACCAGTCTCATGACTACTCCTAGATATACAAAAAAAAGTTCAAATATATCCAAAAATAAAAAAATGAGACAGAATAATACAGTTCCAATACTAGAAGAACAGAAACCCTGAAAAGATCTCTCACTTACTGGAGTTGAGGAGAACTAGGGCAGCAGCCTGGCAATGCCAGTAGAACTTTTAAAAATAGAGGCTATAACACAACGACAAAATTATGATAATTTAAACATGAGGCAACTATATTCAGAAATAATGGAGTTAATAAATACTATTGCTGATTTAGAAAATACAATTGAGGGCTAATAACAGACAAACAGAAACAGTAGAGAGAATAAGCTCAAAAACAATGCTGCAACATACAAGCATTATGTAGAGAAAAAAAGATTTAAAAAAATATATGAAATCAGTGTTAGAGTTCTACGAGCTAAAAAGAAATAATACCTATAGCCTGGGGATAACAGAAGGAAAAGAAAAAGAGAATAGCAAACTTATTCAAAGAAATAGTAATTGAAACCATCTCAATCTGGGAAATGAACCAGAAGTTGTGATCCAAGAATTCCAAAGAGTTCCAAACAAAATGTTACCACCCAGAATACACCAAAACACATAATAATAAAGTGTTGAGAACAAACAACAAGGACAGGATATGAAAAACATCAAGAGAAAAAAAAAATGGTTAGCTGTAAGGGAACACAAGTCAGACAGTCAGCAGGCTTTTCAGCAGAAACATTACAAGTAACAAGGTATGGGAGAGAGCTATTTAAACCACTTAAAGAAAACAATTTCCAGTCCAGGAACTTTTACACAGCAAAATTAACAATCGGAAAGCAACTTAACTAAAAAGCAAAATTTAAAATGATTTTCAACACTAAGCCACATATGAAAGAAATACTATAAGTGTTATGATAAAATAACAGAATAATGACTATCTATACAATAGACACATAAATTACTTGGCAGAAATGAAGGAAAATATCAATATGGCCTTCTAGAAATAGTCAAAGATGACAAGACCAGACAATGGATCACACAAATATCCCATTGTATACTAACTTCAGCAGAATACTCAAACAAAATATAAGTAACATATAAAACAACAGAAATGCAATCTCATCAAAGAAGGTATAAATTACAGGAAATGAGAAGGGGAAAAAAAGACAAATTATCTATATGAGAAAGCAAATTTTAAAATAGCAGAAACATTCATCTACCATAATTACATAGATGCTACTGGATTGACTGACCAAATGGAAGACAAAGAATGACTACATGGATTAAAAAACAAAACCCAAATATATGCTGCCAACAAGGGATTAACAATAAGAAAAATAAAGTCCTGGGCCTCCCCTGGTGGTGCAGCAGTTGAGCTCTGGGCTGTGAAGCTGCTCGCAGCCTCTGCAATGCTGGTTCAATCCCCGGGCGCCAGCGAGGGTTCCACATGGAGCTACAGACTTCTCCTGCCGCGCCTGCTGCTCCCCTAAGCAGTGTGTTTCGTCAGTCTGCCTATTCTGTTCCCTGCTCTGGCTCTGGTGAATTCTCTCACCTTCCCGCACTTCTGACTGTACCCAGTGCTTGTATAAATGAATAAATAAATCTTTCAAAAAAATAAAGTCCTAAAGTGAAGGGATGGAAATGTTACACAAATTTAATGGAAAAATAAAACAGGAATCAGAGAGACATCCAGAATAGAGACATCCAGAAAAAAACAGAAAAACAAGCAAAAAAGAAATATATATAATGTAAAGGGAACATTTATTAATATATGTGAAGCCAAGATAGATAACTAAAAATACATATATAGTATATTAACAGACCTAAACTAAGACATTGACAATAACACAGTAATAGTAGGAAACTTTAAGATCCCACTTACAGAATGGACAGTACATTTGGACCGAAAATCAACATGTTAATTGTGGCCTTAAATGCCAAACTAGATGAGATGGACTTAATTGATATTTACAGAGACTTATACTCCTGAACATATTACACATTATTCTCGAGTACAGATGAAACAATCTCAAGAACAAGTCTCAGTAAAATTACAAAGATTGAAGGGGCCTCCCCTGGTGGTGCAGTGGTTGCGTGCTGGGCTGCGAAGCTGCCCACAGCCTCTCCAGCTCCTGTTCAATCTCCAGCCACTGGTGAGGGTCCCACATGGCGTGCAGACCTCTCCTGCTGGGCCCGCTGCTCCCCTCAGCAGTGTATTTTGTCGGTCTGCCTGTTCTGTTCCCCGCTCTGGCTCTGGTGTATTCTCTCACCCTCCTGTGCCTCTGACTGTACCCAGTGCTTGTATAAATAAATAAATAAATCTATAAAAAAAATTACAACGATTGAAATCATATCAAGTATCTTTCAGAATCACAGTTATGAAAGTAGAAATCATACAAAAAAAAAAGAAAGCAGAAAACCACAAATATGTGGAGAATAAACAACATGCTATTGAACAACTCTGGAACATTCAGTAATTTAAAGGAGAAATTAAAAAAAAAATACCTGAATATACAGAAAAATAAAGATAGAAACCCTCAGAACCAATGTGTTGGATGAAACAAGGCAGTAATAGAAGGGAAGTTTATTGCAATGCAGGATGCATCAAGAAACAATAAAATTCCCAAACAATTTGAGCTTAACCTTTTCTGTTGCATTAGGACTTTTTCCTTGGAATGTCTTGTTCTATCATTTAGGGTATATCTCTTAGTCTCATTTTGTTTGACTCTCTGTGTTTACTCTTATGTGTTAGGCTAAACAGCTATCTTTCCCAGTCTTGGTGTCTTGGCCTTGTGTTAAACCAAAGATTGTAAGGTATTGACCTTACATGCTGCCCTGGGATGCTGGGCAGTCAGCTTCTATGGGGCCTTAACCATCTGTGTTTATTAAGGAAACTGGTACTCAATAGCTGGTGAGGGGCAATTCCTAAAGAATACCCATGAGAGGTTGGAAGCTGGGGAGGTGGGAACTGTGAAAACTTGCTGCTGGATACTGCCAAGTGTGCAAGTCAACCTTAGGTCTGCAGCCATGTGAGCTCTGGGAGGGTTATACAACCACAGTCAGTTCATGGCAGGTTCAAAAGGCAGATTATTTCCCCATAGCTTCAGATTTGATCCAACCCATGAATTTCAACAAAGGTCTATTCAAAGCAGATTCCACTAGCAAAGTTTTTCCCAGAAGTGCAAGCTCTAGTTGAGCAGGCCTAAGGCTGTGGACTTAAAATGTACATGGATACCATGGGTCAGTGTTGCCTCAGTAGTCTTGAGGATTACCTAGATGCCACAGGAACATCAGGTGAATGAGGAGTTGTGTGCTTTTTGGAAACTACAGGAGCTTGCTGTTGAAAATGCTTACTGTACAAGCCATTGTGGGAGTTGCAGTCATGGTAGGGAGCTGCAACAGTGGTCCCCTCCCAGAAATTTCCTTAGAGAAATTTCCCTAGAGGAGTCCTCAAAGGTCCAATCTTAAGCTGACCATACTGTGGACTATGGCATGAGCTTCGAGCAGTTATTGCACATAAAATATGGCTCTGCTAGCAGAGGCGCCAGGCAGTTGAGAGAGCCATGGGCAGGTGTTATATTTTAATTTTTTAAACATTTATTTTTATTTATGCATACAAGAGCTGGGGTGAAGGCCAGAGGTGCAGGGGTTGGGGTGAGAGGATTCACCAGAGAGAGAGTTAGGAGCAAAACAGGTTATCTACTGAAATACACTGCCGAGGAGAGTGGCAAGCAAAACAGGACAGGTCTGCCATGCGTGGGCAAGTGTTTTATGCTTTGGCTCTAGTGATGTCACTGAATCCAATCAGTATGGAATCTGCCTGTACCAATGATATGGGCAAAGAAGAGAATAGATAAAGCCCAACAAGCAACAGAGTTTGTGGGGAGACTGTCCCTCTTTCCTAGTCCTCTGACTGATCTTTTATTTCAACAAGTGTAAATACCTCAGGTTTGTTCAATGTACCCTTTAGACTGATGCCTTTGTGCTCACTCCCTGGGAACTGTTTTCTTCAAAATCCTATGGATAGTCTTCCTTTTCAGCTTTGCACTATAATGTGCTTGTGTAGGTTTGACATGTCTGGCCCTAGTTTTGTGGAACTGTGTTACTGATATACACTTGAGAATCACTTGATATTTTAATACACTTGGAATCATATTTAATACACTTGAAATTTTAATAATGAAAGCAAGTTGAGTCTTGTCAAATGCTTTCTGTGCATCTGTTGAAATTGTCATATGTTTTAAATTCTTCTTTTAATTTTGTGGCATATAATATATGCTGATTAGTATAAATTGAGTCATCCTTGCAACCTTGGCAAATATCCCATTTAGTAATGTGCATGTTTCTTTTAATGTAATGTTGAATTTAGTTTGTTGGTGTTTCATTGAGGTATTTTAATCTGTGTTCATCAGCTACAGGTCTGTAGCTTTTACTTTTTGGTAATGACCTTGTCAGCTTTTGGTGTCACAGATGTGCAAATCAAGTCATTAGTAAATTCCTACAAAACAACATGAGATGCCAACATACACGTATCCAAATGCTTAAATTCAAGCCGGGGACCAGCTGTTGCTCAGCTATTAAAACTTTTTTTTTTTACCTAGAAACTCTTTAACTCAAATAGCTTTATTTAAAAACTTTCCTAAGAAACTTCAAGAGAAAACAAAAAAGAAGGACCTACTATAATTGTTGCATTGCAATGCTTGTCAGGCATGCTCAATAAGTTGCCTCCCATTGTCAAGTGGGCCAAATTGTTTAATAATTAGTTTTTAACAGATAATTTTCCGTGCCATTTATTTGCAGTATACTGATGCATATAATGTAGTGCCTAATGTACTTTTTGGGAATTTTTTCTCTTTTTATGACCAAGAACAAAAAGTGAAGGAATGTTAGATCTTCAGCCCCACTGTGTGAGGCACAAGGAATTTACAGCCCCACGGTGTGAGGCCCTTTAGCTTCGGCCCCACTGTGTGAGGCCCTTTGAGCTTCCCTGCTTGCCACTGTCTTATCTGGCTGGGGCATCAAGGCCTCCTGCAGCATCTCCCCCTTTTTTGTTTTTGGCCATCATTTGCATAATTCGCAACTCAACACGTGTTTGATTGATAGCATGGAAAAGCAATTCAATAAACAATGGGAAGAGTATCAAAATAATTATGGTGACAAGCAAAACAACACCTAAGGTAATAAATGATGAGAACCAGGCGGCCTTAGTGGTATAAAGTTGCAAGGAAGCCAGGAAGGAAACAGCAACTTCTGCAGGGGTGGAGGAGGGGACATGAGCTAAAATAATTACCTTAATATTTTTCTGCAGAGCAGTAAGGTCAAGTGAAACATTTGTGTTATCCCAAACTGCCAACAAATGATTTTTAACATTATTGCAAGAAACAGAAGAAGAGTTATAAACATGTGGAGTGACACAAATCCATTTGTAATCAGAATGACATTTAGTAGTCAAATGCATTTTGATGTGTTGAATCTGATTACCAATATGCAAAAGTGATTCCTCAGGAACATTTAAACGAGCTTCAAATTTGTTATCAATATGGTCTTGGATAAGCAAAGCGTGTGTGATGTTACGAGACAAATCATTAACATGGGAGGCAGTGTGAACTTGTTGCACGAGAGCAGTAGTAGAAACAGCAACAGAACTAGTAATAGCAATAAGTGCCGTAATACCCAGTACAAACCTTTTGGAGCGACGCAGACCCTGTCCCACAAGCTGAAGAGCATACAGTCCAATGTCATCACACCACGGCTGTTGTAAGCTTACAGGGAGCATGACATAAGGAGGTTGATGTAAGATAACAAAAGTAGTTTTAGACAATGAGCTAACAGAGGTAATACAATTGGTGAGAATGCAGCCAGTACAATTAACATGAAAAGTATGGTGATGATAACTAATGGTTAAATGTCTGGGGCCCTCAATGAGGAGGGCATGAGGGGGGCCCACACAAGCCCGTATGGTGAAAGCATGAACAGAATGTCCAGGTCGGCGAAAAAGCACAGGTGAAGTGGCGGCAAGGAGGCGAAACAAGTCCGGGTATGCACGGGAACCATTTGAAGTGTTGACGATGTAGGCGGGAGTAATCCATCCAGCTGAATACCACCGAGTGACAGGTTCCAGAGGTGATTCGACTGGTTGTAGATGAGCGCATTCTGCAGGAGAAACCTATAATCCTTGGGGACATTAGTGGCGGATGTAACTGCTCCAAGAACTGAAAAATCATAAATAGAAAGATTAGTCTGGTAAGGCTGGTAGCGAAGTTCTGCAGAGGGAAATGTACAAGTATGCCAAGTGGGAAATCCATGATCTCTGTCAACAGTATTCCAGGAGTCATCTGAGTTGTAAATTGAACAGGCTGGGAGAGTGGAGGACACTGAAACTCGAGCTATGTTTTCACTAGTGCTGTGAGGACCAAGGAGAGATATAAGCAGTACCCATAAATCAAGGTTAGGTCCGGAGGAAGAAGGCTTTGGAGTTACTGTCAAAAAATATTTATCATTAATAGGTAGGCAACCAGGTAGTTGAGACTTCATGTAGACAGGATTAGATGTAAAACACATAGGAGGAGAATCCACACGCCCCTGAAAAGAAAGTTATTAGTGCTTTTAAACAAAACAAAAGAGTCTGAATTGCCACCTAGTAAATGAGAATAATTAGTGAATGCCGGGCGAGGGAAATCCCCAAGGACTGGGATGGAAAAAAGGGGGATCCGGGATGTAAGCCCAATAGGAAACAGAAGGCATGAGAGAAGCAGGAGTTAAGCACCACACTATGAAGCAATCTGCAGCCATATCCCAGAAGTCATCATAATAATTTATTTTTTAAAGCTTTTATTGTATTTTTTAAAGATTTATTTATTTATGCATACAAGAGCTGGAGTACAGGTCAGAGGTGTGGGGTGTGAGAGGATTCACCAGAGACAGAGTGGAGAACAGAACAAGCAGATTGACCAAAGTACACTGCTGAGGGGAGCAGTAAGTGAGTCAGGAGAGGTCTGCTGAGCCATATGGGTTGCTCCCTGGCTGGCCGAGGATCGAACTCATGCTGCAGTGGCTGCAGACAGCTTCATAGGTTTCATCTTAACCCCTTGAGCCACCAGGGAGGCCCCAGAATAATTTAGTGTATGATGCATTGGCCATTATTTAGTTACAGGGTAGTTCAAGAATCTATCCTTATAAGAGACTAAAACAGAACAAGGTAATATGAAGAAAGAGACTATAACTAAAGAAGAGATAACCGGTATGAGGAGACAACCATCAGTCTGTGTCCCAGAACTTCATGTTGAAAATTATCTAGTAAGGAGGAAGAAAAATCCAATTTCTGATTGGTAGGGAGAATTTGAACCACCATTGGGACCAAACTTATTCAAGGGATGGTAGGCATGCAAATGAAAATATCTGTTCTCCTATGCATGGGAAATGGTCAGGGTGCCTGATATGGAGGAACAAAGCCTGAAACGATGTCTAAGGACACCACTTAATATGTTCAAGGGAAAGGAGAAAATGTAGGCTCCATCTGCCATGTTATAAAATGACACATCTCCAGCTTCATAATCCAGGAATATCCCTACCATAAGGGGTTTTTCTCTTAGAGTAAGACGAGTTTCTGGGGAAGTGAGGGCCCAGTACTCTCCTTCATATAGCCTAATAGCCCAGAAGCCATTATTTGGGGACATTGCGACTCTCCCCTTCCTTGTTACAGTATCCATACAAATTCCAAGGTCCCAGGAACGCATGTCCTTAACATCCACCTTCCAGTAATATCTCCTTGAGGTGATGTGCAGCTGTCCAAGCACACAGGGGAGTGCGTAAAATCTCTGTGTAGAACTGGGTAGATCTTGACATTTTTCATTCCAGGTTACTTGTCTTCCATTTTCAGACAGGAGGAGGACAGGATGGGCAGAGTTTGCAACTATAGCAAGTTTATTGCAAAAATAATTTGACCATCATGTTTCTAGAAAGGGCTTCAGTAAGCCTAGTCAGAGGATGCCCATTCTGTAAGTATTTCTCTTGTGACCTCCAACTATCTTCCCTGAGACTACCCTATAATAGCACCCACCCTGACAATTACACACTCACCAGTCTCGAACTCTTCTTTTCTCCAATCTGAAAAGGAAGAAACATATGAACATAACAATGACCAGATGACAGAGAATGTCTATACATATATGCTAATAATATTTTTTCAATCAATTCAAGAATAGTAGCAACCAAAAAATTACCCTTTTAGGAATGACAAGTGCACCATAATAGCATAAATTGTTTCCCTTTTCTCCCACCTTTAGGAAAAACCTGACAGGGCATGTATAAAGGAAAAAAAAGGGCTTCATTACCTTAACCCAAGTAGGTTTCTAACCCATCTGTGCATCCAAAACAAACAGACCTAGATAAGAGCTACAGATTCAAGGGAGTCAGTGACATGCCCTCCCTCCCCCATTCACTGGGATTAAGAAAAACAGAAAATGCAAATTGGAGTAGAAACCCATGGCAACAGAAATATGTTGGAGAAGTGCAGCCTGCCTGTGGGGAGATTCCAGCACACTGTTGGAGTGGTCTAGAAATGAGTTTGGGTTCAGAGTCACCAAAGTCATCTTCCTCTCCAATGTTACTTCAAGGAACTAAAGTTTTTGTGTCATCGGTGGTGATTTCTCCCAGAAAGGAGGTGAAAAACAAGCAATAAAAGACTGCCTGCTGGTCCAACCACTATGGAGAGCTGTGTGGTGATTTCTTGACCTACTAAACATAGAGCTTCCCTATGATCCAGCAATTCCACTCCAAGGTATTTACCCAAAGGACACAGAAACATCAATTCCAAAGAGCACCTGCACCCCTATGTTTATAGCAGCACTGTTTACAATAGCTAAGCTTTGGAAACAACCCAAATGTCCAAAAATAGATGACTGGATCAAGAAGATGTGGTACATATACACCATGGAATATTACTCAGCATTCAAAAAAGATAAACACATGCAATTTGCAGCAACATGGATGGTGCTGGAAGGGATCATGCTCAGCGAAATAAGCCGAAGAGAAAAAAAAATACCGGATGGTCTCACTCATAGCAGGAATCTAGAAAACTTAAATAAGGGACCAGGAAAATGAATAACTATAAGAAAGTGAAAATCAAAATCAACAAACAACAATGAACCAGAGACACTCTATGGGGGGATGGGGGGCGGGGAAGGGAGAGGATGGGGACAAAATAAGGGGGTTGCAATTGTATGGGAATATAAAAATAAAATTTATAAAATAAATAAATAAATAAGTAAAATACCAATTTAACTAAAAAAAAAAAAAAAAAAAGACTGCCTGACATTGTAAGTCACATGGCTTCTGATTGTAGAACACCATTTCTACCCAGAAGAACCTGGATTTCTGAGAAAGAACATTAATGACTAGGGAAATGAAGGGGAAAACAAAATGAAACAAATAATAGCAAAGGGTATTAAAGAAAGACATTTTCTACTTGCTTTAGCACTTCCACAGAAAGTCATCCACACCCCTCAAGAAGCTTCACTGGAGGATCACCCCACCTCACTAGGGAAACCACAAATTACTTCTAAACCCACACCTTCTTCTACACTATTGTTGGCTCCTTGTGCATGGTCTCTGCTGCATCCATCAAAGAAACTCTGGCAGACACAGAGGGTTTCCACATATAGGCCATGCTTTTTATCAAAAGAAAATTCACAAATGGCTCATAGTGCCACCTTCTGGAATAAGAAAGAAAAGTGTCTAATAGCTAGTTGGCTGAATTGTCAGAACCAATGAACACTAAACACTTAGGTAAGGAGGTGCCTTCCACTTCAAATGTGAAAGTAAAAGTAAATACATTCAAGACAATTAAAAAGCAAGGTACTAGGTATCAAAAGAAAATTACCCAACAACTGAACTCAAAAGCAAGTAATAAAGAATTCAAAAGAGCTATTATGTAGAAATGTAACAGGTTAACAAAACAAACAAACAAACAATGAAACAATGCAATTATATCAGGAATAAAATTAATGAAAAGGACTTCTTCATCAAAGATAATGGAAATATAAAACAGTATCAAACAGAAATTCTGGAGCTACAGAATTCAATGGATGAAATAAGGGAATATAATTGAGAACACAGGTATTAGAAAAGAAGAAAGAATAAATGACTTGGAGCTAGGAAAATAGAAATAGTAGAATGAGAAGAGAGAGGGTTAAGATTTTTTGAGTGAAAATCCCAAAAAGAAACTATTGGGTTAGTTCAGAAAGACAAATAGAAAAAATGATATTCCAGAGGAGAAAAAGGGAGAATGGGGAAAAAGTTAAAAAAAATAGTAATGGAAAGTGTGTTTCCAATTAGTCATTTTAGAATAAGGACCTTCGCTTCAATAAAGACAGCTTGAAACAGGGAGAAGTCTCCCCATGCAGCCAGAGGTGAGCTGGGAAGCCCCCCCATGCCAGGCCCTGTCTGGTCATAGTATTAGCCTAAAGGGGGAGCGGGCAGCCACTGCTGGGGCAGACCTCGGCCACAGGAAAGTGTGCTTCTGACTCGCCATTTTAGAATAGGGACCTTCGCTTCAATAAAGACTTCTTGAAACTGGGAGAAGTCTCCCTCGCAGCTAGAGGTGAGCCTGGAAGCACCCCTGCACAAGGTCCTGTCTGGCCAGCTGTCCAAGCCCAGAAGGGGAGAGGGCATCCACCTCTCGGGCAGACCGAGGGTGCAGGAAAGTGCATTTCTGACTCACCATTTTAGAATAGGGACCTTTGCTTCAACCAAAGCTGCTTGGAACTGAGAGAGGGCTGCCCCCACAGCCAGAGGTGAGCTGAAGACTCCCACAAGCCAGGTCCTGCCTGGCAGGGAGTTGGAGCCCAGAGGGTGATCCAGCGATTTGGAGCCCAGAGTGCATCCAGCCACCCCAACTCCAGGGCAGTCTGTGGGACTTCAAGACACACCTTTGGAATTAAACAAACACAGAAAGGAGGATATTCTGTGACAGTGACCTTTAACATACTCATAGTACCACTGCCTTACTGGACTTCTGTCATAACAGTGTTTGACTCGATGGGACCACAAGTTTCTGAAAGAGCACACCTAAAAGATGCCAGCTAGTACCAGCAACACAGTGTTCCAATGCATAGGACAATTAGAAAATAAGCAGCAGGGAGAAGAAAAACTACATGCAACCTAGCAAGTCCTCAGGAAAAAGACACACCACAAAAAGAAAGCCACCCACCAGATTGCAACAACATGACTTGAAAGAACTTCTGAGTTTTCTAGAAAGAGAATTAAAAATTGCCATGATTAAAAAAGTGACAGATTCATTAAGGAAAAAAAAAAAAACAATGAGAAGAATGAAATTGAGTCCCTAAGAAGGGAAGTGAAGGAAATGCAGGAGATCAAGGATTAATGGAAGAGCTGAATAACTCTAGGAAAGCAGTGATAGCAGCATAGATGAAATGGAAGAATGAATAAGCACTTTCGAAGACACAGAAATAAAAGAACCAAAACAGAAAAGGAAGAGAAGCACAAATGAAAAAGACAGAAGAAAGACTTTGGGAACCATCTGACTCCATGAGGAAAGGAAATATAAGAGTTATAGGAATCCAGAAAGAGAGGAGAGAGACATAGGGACAGAGAAAATATTCAAGGAAATAATAGAAGAGAACTTCCCAAACGTGAAAAAGGAGCTGAAAATAGACATACAAGAAACAAGAAGAACACCAAACCTCAATGATGAAAGGGAACATACAGCAAGACACATAACAGCAGAGCTCCCAAGAATCCAAGACAAGCAAAAAATAATGAAGATGGCAAAAGGAAGAAACAGATAACATACAAAGGAAAACCAATCAGACTGACATCAGACTCTTTTGAAGAAACACTATGGTCAAGGAGAGTGTGAAGGGACATAATCAACAGACTCCATGATAACAAATGACAACCAAGAATACTCTATCCGCAAAGATTTTCTTCCTCTCTGAAGAAAGAAAAAGAACCTTCCCATACATACAGAAACTGTGGAATTTCATAATGACTAAACCCCAACCCCCAAAATACTACAAGGAATCCTAAAGCCATAACCAAAAGAGGGATGAATAAGAACAAAACAAGACCAAAAAAAAAAATACTAAAAAATATATAAAAGCTGAGAAAATCCAACAAATGGAAAAATACAGATGCTAACATATCAATATTGACCCTAAATGTAAACAGACTAAACTCTCAATAAAAAGACACAGAGTCGCAGGCTGGATTAAGAAACAAAACCCAACCTTTTGCTGTCTCCAGGAAACCCACTTAACTCACTTAACTACAATAATAGACTGAAAGTAAAAGGGCAGAAAACAATCCTACAAGCAAATGGACCAAAAAAGAAGGCAGGAACAGCTATACTTATATCAGATAAAACAGATTTCAAACTCAAAAGGTAAAATGAGACCCAGACGGTCACTACATTATGATAAAGGGGACAATACTTCAAGAAGAAATAACATTTAAAAACTTATACTCACCAAATGAAGGAGTACCATAATATATCAGACAACTATTATCATCTCTGAAAACAGACATCAGACAAAACACATATGTAGTAGGAGACTTCAACACACCACTATCAACAATGGATAGATCAATGGGACAAAAAATAAGTAAGGACACTAAAGCTCTAAATAAGGAGTTAGAGTTCATGGGCTTAACAGAGATCTATAGAACAATAAACCCAAAAAAATCTGAGTATACATTTTTCTCAAGTGCACAAGGACCATTCTCAAGGATCGATCACATACTGAGTCACAAGACAGACATCAACAGGTATACCAAGATTGAAATCATTCCAAACATCTTCTCTGATCATGAAGGCATAAAACTAGAAATAAACCATAAAAAGAAGGCAAGGAAATCTCTTACCTCACTGACATTGAAACCCACACTACTGGAAGACCAATGTACTAATGAGGAGATCAAAGAAGAAATAAAAAAATACTTTGAGTTAAATGTCAAGGAGGACACCAATTTCCTAAATGTATGGGATGCAACGAAAGCAGTAATAAGAGGAAAATATATAGCAATACAGGCTCACATCAATAAACAAGAAATAACTGGAAAGAAACAACCTAATCTCAAAGCTCAAAGAACTAGAAAAAGAACAACAAAACCCCAAAACCATAGAGGAAAAGAAATAATAAAAATCAGGGCCTCTCCGGTGGCGCAGCGGTTGAGCGCTGAGTTGCGAAGCTGCCTGCGGCCTCTGCGACGCCGGTTCGATCCCCGGCTGCTCCCCGGCCACCGGAGGAGGGCCCCACATAGCACGCAGACCTCTCCTGCCGCCCACTGCTCCCCTCAGCAGTGTACTTTGGTCCTTCTGCCTGCTCTGCTCCCCACTCTGGCTCTGGTGAATTCTCTCACCCTCCCCCACTTCTGACTGTACCCGGTGCATGTATAAACAAAACAAACAAACAAACAAATAAATAAATAAATAAACATGCCTCTAAGAAAAAAAGAAATAATAAAAATCAAAGCAGAAATAAATGAAACCGAAACTAAAAAAACAATCCAAAAGATCAATGAAACCAAAAGTTGGCTCTTTGAAAAAAATAAATAAAATAGACAAACCCCTAGCCAGTCTCACAAAGGAAAAATGGAGAAGGCACAAATAACATGGATCATAAATGAAAGAGGAGAAATCACAACAGACACAGCAGAAATCAAAGAAAAATCAGAAACTACTACGAACAATTATATGCAAACAAGTTCAACAATCTAGAAGAGATGGACAAATTCCTCCAACTCTCCAATCACCCAAAGCTAGATAAAGAAGACATAGAACAACTAAACAGACCAATTACAAGCAGTGAAATTGAAGTGGTAATCAAAACCCTTCCCAAAAACAAAAGCCCAGGACCAGATGGATTTACAAATGAATTCTACCAAACATTCAGAGATGAATTAGTGCCTATCCTTTACAAACTCTTTCAAAAAATTGAGAGGGAAGGGATAATACCAAACACATTCTATGAAGCCAACATTACACTAATTCCAAAACCGAACAAGGACAACACACAAAAAAGAAAACTACAGGCCAATCTCTCTAATGAACACTGATGCAAAAATCCTCAATAAAATTTTAGTTATCAGAATCCAACAATGTATCCAAATAATAATTCACCATGACCAAGTAGGATTTATTCCAGGGACACAAGGATGGTTCAACATCTGAAAAGCAATCAATGTAATCCAACACATCAACAAAAGGAAATATAAAAACAATACGATAACTTCAATAGATGCTGAGAAAGCATTGGACAAAGTACAACATCCATCTATGATAAAAGCCCTTGAAATTCTCGGGGTACAAAGAACATACCTCAACATCATAAAGACCATCTATGACAAGCCCATAGCTAATATCATTCTCAATGGTGAAAAGTTGAAAGCATTTCCATTAAGATCTGGAACATGACAAGGATGTCCACTCTCACCACTGTTTTTCACTATAATACAGGAAGTCCTAGCCAGAGCAATAAGACAAGAGGAAGACATACAAGGAATCCAAATATGCGAGGAAGGAGTCAAACTATCACTATTCACAGATGATATGATGATATACATAGAGAACCCCAAAAACTCCACAGTAAAACTAATTCAACTCATCAGTCAGTTCAGTAAAGTGGCAGGATACAAAATCTACCGTAGACCAGCTTTTGGCAAAATGTCGGGTCAGGAGTCCTTGAAAGGAAAAGACAGCCTAGGTGAAGCGAAAGGGGCTGAGGGGAAGGGAAGAGGTAGTGAGGAGACACTGACACTGGATGAGGTGCAAATATCTTCTACTGAGGGGCTCAGCAGTTTCTTTATACTTTTTTAGCAAGCCCTGAGATTACATTATCATGTGAATAGAAACAATCAGTGCATCCCTTTTTCCATAGACTTTTGGCCACTACATGCTCTCAGTAAGAAGGCAACCTTCAAGGTTAATAAAAAACTAAGCCTTACACTAGAACTCATTGTTTCAGCTAAACAATACCCTAAAACAGTGGATAGCCCCCAGTGCACCCCTATCAGCCAAAGCCTAAGCAAGAAAAGACTTTTCTTATTTGCACGGCTTTCAGGCGGGGACCAGCTGCTACTCAGCTATCAGAACTTTTTCTACCTAGAAACTCCTTAACTCAAATAGCTTCATTTAAAAACTTTCCCAAGAAACTTCAAGAGAAGGCAAAAGAAGGACCTACTGTAATGATTGGGCTGGATTGCTTGTCAGGCATGTACAATAATTTGTCTCCCATTGTCAAGTGGGCCAAAGTGTTTAATAACTAATTTCTGAACAGATAATTTTCCACGCCATCCACCCACAGTCTGCTGACAAGTACAATCCACTGCCCAATATACTCTCTAATAATTTTTTCTCTCTCTATGACCAAGAACAAAAAGCAAAGGGATGCCAGATCTTCAGCCCCATGGTGTGAGGCCCTTTAGCTTTGGCCCTGCAGTGTGAGGCCCCCCTCTCTTAGCTGCTTATCAGTATCCTGTCTGGCTGGGGCAACAAGGCCCCCTGCAAAAATCAACACACAAAAATCAGTAGTCTTCCTATACACAAACAATAAATCTGAAGAAGAAATCAAGAAAACCATCCTTTTTATCATTGGAACAAAAAAAATCAAATACTTGGGAATAAACCTAACAAAAGAAGTAAAGGACCTATTCAAAGAAAACTATAAAACACTATTAAAAGAAATGGAAGAAGACACAAAGAAATGGAAAGATATCCCCTGCTCATGGATCGGAAGTATCAGCATTATTAAAATGGCCATCCTACTGAAAACAATCTACAGATTCAATTCTACAGACACATGGACCAATGGAACCAAATAGAAAACCCCAAAATAAATAAACCCACAGATTTATGGTCAACCGATCTTTGACAAAGGAGCAAAGAATATGCACTGGAGCAAAGAAAGTTTGTTCAACAAATGGTGCTGGGAAAACTGGGTCACTACATGCAAAAGAATGACACTTGACTACTACCTCACACCATGCACAAAAGCCAACTCAAAATGGATTAAAGAACTAGACCTGAAACCATAAACCATAAAATATATAGAAGGAAATATAGGCAAATCACTACATGATATGCATCTCAAAGACATCTTTACAGACACATCACCCAAAGCAGTGATAGTGAAGGCAAAGATAAACAGCTGGGACTACATCAAATTAAAGAGTTTCTACACAGCAAGAGACAATAACCAAAGCAAAGAGAAACCCCATAGAGTGGGAGAAAATTTTTGCACACAACACTAATGATAAAAGACTGATCACAAAAATCTACAAAGAGCTGATGAGACTCAACAAAAACAAAGAAAATAATCCAATCAAAAAATGGGCGGAAGGGGCCTCCTCAGGTGACGCAGGTGGTTGAGCGCAGTGCTGTGAAGCTGTCAAAACCTCTGCAGTGCAGGTTTGATCCCGGCCAGCAGGTGAGGGTCCCACATGGCATGATAGACCTCTCCTGTTGTGCCCGCTGGTCCCTTCAGCAGTGTATTTCAGTCAATCTGCCTGTTCTAATCAAACTAATCGAGTTTAGTAAGGTAGCAGGATACAAAATCAACACACAAAAATCAGTATACTTCCTATACACAAACAATAAATCTGAAGAAGAAATCAAGAAAACCATCACTTTTATTATTGAAAACAAAAATCAAATACTTGGGAATAAACCTAACACAGGAGGTAAAGGACCTGAAAGGTCCATGCAGGAGGCCAGAATGCAAAAACCCACCAGGTAGCCCACCTGGGAACAGGAATGTGGAAGCCTGCCTAGAGATTTCAGACAATGAAACTTCCCCCTCCCTACAAATCTTTTCTCAGACAAAGGAACTCCCCCTACCCTACAAACTTTTTCCCGCTGTAGGAACCCAGTTTCCCACCTGACCTCTCCTCACCTTATAAAAGCCTGCTTCCCCCTGACAACATGCGCAGCTTCACTGACCCCCATCTTGGGTCCATGAGGTCCACCGGGGCGCAATAAATTTCCCTGCCTTTGCGAAATTTAGCCTGGCTCTCCCTTTCTTTACTGCGCCGAACCTTTCAGGAACTATGCAAAGAAAAGTATAAAACAATGTTAAAAGAAATAAAAGAAGACAGAAAGAAATGGAAAGGCATCCCCTGCTCATGAATTGGAAGAATTCACATTATCAAAATGGCCATCTTACCAAAAGCAATTTCCAGATTCAGTGTTATTCCAATAAAAAATTTCAATGACATTCTTCAAAGACATTGAACAAATATTGATGAAATTTATATGGAGTCATCAAAAAACCCAAATAGCCAATGCTTTCCTGAAAAAAAAAAAATTAAGAGAGAATGGAGGTATCACACTCCCAGACTTCAAAATATACTACAAAGTCATAATAATCAAAATTACATGGTATGGGAACAAGAAAAGACACACAGACCAATGGAAACAAAGAGAAAATCTAGAAATAAACCCAGAGATCTATGGTCATCTAATCTTTGACAAAGGAACAGAGAATACGCAATGAAGCACAGAAAGTTTGCTTAATAAATGGTGCTGGGAAAACTGGGCCACTATATGCAAAAGAATGAAGCTTGAATACTACCTCACACTATGCACAAAAAAATCAACTCAAAATGGATTAAAGAACGAGACATAAAACCTGAAACCATGAAATATACAGGGGGAAAAATAGGCAAAACAGTACATGACATACACCTCAGTAACATCTTTAAAGACACATCACCCAAAGCCGTGATAGTGAATTAAAGATAAACAGCTGGGAATTACATCAAATTAAAGAGCTTCTATACAGCAAAAGATACAGTAACCAAAACAAAGAGATACCCCACTGAGTGGGAGAAAATTTTTGCACGCAACACTAATGATAAAGGACTGATCACACAAATCTACAAAGAGCTGACAATACTCAACAAAACAAAGTGAATAACCCAGTCAAAAAATGGGCAGAAGAGCTAAAAAGAAACTTCTCCAGGGCCTCCCTGGTGGCACAAGGTGTTAAGCACTGCACTGTGAAGCTAAGAGAAACTGCCGCCTCTGCAGCACAAGTTCAAACCCTGGCCGGCCAGGGAGCAACCCACATGGCATAGAAGACCTCTCCTGACTTGCCTGCTGCTCCCCTCAGCATTGTATTTCAGTCAATCTGCCTTTTCTGCTCCCCACACTGTCTCTGGTTAATCCTCTCACCCACCCACACTCCCTTCACCCCCCACCACATCTCTGGCCAGTATCCCAGTTCTTGTATGCATAAATGAATGAAATCTTAAAAAAAAAAAAAAAAAAGAAAAGAAAGAAACTTCTTCAAAGAGGAAATGCAAATGGCCAACAGGCATGCAAAAATTGTTCAACATCACTTGTAATCGGGAAATGAAAATCAAAACTACAATGAGATACCATCTTACACCAGTGAGAATGGCACATATCAAATAAACTAGCAACAACAAATGTTGGCAAGAATATGGAGAAAAAGGAATTCTCCAACACTGCGGGTGGGAGTGCAAACTGGTCCAGCCACTGCGGAGAGCTGTGTGGAGTTTCCTCAATCTGCTAAAGATGGAGCTTCCATATGATCCAGCAATTCCTCTCCTAGGTATTTATCCAAATGACACACAAACGTTAATTCAAAAGGACATCTGTACCACTATGTTTATAACGGCACTATTTACAATAGGTAAGCTATGGAAACAACCCAAATGCCCAGAAATAGATGACTGGATCAAGAAGATATGATACATATGCACACTGGAATATTACTCAGCAATCAAAAAAGATAAACTCATGTCATTATCAGCAACATGGATAGATCTGGAAGGCATCATGCTCAGTGAAAGAAGACAGAAAGAAAAAGAAAAATACTACATGATCTCAATCATAGCAGGAATTTAGAAAACCTAAATAAGGGATCAGGAGAAAGACTAATTATAATAAAGTAAAAGTCAAAATCAACAGGCAACTATAAAACAGAGACACTCTACAAAGGGGGAAAGGGAGTTAGGATCAAAACAAGGGTGGTGGAAATTTTATGGGGAGTATAAGCAAGATGAAAATGCATATATTGTACATAAATGAAAAATGATGTGTAAAAAACATATGAAATAGGGCCTCCCTGGTGGCACAGGCAGTTGAGCGCTACACTGTGAAACTGTCCGCAGCCTCTGCAGTGCAGGTTCCATCCCGGTTGGCCAGGCAAGAATCCCACATGGCGAGGCAGACCTCTCCTGTCTTGCCCGCTTCTCCCCTCAGCAGTGTATTTTGTCTGTCTGCCTGTTCTGTTCCCCACTCTGTCTCTGGTGAATCCTCTCACCCTCCTGCACATCTCTCCTGTACCCCAGTTCTTGTATAAATAAATAAATATAAATATATATATATAAAATAAAGCAAATAAATAAATAATAAAGTTTTAATCCAGTGAAAACATTATTAAAATCTATGATGAATATAGTTTGTTTTCTATGTGTCTAAAAGCTGAAGTCTTTTAGAAGTGCATACACTTAACTAAAAATGAGATAGGAAGTAGATGAAGGGGAAGTAAAATTTTATGAGTGAAAATGATAGCCATGCAAAAGTATAAAAGGCAAAGGCACTGAAACTCTTAAAGTGTAAATAAACAGTGCAATAATTCAAATTTATTAAAAAATAAAATATTTTCAAAACAATAGGGGAAAATAATGTGTTATTAAGATCATGAGAGATATTTATGAATAAAATTATGTAAGAGTACATTTATATATGTAAGCCTTTATCATAGGTCTCTATATATACCTATCTAAATGAAATTAGAAATATATAGGCATATATAATGTACATAAGTATACACTCAATAAAAAATAAGACATAATGAGTATCTCTTTTTGTGTTTTTATTGTGCTCCCTCTATATTTCACCTCAGACCTGAATGTGACAATCTTAACTAAATCATGAGAGTAATGATATGAAGTATGAAATGTGCCTGTGAAGTGGAAAATGTCTAAATTTATGTTGAAACAAAGCCTCTTGAAGACTGAAAATCCCAGGGAGTAATTTATAAATGTCCTCAAGATCACATGCAACCCAGATGACTGCTTAGGAATATCCTACTAACTGCTTGCTTTTAAAATGCAAGTGTACCCCTGTTAAGGCATTAAATATCCTGCTGCCTAATTGCTCAGGGCTTAGACTTTGAAAAAAGATCTCCTCTGGGACTGCAAGCATAAATAAAGATCTTCCCTCCTCCTCTCTGAGTGCTGCCTGGTTCCCTAATGGAACTCTGCCATATATTTGGTTCCCCGACCAGGAAACTGGCTGGGCTCGCCCATTGTGCCACCAGTCTGGAGTCAGAGCAGTGGCAGGTGACTCTCCTGAAAAGAAAAAGGTAGCACCTCCCATCTTTGTTTGATGATTCCTCCTCCCTGTGATGGGGCCAGCTGGCCACTGCTGCTACACCCCAACCAGACTCTGGCGAGAGGTGGACACAAGTGCCAGAGACATCTCCAGGATTTGGTAAGACCACCGAGGACCAGTTTGAGAGAGTCCTGTTCAAAGTGATGGAAGGGGAGCCTGATTACTTTCCAGAACCCAGTTTTGGGACTAGTTAGAAACTCCAGAGGAAGAAAATATGATAACCTCTGAATGACTGACAGTTTTTGAGTGGTGTCTGCAGAATCTCCATGGCCGTGGCTACGAAGACTGAGTGGGCTTGAAACTGTGATTCCGTAGCAACATCATAAAGTATAATGGTGACTGGTCCACTGGTGGGACTTAACCTAGCCCGGGGCTTGTACGGGCTCAACATAGCTAAGACACTCCTGAAAGTCCCGCAAGAGGCATGACCAGACAAACGCCTTTGTGTGTCCCCCTCCCCTTTTCATGACAGCACAATGGGGGGCGGGGGACCGAGAATAAACCTACAGTCCTTGATTGCATGATCAAAAATTTTTAAAAAGGAGCTACACAGGCAGGATGGGATTGCTTTAACTGTTAAGAGGCCCCAGAGTCCTGTGCCAGGTAGTATGGCTTAGTTTCCAGGTATACTGGCCTCCAGAAGGAACTCTCAACATCCCAACAGTCCAGGCAGTGTGGAAAGTTGCCACAGGTTCCCCCAGGCCACCCTAATCAGTTTCCCTATATTAATTCTTGGTTGATGATATTCCAGACCTGACCCACTTGTATTCACAATTGTAGTATAGGTCAGGAAAAGAGGCAGATCTTTGCTGTGCATGGCCACTGCAGTCCTCAGTTGCCACTACCACCAATCCATCAGAGCACCCCCGAGGATGACTTGCCCCTTCCTTATATTTTGCCAACTCTCCTGGCTCTTTGGTTCCATTCCTGCCAGTGCCAGAAACCCTTCCATCCTCCAACTGGCCAAAGGACCTACAGCTTCCCCACAAAGAGACCTGAGGGCTTCTGTCATTATCACCCTCAGACCTATTTGGATAAGCCACAGATTCTCATAGACCTCCTTAAAGTTGCTTTCTTTTGCTTCAACTTCACACCCATCAGTCTGCCTCTTTTTGCCTTTGAATAGGAAACCCCTCAGACTTGCCAAAGACTCATTTACTCTCAGATTTTGTTCAGGGAGGCTCTTGCTGGGAATCTCACTGTTTTTCTGGCAAAGAGCTCCATTGCACACTCCTGGGCTACGCTGATGACCTCTGCTTAGCTAGTGAAACCCAGCTGGCCTGCTGGTATGCCTAGGCTCCTGTAACTTAAAAACTGGGCTACAGGGGCTCCTGGAGAAAGGCTCAAATGTGCAACTACTTAGCATTCCATATCACAAAAGGCCTTATATATTTTGTCTGGATGCAATGGATGACAAAACCTATATAGAGCAGGCAAGTTTGGGGTTTCTGGGGTACCCTCCCCCTGTCTTGTAACAGATTTGGTGACTCTGTCAGGACAGAGCCACCCATGGTCAGTCAGCCCTATGGGGAAATGTGGCTTTCCCATGTCACTGTCTACTATCAGCACAGATGCGGATTTTGGTTTCTCTAGTGTGTTTGTTTTAGATATGTGTAGATTTGTTGTTGAAAAACTGCCTTGGGCCTTGTAGAAATTATGTGTGTATGTGTACAATTTGTTTGTAGTCACTTTTGAAAAGTTTGTGAGCCATAGGGCAAGTTAGGGGATTTAGGTAGTTTTAGGGACATAGCAGGAAGGGACCTCCAGAGAGTTGGAGAAGGCTTCAGAGATAAGGACGGCAAGAGAAATGTAACTAACTCCTCAGCTGGGAATAATAACATCCTAGAACCAAGGACAACATTGTCAACACTGGCCTCAGTTTCCCTCAGGCAATAAAGGGAGGCGGAGTTTGGGGAAAAGGAGAGTGGTTTAATTTATTGACAGATGAGGAGGGCAGCAGACGCATGTCTGGAAGACCACCGTCCTGCCCTTTGTCAGAGTGCAGGGATATTTATGCAAGGGGGAGATGGAAGGGGTCAGCACTGAGACTGGTGGGCACCAGCCTGTTTTTCCTCAATAGCTGATGTTTGACTTTCTCTTCCTTGAAATGCAGGGGTGCTCATCTGGGAGACTGGGCCATAAAGATAAATCTATCAAATAAGGGGAAACTGCAACAATGGGGAGAGACAAACCTGTTAGATAAGGAATGTGAAGATCCCCCCCGCTCAGTAGCAGTGAGGCCACCTGAGAACTAACCCATCACAGAGAGACTGGTGGAGCTTTAGAATAATGAGGGAAACAGGTCTATATTCCCTGAGACACGACTCCACTTTGGCTTCCTTGCCCCTCTCGGGTCTGGTTTCATGGCCTGGGAGTCACACTTTATTGCTGTTCCTCTTCTCCTCAATAAACTTCTCTTTCTAAGAAAAGATTTGCTTCTCTCTGCTTACTTATCTGAAAAGTCTGTGAATTCCTTTTTATGGCTTCATGAGACAAGAACTTGTGGTAAAGCGGCAGCAGCAGCTGGACAGTAACTGCACGTGAGGGCAACATTTGGTTTTATGAAAATTGTTCTGTGTAGCATTTTACTCAAAAAATGGTTGTAGGTTGGACATTGTGTCCAGATCAAAGATGACATCTGGGGCCACATTAGGGCTTCTCAGAAACTCAATAATTTTTGTTCTTTTGTTCTCCTACTGAGATTTTTGCTTCCTGTTTCTGGCAACTTTGGTAGCTAAATTTATGTTGCTGGGACTTTGAATTTTTGTTTGTGACCTCTGCTGCCTTACAGATTTGATTAGCATCTCTAAAGGTAGTGAAAAGAAATTGACAGACTTTTTAGTAAGCAGAGAGAAGCAAACTTTATTTTAGGAGTGTAAGAAAAAGTTTTTTAGAGAAAAAAGAACAAAAACAAAGACTCCAAGGCAGCAATGCTGAGGGGCAAAAGACACCCTTAATGGCACATGTCTAGAGAATATTTAAACTCATTGTTTTTTCTTTATTCTAAAATCTAATCATCCTATTTTGTGATTGGCTCTTTCTCCTAGTGGCTCTGTCCCTTAGGGTAGATGTGCCCATTTTTCCAGCTCTTATAGAGTTTCTCTTTTTACCTCCCCTGTCCTAGTGTTAGGGGGAAAAGGATGTCATAAAGCTAATTCCATACAGGCTTTGTGGACTTTACCCCCACCCCAGGCCAAAGCCAAAGACACTGGGAACTCCAAATCCCATCACCACCAAAGGGAAGGTGGCTGGGACCTGAGGGTGGGGTTAAGCAGCCAAGTTGATATAAAGCCAGACACGTGGGCTTTGGGGGGGGTCCCCCCATTTTGGCTCTCTGCCAGCTCACAGCATCCGGCCAGCTCTGAGAGTGCCTTTGGGTTTCCAGGTTGGCAGATCGGGTAGGACACATTAAAAACTTTATTTCCCTATTTTCTCCCTGAGTTGTACATTTTCCTTATTTCCTTTTCCCTTGTAAATAAACCTTTTATTAACCTTTTGTGTGTGCCTGTAGTGGAGTATTAATAAGTCCCTTTTAAGCGTGTGGGTGAGGACCCACAGCCAGGCAACCCGTTCAGTATCGGGGCTGCCCTATAACAGCTGGCACCTAACGTGGTTTCCAAGCTTCACCCGTGGTTGACCAGCCCAAAGTAATTTTTCTTGCATTGATCACCATAAAGCACACTATGTCTGCAGGAAAAGACTGTTTTTTTTTTTTTTTTTTCCGGCGCATATGGCTCTTGTAGGTGTGGTTTTGACCCAAATGTGGCCTCAACCATGAACTTTAGCGGTTTTATCCCTAACTTGAGTTCTTTCAGTTTTTTTCCAGCCTTGAATTTAAGTAGCCTTTTTCCATTAAATATTACCCACGTTGGGCGCCAGCTGTTATAGGGAAGCCCCGATATTGAACGGGTTGCCTGGTTGTGGGTCCTCACCCGCACGCTTAAAAGGGACTTATTAATACTCCTCCAGAGGCATACACAAAAGGTTAATAAAAGGTTTATTTACAAGGGAAAAGGAAATGAGGAAAATGTACAACTCAGGGAGAAAATAGGGAAATAAAGTCTTTAATGTGTCCTACCCGATCCACCGACCTGGAAACCCAAAGGCACTCTCGCTCCGCTGCGAGCTGGCGGAGAGCCAAAATGGGGGAACCCCTCCAAAGCCCATGTGTCTGGCTTTATACCAACCTGGCTGCTTAACCCCACCCTCAGGTCCCAGCCACCTTCCCTTTGGTGGTGATGGGATTTGGAGTTCCCAGTGTCTTTGGCTTTGGCCTGGGGTGGGGGTAAAGTCCACAAAGCCTGTATGGAATTAGCTTTAGGACATCCTTTTCCCCCTAACACTAGGTCTCTTAAAATTTAATGTCCTCATTAGCCCTCCTGAATTTCTCTACCCTTATCTCAGGAACCTCTTTTGACCTTCCTGAAGTCTCTGCCTACACTGAACCAGCAACTGCCCAGTTAACCCTAACTTGACCTGGGACTCACTGTGACTTTGGGTTTTGATTTTTGACTACATCCTGATCTCAGCCTGAGGGGTTTTGCAAGTCAACAATATTTGTTTAAATTAGCAATGTATACCTGGGTGATAAGGAAAAAAAAAAAAAAGGCCTTGAACCATAACTGATAATTACTGGTATCCATAATGGGTTCTTGTAAATAACTTAAGTTTTTATAAGGTCTGGATCAGGAAAATTAAAGAGATTTTATCTGAATCTGAAAGGATTTGCTGCAGTCAATTTGTCTACACAATTTGTTTTTGACATGTTTGCCATTTAAATTCTGGATTTGTGTAATAACTGGTGTGAAGACAAGATTCTAAGGTTCTGCTTCCTACTGAAAAAGGTCTATGGAAGAAAGGAAATTACCCATTTTAATTAAAAATTAGCTGCTGGTAACTTTCATTTTGCTCCTTCAGGTTCTGTTGCAGAGAACCCAAAGATTAAAAACTTGGATGGCTAACAGAAGATGACTTCCTTTTGCTTAAAGGTAAACTGTTGATTTTTCTCTACCAGGTGCTATACAGGATACCCTAGATTGACTTCTAATGGAAAGGATCAAACACTAAAAATACTGAAGTATAAACAAAGCTATGTAATTCTTTTATAATTAATAAATTTTTTTCTTCCTGTTTCCAAAGTCTTAGGTATGTAGGATGACAATTGAAACCTGTGCTTTCTGCCAGGAGCACTCCAAATTTTTTTAAGTTAAGAATTTTTTCTGAGCCTATGAAGTGAAACTGCAGTTGTATGAGGTATTCCCCATGACATAAATGATAAAACAACTGTCTGTATCTATATGTTGTATGTCTGTGTGTCCTCCCCTTGTGTCTGTCTCATCCTCCAGAGGCTTTAAAGTTGTATAGATGGGCATCCTGGTGGCACAAGGGATTAAGCATAGCACTATGAAGCTATCTGCAACCTCTGCAGCACAAGTTTGATCTCTGGCCAGGGAGCAACCCATATGGCATAGCGGACCTCCCCTGACTTACCCACTGCTCCCCTCAGCAGTGTATTTCAGTCAACCCACCTAGTCAGCTCCCCACTCTGTCTCTGGTGAATCCTCTCAGCCCTCACACTTCTGGTCTATACCCCAGTTCTTGTATGCATAATAAATAAATATTAAAAAAATAAAGTTGTATAGATGGTGGCTATAGACATTGTGGGGAAAAATATATATATAATGGAAAAAGGTATAGGTGTTTTGAGAACACATGCTCTGGTATAATTTTTGGTTAATAGTAACTAATTAATGATCTAATGATTTGTTTTAAAATATGTAGTTATAAGGTTATATTGGGTATAATTATACCTCATCTGTGGGTGATTGATATTGGGTACATAATGTCTTTCAAATGTCACAAAAATGGGAGTTAAAAATTTCAGGTTTCTGGAGAAAAAAAGAAAGAAAAAAGGGCTCCAGATATGTGATAAAAACTGAAAGTTATATTTTGACTCTTCACACTGTACTACTAAACTGAGGTAGAGTTTTCATAGAAATTAAATATTGTTGTTAATGCTTTACTGCTGTTTTCTAATATTTATGGCAAGGCTTCCAGAATTTTATTTTGGTTTACCTAGTAAAGCAGAACTGAAAGTAAAGCACTGGCACTTGGAAAAAAGTAAAACTTTGGCATGTACAGAAATGTTAACATTGGTTTTCTAAAACTTGCATAAAAACTTTCAGTACCTGATAAATATGTAAATTGTCAATTTCGATTGTTTCCTTGCAATATTGTATACTTCAATGGTTTTATATCTACAAAATTATTCCTGGAAAATTAAGGGGGAAAAAATCTCACCTGACTCCAATTGTTGGAATTCTTGGCAGTGAAAATTTACAGCAAGGACTGAATAGACTGTTGGAGATACACCTGATTTTTATAAGTTTTGTTAAAAAATACTGGCGATTTTTTCACATTTTGTTTTGACTCAAAGAAATTTTCTCGTTTTGACAGAGCAGGATCTGCAGCAATGTAGCATTTTATTTTTGTAAACAGCACTAATTTGTGTTTGCATTTTTTCTCTCTTTAATACAAATGTAGAATTTAAAAAAAATGGTAAGTAATTTTTACTACTCATGACAATGAGTCTATTTTTGCATCATTTCAATAGGGAATTTTGTCTGCTAAAACTAGAGAATTAAAACGTGTTTCTGTTGGCCATTTGCATTTCCTCTTCAGAGAAGTTTCTTTTTAGCTCTTCTGCCCATTTTTTGACTGGATTATTTTCTTTGTTGTTGCTGAGTCTCATCAGCTCTTTGCAGATTTTTGTGATCAGTCCTTTATCATTAGTGTTGGGTGCAAAAATGTTCTCCCAGTTGGTGGGTTTCTCTTTGTTTTTGTTATTGTCTCTTTTGCTGTGCAGAAGCTCTTTAATTTGATGTAGTCCCAGCTGTTTATCTTTCTCTTCACTATCACTGCTTTGGGTGATGTGTCTGTAAAGATGTCTTTGATGTGCAAATCCCGTAGTGTTTCGCCTATATTTCCTTCTATGTATTTTATGGTTTCAGGTCTTATGTCTAGTTCTTTAATCCATTTTGAGTTGATTTTTGTGTATGGTGTGAGGTAGTGGTCAAGCTTCATTCTTTTGCATGTAGCGACCCAGTTTTCCCAGCACCATTTATTGAACAAACTTTCTTTGCTCCAATGCATAGTCTTTGCTCCTTTGTCAAAGATTAGTTGACCATAAATCTGTGGGTTTATTTCTGGATTTTCTATTCGATTCCATTGGTCTGTATGTCTGTTCTTGTTCCAATACCATGCAGTTTTGATGATTATGGCTTTGTAGTATAGTTTGAAGTCTGGGAGTGTGATGCCTCCATTCCTTCTTTTTTTTTCAGTAGAGCTTTGGCTAATCGGGGTTTTTGGTGATTCCATATGAATTTCATCAATAATTGTTCTATAAATGCAAATGGCCAACAGACATATGAAAAAATGTTCAACATCACTTGTAATCAGGGAAATGCAAATCAAAACTACCATGAGATACCATCTCACACCAGTGAGAATGGCACATATTAAAAAAACTAGCAACAACAAATGTTGGCGAGGATGTGGAGAAAAGGAACTCTTGTGCACTGTTGGTGGGAGTGCAAACTGGTCCAACCACTATGGAGAGCTGTGTGGAGATTTCTGGACCTACTAAACATAGAGCTTCCATATGATCCAGCAATTCCACTCCTAGGTATTTACCCAAAGGACACAGAAACATCAATTCCAAAGAGCACCTGCACTCCTATGTTTATAGCAGCACTGTTTACAATAGCTAAGCTTTGGAAACAACCCAAATGCCCAAAAATAGATGACTGGATCAAGAAGATGTGGTACATATATACCATGGAATATTACTCAGCATTCAAAAAAGATAAACACATGCAATTTGCAGCAACATGGATGGCACTGGAAGGGATCATGCTCAGCGAAATAAGCCAAAAAGAAAAAGAAAAATACCGGATGGTCTCACTCATAGCAGGAATCTAGAAAACTTAAATAAGGGACCAGGAAAATGAATATAAGAAAGTGAAAATCAAAATCAACAAAAAACTATGAACCAGAGACACTTGTTGGGGGTGGGGGGGGGCGGGAGGGGAGGGATTGGGGTCAGAATGGGGCGTTTGCAATTGTATGGGGGAATATAAAAATAAAATTTAATATTAAAAAAAAAAAATAATAGCACACCCAGAAAAAAAAAAAAAAAAAAAAAAAAAAACGTGTTTCATTGTGTGGCTTTCATTGAAATTCTTCCAGGAAGTTGAATTTGTGCTGAAACAAGAAGGAAACCTGCTTCTTTGCTGGTAAGCTTCCAGAGAATTCCAAAAAAGGTGAGGAAGCTTGCCTCCATTGGCAGGACTGGACAACTTGGAAAAAGAAAAAGTGAGGGTTACCGCAAGAAGAGGAAACCCCAGGTGGATTCTGGTAAGACCCTATGACTTTATGCAAAAATAGGTAAAAAAAAAGACTGAATGTAGATTTAGTTTACAAGTATTTTGCTATACCATTTGATCGAATTAGGATCAAGGTGGAGAGAACTTGTTTATAGATAAGTTAGACCAGTTTTAAGATTTTTCTTCCTGTAATTTTGATATAATGCTTAGTGTTTTGTTTTGGCTAATGCCTCCAGATGTTTTTTTCTTTTGTCATGGGCTGATGGGTTATTTTCCAGAAGTGGAGGACTTTTGCCACACTGGACAATGCCTGGTGACTGACTGTAGTTTCTCTTACATATGCTGGAACTCTAAAAAACTGTCTTCAAATGCTGCACCCTGAGATCTGTGCCACCATAGAGATGGTGGAATAAAAATAAAAGGGTGAAAATGAAGTGGAAAATGTCAGGTTGACATGTTAATTAGCTGAAGTTATGTTAGGACAAAGTCTCAATGTAGACTGAAAAGTTTCAGGGAATAGCTGATAAATACTCTCAAGGCCACATGCCTGACTCATGTACCCCAGATAACTGCTTAGAAGTATCTTGCTTCTATATCCCATCTGGCTTTAAAATGGTAATATACCACTGCTTTAGGCAATAAATACACTGTTACCTAATTGCTCGGGACTGAGACTTTAGAGAAAGATCACCTCTGGGCCCACCAGTATAAAGATCTTCCCTCCTCCTCTCTGGGTGCTGCCAGGTTACCTGATGGAATGCCTTTGTAACAGTACTACGTGACTTGTGGCTAGAAACTACAGCTGGAGAGTTTTACCTTAGTGTACTTGTGGTGAAGGCAGTGGTGCATGGACATGCTGAGCATCTGTCCATACAGATGCTGGTCGCTAGGCAAGTGAACAATACTAACTAGGAGGCCACTAAGAGATTACTAGCACAATAGCACAATTGGAGAAAGTAGGAGTTATATGTGCTGCCTACAGCCCCTACAATTTTCCCATGTGGCCAGTGAAGAAACCTTATGGCTCTGAGCACGTGATAGTGGATTACTGTGAGTTAAGTAAAGTGGTTGCCTCCTTGCTTGCTGCTGTGTCTTCAGTGGCAGACTTGATGGGTTACCTGAATGATGTGCTGAGCACATAACACTTTGCAGCTGATCTACCTAATGCTTTCTTTTCCATTGCTATAGCACCAGAGAGTCAAGATCAGTTTTCCTTCATGTGGGAAGGCCAGCAGTGGACATTCACTGTGCTCCCACAGGAACACCTGCATAGCCCTGGTCTGTGCCATGGGCTGGTGCAGCTGTTTTGGCCCAATGAGAGAGACCATCTTCAGTGCACTTGTACCATTACATTGATGGCATTTTGTTGACCAGTGACTTGCTTGCAAATTTGGAAAAGGCTGTACTTCTCCTAATGACACACCTGAAAACATGTGACTGGGAAATCAATGAAAGCAAACTACAGGGGCCTGGATTGTCTGTCAAGTTCTTGAGGGTTGTTTAGGGTAAGACAAAAGTTGTGCCTGATGCTGTAATAGATAAGGAGAAATCTCACCCCACTCCAAACACAGTGAAGCAGTTTTAAACATTTCTGGTCCTGCTGTGTTATTGAAGAGCATTTAAACTTCACGTGGCCTATCTCCTATGGCCCCTGTACGTGTCAACATGTAAAGAGGCCAGATAATAATGGTTTGCTGAAGCAGATGCAGCATTTGCTGCAGTCAAATGGAATAGTAAGGCCTCTCAGTCCTTGCAGGTTTTTGACCCAGCCCAACTCTGTGAGCTTGATGTGCATGTCACTCAGGGTTTGAGTGGCAACTCTGGCAGAAATCAGAGTGACGTCAACAACCCATTGGGTTCTGATCCCAACTCAGGAAAGGTGCCAAGACTTGGTATTCCTTGGTTGAAAAACAGCTAGCTGGGGGTCTATGCTGCTTTACTAGCTACTGAAAGCATAACTGCCACAGATCCTGGCCTAGTGCAGACTCTCTACCCAACAGCTGGGTGGGTATGGGATTGGACAGCAAAGCCCCAGAGCAGTACTGCCCAGATGCCCACTTTGGCAAAGTGGGGGCACCTACAAGAGAGCTGCACCCTGTCAACTAGCCCTTTATGGGTAGAGTTGCAGGAGGTCCTCAGTCCAGTGACATATGTCAGCATGGAACTGACTTAAGAGATCTGTGTGGAAGCTGAGTTTGAGGGCAGTCCCTACGAGGAGGAATGGGCACTGATCACAGCAGAGACCTAGTACATGGGCAGCTCCAGCTGGGGCCAGCCAGCATCATGGACAGCTGTGGCTGTGCACCCAGATACAGACACCATTTGGTTTGAAACAGGGACAGAACAGAACAGCCAATAGACTGAACTGTGAGTGGTATGGATGGTGGTGGCTCATGAGCTTTCCTCTCTGGTAGTCTGTACTGACTGTTGGGCCATATTCAGGGGCCTAAGTCTGTGGATCTCCACATGGAACTTAAATAACTGGACAGTCATGCATTGGCCACTGTGCCCTTTGGAAAGATTAATGGGATCTAGGACATGAGACACAGGTGATCATTTATTATGTCATATGACATGTCCCGTTGGCCTCACCAAGCAACAATGAAGCAGACATCCTAGCCCCGGTGCAGTGGCTTGAAGCAACTCTGGGGTGGGACGTTGCACAGTGACTTGCTCCACATAGGACAAAAGACAATGTGGGCACCGTGTGCACTTGGCCCTACTTGTAACTTTAAGGGAGATTCAAACATTCAGGGAACAATGTGGTGTGTTCCAGGACTCATCTCCAGCAACATTTATGTCCACATGCCAGTTGTAGTGGGGGAAGGTGTCCCTGACACACTGGCAGATTGGTATTATTGGACCACTACCTGCTCTGATGGCAGCAGTATGAGGTCACTTGTGTGGACACTGCTCCTGATTTATTAGCAGCTTTTCCTGTCCCACATGTGGACCAAAGGGCAATTTTGGCAGCAAAGGTACATACAGGTGTCTGCTGTTGGTGGAGAGTGGCCAAGGAACCCAATTGACAGATGCCTGTGTGCATCAGTGAGCCAAGCACATGGGTGTTGAATGGAAATTCCAGGCACCCTACAGTCCCAAGGCTGCAGGGATCATAGAGCACTACAATGGCCTGCTGAAGTAAGGATTGAGTGCTACGGCCCCCATTCCCATACTGGCAGGATGGAGCCAACACGTGTAGGATGAGCTGTGGACACTAACTGAGAAGAACAAGAAAGGTGGCCTGGCTCATGCGGAGGTGTTGTTGCATCACACTGCACTCCTAGCAACTTCAAATACAGACTTAAGACATTCTGTTAAAGCGTGTGTTTGGACAGTAGGACAACATTTTATTTTCAATTTGACCAGGTTGTACCAAGGACAAACTATGGACTGAGTATGGCCTTGGGGATGTGGGCAGGAGGTCCATCTACAAATAATACTTTGGGTAACTGGGCAATGGCCCCCCACACCTACATATTACCCACCCTGGGATGGTAGATTAAAGGACATTCCTACAACAAACATGTTTGTGGACTTTTTGGCCTATTAGTGATACCAGGTAATAAGGGGCACTAAAACTGGCCATAGACATTGTTCAATTCGTTCATCTGTCACAATCGGAGTTCTTCACCTGTGTGCACAATTGCAAGACCACACACAGATTCAGGGTAAACAATAAGGGATTTATTTATCAAACAAGGGAAAACAAAGAATCACTGAGCCCACAGTTTATCTCTTATCTCACCCCAAGTAGTGTCAAGTGTTCTAAGGTCCTAAAAATAAGGCATCCAAGATGGTGTCTTCCTACCACTGAGGAACTAGAACACATATTCTGAACAAAGGTCATGCTCCCAAAATGGTGTCTTTCCACCACTGAGGGCTTGGATCACATGGCAACCAGACGATAGGCTGGGCTCCAGTAAATGATGATGGCAGAAGATGCAGCAAGGGATGCTCACTGGAGAAGCTGTGATGTGACTGCACAGAACCGGACAAGCATAACTGGAAAGAGCAGCTGCGGCAACTGAAAGAACTGACAAATGGCCCACATTCTCACAGGTCAGAGAGGCTCTCAGCAAAGTTGGGAACGGTTTCAGTCTCTCAGCTGACAAGGCACCTGGGCAGAGCAGTGGATGTCCTGTGATAAGCAACTTGCTTGTTTCTTGGACTGTAACTCATGTCATGTCTTACCTTGAACAGTCACATTGGTTATCTGCCCAGCACCAGCTAAAATGTATATAAGCCCATAAAGTCCTTGAAGGGGTGCTCAGGCTTTGTATGTAGATCCCCTTAGCCAAGTACCAGTACAATAAGCCTGTTTCTTGTTAGCCTTCGTGTTCTGGTTTCCTTATGCCACATAACATCACTACCTGCAAAGTCTCTAAAATTTTCTCCTCTGAGGTTGGCTGCTGGAAGACTTTCCATGTCCTTCTGAAGCCAACAATAGTCTTCCAGAAGATTGGTGGTGGAGGCAGGAATACTGACCCAGAAATCACTGATCCTGGGGGCTGCCTCTGCAGTTTCTTATATTCCCTAACAGATCCCCCACCCACACTGATTCTTCCTTGCCCTGGCATAGTCCACCTGGGCCTATTCATACTCACTTGTACCCCCCTCTGGGGGTGCAACTTGTAACAGTCTTGAGCTTTATCCCTTGGTTACATTATGAGTTCCTCTTTCTTGTTGCATGTAGAGAGCTCCAATGCCTCTTCACTGGCAAAGCATGACTAGTACTCAAACAGGAGGCCACTGTTGTCAACAGTGGTGTCTTCTGCAAAACATTGACTTGTATGCTGCCAGATGGGTGAGATTTCCCATTGCTGGCAGCAATGACATCTTTATTTTAGGTTTAGCTGCTCTTGTGCGGACTGGGCTTAGTTGCATTCTGTTAGAGTTTGTATTATTTTGCAGGTTATGGGTATAGTGTCCCACACTCTTTAACAAGAGAAACTTATGGAAGATTGATGTGTATATTGTACAGCAAAAAGTAATCTTGAGGGTGTGGAGTGTAGGGAAAATGAGTTAAATTAGGTTATTTTTTGCCTTCCATACAACAGAGAGCCCATGACCTTGAATGTTATATTTTCCACCTTGCAGACATTCAGCAAACAACGGATGGGCCATGTGTGTGCAGCAATGTATCAGCTATACGGCTATGGGCTCACAACAGTATAAATGGGGCTGCAAGACTCAGTTGTTCTCCTACCATATCATCTTTAGTCCTTTCTGTCTCTTCCCTGCCTGCCTCCCTGTTTGTGTATCTGGTCCCCTGTTTCAGAATTAAATTCCGACAGCTTGAAAAGTATTCTTCCATTTGCCCAAATCATCAAGGAATCTGCCCAACCTG